>NC_140236.1:32864694-32959694 GCF_949987555.1 Borostomias antarcticus
AGAAAAATCACAGCGGTGGTCATCTGTGGTCATTGTTGCTGACAGAGGTGACAGGCAGCTTCTAAAAGCACAGCTTCCACTCAGCGCTGAACGAGGGGAAATCAGTGATGCTCTCCTAACGACTGGTTTGAACACGCGGTCCGCTCTGCCGCTCGGAATCCAGACCCCCCCGGTCCGTACCTCCTTGCAGATGGCGGTGCGTCCGCTGCACTTGGGCTGCTGGTAGGTCTTGGGGAGGGCCCTGTAGCTGGAGCCCAGGCGCTTGCAGGAGGCGTAGTCCACCTCGCGGCCCCCAGCCCCCTCCATGTAGCGGTCCGCCAGGCCGGGCAAGCTGTGGGACAGCTCCTTGTCCCCAAGGAACGACTTGAACTGGCTGTACAGCTCCGGGAATTTCCTACGGGTAAAGGGGGGGGGGGGAAGAAACCAGTGGACACATGAACGGAGCGGCCTCCGCGGGAAGCTTGGCAGAACGTGCCGGCGTTTCTTATAGTCGGTCAATGAGCGTCCTTGGCAGCGACCGGGACACATTCATTCCCCGTCCCCAATCGACCCCCCCCCCCCCCCCCGGCCCCCCTCCCTCCGCTCTCTCTAGCGCTTGTGGAGACGTGACTGGGCTGGGCGAGTGTCAGCGATGTGGTGATCATTAATTACAGTCAGGGCAGGTTGGAGATGTAACCGCGTTGTCAGATCTCACTGCAGTACCTGGAGGGGTGGGGGGGGGAGTCAATCTAGGAACAAAACTCATTCTTCCCTGAGAAAGACATCAGGGGGCAGTATGCCCTGTGAAGAAAGTCTCTCCTATATTCTTACCCTGTGACAGTCTCTCCTCCTGTCATGCCCTGTGGAGGTCACTCTCCTACTATCCTGTAAGGGTCTCTCCTACTATCCTGTAAGGGTCTCTCCTACTGTCCTGTCCTGGTCTCTCCTACTGTCCTGTCCTGTAAGGGTCTCTCCTACCGTCCTGTAAGGGTCTCTCCTACTGTCCTGTCCTGGTCTCTCCTACTGTCCTGTCCTGTAAGGGTTTCTCCTACTATCCTGTCCTGTGAGGGTCTCTCCTACTGTCCTGTCCTGTGAGGGTCTCTCCTACTGTCCTGTCCTGTAAGGGTCTCTCCTACCGTCCTGTAAGGGTCTCTCCTACTGTCCTGTCCTGTGAGGGTCTCTCCTACTGTCCTGTCCTGTGAGGGTCTCTCCTACTGTCCTGTCCTGTGAGGGTCTCTCCTACTGTCCTGACCTATAAAGGTCTCTCCTACTGTCCTTTCCTGTGGGGGTCTCTTCTATTTATTACCATGTGATGAAGGTCTCTCATACCCCCCTGCGAGGGTCTTTCCTACGATCCTGCCCTGTGAAGGGTCTCCCTTGGTCCCCTGCCCTCCCCCCGGTCCACTCACCCCAGGAAGGGAGTGACCAGCTGCAGCAGCTCTGCTCCTGACACCACCTCCTGGTTGAAGAGTGCGATGCAGCGCAGGAAGTTCTCGTACACTTCCTGGCTCTTGAACAGGCGGCGAACCTGCGAAAGAAAGAAAAGCACACGGACGGTAGGGAGTGAATAAAGAGGGAGGAACACAGGGAAGGAACGCGGGTAGAAGGGAAGGACTCCCTCCAAAACTGGGTTCTACTGTGGTCCTTCTTTGTACCTTATCAAAGAAGGTGAACTCCCGCATGACGCCGTGCTTCCCTACTGAAGCAAAGGACTGATCTTTGGAACACGAAAACTTCATCTTTTTCTGGATGGTGGGAGGAGAAAAAAAAGAGGTACAAACATCAAACAAAACAGACTTAAAACGACCACCATACTGTACAGAAAAGGGTTCCACAGGAGTGAAACAAAATCATCTTGCGCAATATATTTTGAGAAAGAGGCACAAGGAGACGACAGTAGGAGGGAAGGAATCGAGGAGACTATTGAGGTGATGGAATCAGGGACAGACTATTGAGGTCCCACCCCTCCCTTGTCCCCAGGGCTGGAGGGTGGGCTACCTTGAGCAGGGGGGTCATGTGTGGCAGCAGCATGGGTCTGGGTCTCTTCTTGCTCTGCTTGTTCAGGTCATCCTCCTCAGGCCTCTTCAGAGGCTCCTTCCCCGTCAGAGAGCTGCCTGTGAACTGGAGGGAGGGAGTGAGGGAGGGAGAGAGAGAGAGAGAGAGAGGGGGAGAGGAAGAGAGAGAGGAAGAAAGAGAGAGAAGGGGGGAAGAGAAGAGAGAGAAAGAGAGAGAGAGAACGAGGGAGAAAGAGAGGGGGAGAGTAAGAGAGAGAAAGAAAGAGAGAGAAGGGGGGAAGGGAAGAGAGAGAGAGAGAGAAAGAGGGAGAAAGAGAGGGGGAGAGTAAGAGAGAGAGAAAGAAAGAGAGAAGGGGGGAAGAGGAGAGGGAGAAAGAGAGAGAGAGAAAGAGGGAGAAAGAGAGAGACAGAGAGAGATAGAGAAGGGGGGGTACAGACAAAGGAATTAGAATTAGGATATACACATAAGGCTACTGTATCTATGGTCTGTTGTTCAAGACGTGTCAACTATACATATTATAATCATATACAGACTATAATCATGAGATTTACAAAATACAACATCTATCTCAATGAATTAATTAATTAATTTAAAAAATCTGGTATTTCTCTTTGATTTTTTTTTTTTTAATATTCATAAAGACCAACATGTTATCCATTTAGTCCATGCACATCTGGGCCCATGCACCACAAACATATGGGGGTTGAGATGCACGACTGACCAGGGATCTCTTGGCGTCGGGCAGGAACTGTCCAAACTCGGCCAGCAGGTCCTCCTGGCCCTTGAAGAGACTGGCCACCTTGGAGAAGACCTCGTCCTCAGTCATACCACTGCTGCCTCTCCCACGGCTGTCCCTCACCTCCAACTGCTCCTTCTAGTGGAGGGAAGGGATGATCACACACACACACACGCGCGCACACACACGCGCGCACACACACACACACACACACACACACACACACACAAATACACAGGCAGGCACGCACGCGCACACACACGGACACAGACAAACACACAATCAATCACACACTCAGTGCTGATTATAGGGACATAAAAATAAATCCACACACTTCTCCCCTTGCAGTGACTTTAATTTACAACTGAAACAACTTGAAGACCCAAATGTAGTGATCTGAAATTCAGATCACTACTGAAGTCTGAAGGCAGAGCAAAACACACATGGTTAGATCACCAGAGGAACTGTGGCGTTACACAGTAGGCTACATATTATACCACTGCAGTGGCATGTGGCCTTGGCCTAGATACGGTGACAAAAAAACTTCTCTCTAAAACCACAGTTGGTGAACTGAGCTGTACTGTGAATTCACAACTACAGACTGCACAGTTTACTACAAAGTATATGTTTCAATATTCATGCCACTTCCTCAAACAAATTCATTACATAAAACAGATTCTTTAAATAACACTATGTATTCACCGGACAGAAGAGTAGCAAGTCTATCTTTAGACTAGGTGTCCGTGAGACGATCTTACCTGGTATGTGTGGAGGATCTCAAGGAAGGCTCTGTAGATCTCGGGGTGGTCCAGGAAGCGGTTCTTGATCTTGTTGACGTAGCTGATGGCGCTGTCGAACTCCACGGGGCTGGGCTCCGAGGCCGGAGGGGACACGGAGGAGGTGGGCGGATGGGCCTGGCCCTCTCTGCTGGGCAGGGGCAGGGAAAGCCTGCTGGGGGGGTCCGGGGGGCCCGAGGACGAGGACAGGCTCTCCGGGGAGGCCACCGCTTCGCTCTGGGCAGGGCCAGCCTCGGGGGCGGCGGTGGCACCGACGGCCACACTCCCCACCGGGGTGGACAAGCTCTTCCCCTGGCCAGGAGACACCTGACACAGGCAGGGGTTAGAGGCATGCTTCAGTCTAGGTCAGTGTTTGGTTCAGTAAGACAGGTGGACACTACGTTTTTGATCAGTGTGGCACAAATTGAAAGTTCGAAAACTTTCACTTTTTTTCCAGCTTCTCCATGATGATGCAATTACACACAATCACATCAAGTAAAGAAAATATCTCTCCCAGACAAGCCAACCCAGTAACGTCACAACAAAGCCTTTCTTTCTAGTAGAAAGCAAGCCTGAAGGCGGTTGAAAAAAAACTCATGCGACTTAAAATTAAATTAAGTGACGAGGTTCATTCTATTCAGCAGTTCTCAATATACAGAACATGTATACAGAGCAAATTATGAACTGCAAAGTTCTGTTCAATACTGTAATGTTTGACGCACCTGGGCAGAGAAAGGTGACTGCAAGTAGACCATTCCGTTCTTGGGTATCTCTATCCGATAGCCTGGGGGCAGGAAGGCGTTGAAGCCCAACACCAGGTCCGGGTGTCCATGGAAGAGCTGCGACACGCGGTTTATAACCCCCGGTGTGTCGATGCTGCGAGGAGAGGAGAGACGTGGTTTTAGCGATGCTTCAATGGGATGCAGCGAGTGCAGAAACAGACTCTGGGGGAAAAACGCTAGCCAAGTCAAAACAAACTAAAACAGAAAAAGCTCCAATCCCCTCTAACATCACCCTATCCATAAATCATAAAGCTTATACTACACCACCACCACTACTACTACACACCAGATAATACCTATGCTACAACTCTAAGCTTTATGAGGTATGACACCGTACCTTTGAGATTTAAATTCCTTCATTATGTCCAGGAATTTGTTGTATATTCCAGGGTCATTGCCGAATCGTATTTTGACTTGGTCCAGATATGACAGGGCATCTTCCACCTGAAGGGAAAAGGGAGTCCGGGCAGAACAGAAGCTCTTTACTGGGGCTACTCGCTACGCTACATTTCTCGAGCTAATGCAAAATTACATTTGGCTAAAGCACAACATGACATTCACATGACGTTTTTCTTTCACTGATCATGGATGCAGCGCAGTCGGTGACCAGGGCAGGTAGTTTTAACATGGATTTATTGGACAATGGCCCTATTGTGCGTCTACTAAGACTTGCTTTCCGTGGCTGGCGAACCCACTGTCAGCCATAATAAGAATCATTGCACTCGATCACCGATGCAGCCTTTATGCAGCTTTGCATTGAACACTGTCTATAGTTAGATCACCAGCAACAACCACTCTTAAGACAGAATGACAATGAATGCTTAAGCAAACACAAACCACCACTGCAGTGCTAGCTAGACAAAAAACTCGCTCCTATAAGATGTCGTTTTTTCTCAACCGTGGAGCTCACACGAACAATTCATTTGAGCGATTAAAATATAGACCACTCTACTATTTCGAGACCCTAAAAGAAGTAGACGTTTGTATTGAACTGTTAGCAGTCAGATAGCTAACGACCCAGTTACGCTGGCTTCGCCCTCGACTTTGTTCTGCTTGGAAAGGGAGCGAGAAGGAACTTCGTACAATCGTGTAGTTCGCTAGTAACGTTACCAGCTAACGTGAGCTATCTGCTCAGCCACAACCAGTTAACGGGCTAGTTAGCCATGCAAGTTCAATGTGAACCAATATAAGAGCTATATCGTTATGTTTTAGTGGACAGCTGCTGAATCGTGTGGAATAAACGGCAAATGCTGACGAAATAGAAATAGCGAGCTTGCTAATGTAACGTTAGCCATCTGCACACACATTCCATTCAACCCCAGCAGTTGAGCTAGCCTAGCTGCTAGCATCGACGAGGGAAAGCCACCTCGGGAACACAAAATGGTTGTGACTGAGAGAGAGAGAGAGAGAGACTTTTCCCTTTTTCTTCCCGTCTCTTACCTTCAGCTTTTGGAAGTGCTGTTGTTGCACTTGCTTTTGCACAACATAGGCCTTGTCTTGGATTTGGTTTATTTGTTTCGTGTTGCTGTGGGTCTGAATCTTCGCCATGATCCCGGCGGTCGGGAGGCTGGAAGCCACCGCAACTTGATGAGCTGGGAGCTTCGGGTCTATGTGCTGTTGGCTGGCCGACAGATCCTGCTGGGAGCTTCGGGTCTATGTGCTGTTGGCTAGCCGACAGATCCTGCTCCTCGTCGGGTCCCTCGTTTAGTTGACTAGCCAGCAGCCCCGCAGCAAGAGGGAGAATCCACCCTAGCGTGGTGACAAGCCAGGCACTACTCGATGCGACTTTGATTCAACGCCATTATTTATTTAAAGACTAACTAGCGCTAAGATACGACAGGCTGGCTCTTCGGAAAACAAGCTTTGAGACAATGGTCGCTGGTTATGTTATTTTAATAAACTATCGACTGTCTCTTTAAATTCGGCGGCAGCTGTGCAGTCAGTCTCACTCGGCGTCCGGAAGCCCAGGCGATGTGAGCGGTCAGTGCGCAGACTCGGGAGGGAAGGGGTGGAGTTGTTCCTCTGCCCTACTACTCCAAGCTGATAAATGTTAGTAAACATATTGTTGTCACACGAGAGGACTCGTAGCATGCGGACTTTATCATTGTACTGTACATGTATCGGGGTCCATAGTCCCGTTCACGTCATTGTGTGACGACCAGAAGACCTCGGCTTTGATCAGTGATTCATTACATCTATATCAGAGGGCGTGCCACCAATCAATGCGAAATCCTTTGAATAGAGGAACAAAAAAACATTGGGGAGCATCTAGACGTCGGTCACTCCCGCAGCGCGTCGGTTTAACTTGAAATCAGCTTTCTAGCTCAGCAATACACAGCGAGACAAAACGAGAGATTCTGATTAGCATTCAACGTTTATTTATTTGTCACGACAGAAATTCATAGTGTCTGATCAAAAAGGTTAGACGCTTTGATAATTTATAGAAACTATAGCATCACTCCTCCCTCTACTACCAGGGGGAGGTGGTGGAGGAGTACCCTACTCCCATGGCCAATAGCCTTGCTTTATTACAATTAAAGGAGCGGTAAGCACATTTAAGACAGTTGCAGGAGACCAGAATATATCATCCCCGCCGGTCATGCCTTGGGTGGGAAGCCTTGGGCTGCTAGTTTCCATCTGTGGAGCCACTGTTGTAGGGTCATCCCACCTCTACACATCTCAGGAAGAGCTGCTTGGGCAGGCTGGTCCCACCTACACACGCACGAGCACACACACACAAACGCACACACACAGGGTTAGTAGTCGAAAGACAGGGCATGAAGTAGGCCTAGTAACATCAGAGAGCAAAGGCAGTAGGCTATTCTGTTTGTTGTTTTATTATGTTTGTTGTTTTAATCTGTTACCTGTTTACAGGGACTGCAGATGCAAATTAGCCTAAGGCTAACTCTGGTGCGATGCATCAAATGTTTTTACATTTATATTTTAATTGCACATGGTCCCTTCCAAATAAAATTGAAAATGAAATACAAGAATGCCATGCTTCAGCTGAACTCATCAGTTAAGTTTTACTTTATTCGTACCTGTAGGTAGATTTGGTTTGGATTTCAACAACAAATAGTTGGAATCTCCCACAAACAGCGAGTGATCACTACAACACTACCCAATTCACTGTTGTGCACATAGTTGCTGGTAAATTACTTACACTGATAGAGGCTTACAGAGCAAATCAAAGCTATATAAGGCAGTGCTGTTTGACACGGATGCCTGTGGCTCACCAGTAGGAGACGGCGGTCTTGACCTGCTTGCTGAAGGCCAGGCCCTGGGAGCAGCGCAGAGAGAGCTGCCTGACCCGGGGCAGCAGACTCTCCAGCAGCGCCTGGTCCTCCTCGGCCACCCTGGTCACCAGCGCTGCGGGGGACAGAGAGAACGGATGTGAGAGAGAGAGGCGGGGTCTCGCGTCTGTGGAACGGAACTGTGAATGAAATTCAAGTCTCACCAAAGTGTTTTGTTTTCCTACTTAATTGTTGTTCCAACTTTGTAGTTCGTTCTCATAGATCAGTCTGTTAAAACTACAAATTCTTCCTGTGTGACATCACTTCCCTGTCCTCTTCATCCTGAAACTATGTCACTTCCTTTTTCACGTTATAACCCATCGACCTCGTCTCCATCTGACTCACTCGAGCCCGGATTCACTTCCTGTGTTCGAGTCCGTATTTGCAAATCGTAACATAGAATAAAACTATTGTCTTTGTTTGAAACCAGCTTGAACGACCACTCAGCGTGGTCTTTGAAATCTAAACTAAACCAAGTAAGATTTTTCCTTTACAGAACCTAGATGGAATACAGTCCCAGACGTGACCAGGTTTACCATTTATCACCCGACATCGTCGACAACCACATCGGCGGGGGGGGTGAGGGGTTTCAAAGTCAGCTGCCCGAGCTGGAGTGAAGAGTTTGCGGTTACCTTTCTGGTCCGGGGCGGGCAGCAGGGCCCCCTGGCGCTGGACGTTCTCCAGGGAGGAGGAGTGAAGCTGCAGCAGCTGGCGCAGGAACCTCAGCTCCAGGTGCTGAGACAGGGCCTGGCAACACAGCTCCTCTGGAGCCTGGGAGAGAGACAGACGGGAGAGGAGGGGAAGAGGGAGACGGAGGAGAAGAGGGGAGAGGGTAAGGTAAGGAGAGAGGAGAGGAGAAAAGAGGTGAGGAGAGGGAGAGAATGGAGGGGAGGGAGGGAGAGAGAGAGAGAGATGAGAGGGGGAGAGAGGAGAAGAGGGGAGAGGGTAAGGTAAGGAGAGAGGAGAGGAGAAAAGAGGTGAGGAGAGGGAGAGAATGGAGGGGAGGGAGAGAGAGAAGAGAGGTGAGGAGAGGGAGAGAGATGGGAGGGAGAGAGGAGAAGAGGGGAGAGGGAGGGAGAGAGATGGAGAGAGAGAAGAGGTGAGGAGAGGGGGAGAGATGAGAGGGGGAGAGAGAGGGAGAGAGGAGAAGAGGGGAGGGGTGAGGAGAGGGAGAGAGGAAAGGGGAAGAGGGGAGAGGGAGGGAGAGAGAGAAGAGGGGAGAGGGAGAGGGAGGGAGAGAGAGAAGAGGGGAGAGGGAGGGAGAGAGGAGGAGAGGGGAAGGGTGAAAAGAGGGAGAGAACGGAGGGGAGAGGGAGAGAAGGCAGGAGAGAGGGAACGAGAGTGAGTTAGTGAGAGAGGAAGTGAGAGATGGGGCAGAGGTGAGCGTCACAGAGGACCAGTATCTACGCATGGATGGTTTTGCAAGTGAAGAGCGCAGCGCTGGTGCTCTGGTCCTCCTGACCTTGTAGAGAGGGAAGGCCAGGCTCTGACGCAGGCTATGGAAGGAGGGGGAGTGGAGGCGATGGATGGACAACCACGACACCGGGATCCTCCGCTCTCTGAAACACACAACAAATAGCTGAAAACCCCCATAAACAGAGGGCGATCACTGCAACACTGGAGGGCGGCTGTATCTCAGTTGGTAGAGCGGGTCGTTCAGTGATCGAAGGGTCAGTGGTTCGAATCCCGGCTCTGACTGTCCACATGTCGAAGTGTCCTTGAGCAAGACACCTAACCCCAAATTGCTCCCAATGAGCAGGTTAGCACCTTGCATGACAGCTACCGCCATTGGTGTGTGAATGGGTGAATGAGAGGCCATTGTAAAGCGCTTTGAGTGCCGCTAAGGTGGAAAAGCGCTATATAAGTGCAGTCCACACTACACAATTCACTCTACTTGCTGGGAAACTCCTTACACTCCTGATAGACTTACTTGTCATCATCTTCTCTGCCTCTGTGTTCTTTGTCTTCCTGTTCATCAACCTGACTTGAAAGCTGACCAGAATGCTAACTCCCCCCAAACAGGAAGTAGGAAGCTGCTCTTACCCATCCAGCACCCTGCAGTCCAGAGCGGCGAGCGACACGGCGCTAAACTGCCGGGCCTCCTGGGAGACAGAGTTTCGTTGGCCCTTGGCGGCGGCGATGACATCACCGAACAGTGGCGCCAGACTGGTCTGAAGGAACTGGCCAATCTGGGGAGAGGAGAGTAAAGGGGAGAGTCGCAGATGGTCGATGGGAGTTGGTGGAGGGGATGAGTCATAGACGGCTGAATACTGGACATCTCAAGCTAAATCAAAGTGAAAGTGGCGAACGCAGAGTTCCGCCGCCGTTTCCGGGGGCGAGTTTTGCCACGAGGCGCAGCTCGAGCTAACTTCCCCCCTAGCTCCGCTACCTTGTGGTGCTGCCGGGTCAGTTCGGCCTTGGCGGTGGAGTTGGCCTTGATCAGCCCCCTGATGTGTTCCTGCCGGGCGTCCTGGAGGGAGAAGAGAAGACAGGGGTCATGGGTCAGGACAGAGGCAGGCTGGACGGTAACCAGAGTCTGGGGGGGGGGGGGGGGGGGGCTGTTGGCTGTTCTCACCACCAGCTGTCTGAAGTCCAGGATGCTCTGCCATTGGCTGCGGAGGTTCCGCACTGCTTCCTGTCTGTCCCTGGCCCGCTGCTCCATCTGCTGACACTGGTCTCTGACGCTGTCCCGGACCGCCGCCCGCATCACGCCCTGGAGCTCCGCCTCCGACGCGCACTCGCAACACGCACACCTGGGCGAGCAGAGAGAGAGGGGGGTGGGGGTGGGGGGGGGGGTTTCGGAGGACATTACAACAGACCCAGTCATCTGGACTTACCGCCTGTCAATAGAATTAGGTGAAATACTTCTGTGGGGAGGCTGAACAAACATGGAGAAACGTCTGGAGTGACTCACTGTAGCAGGGCGTCGGCCTGAGGCTCCGCCCCTCCCGGAGTCTTCTTCCGGAGGGTCTGGACCTGGTTCTGGAGCTGCTGGACCCTGTAGCGCGTCTGGGACAGCTCCGCCAGACTCTGCTCCACCCCCTCCCACGCTTCCTGGTTCGGCAAACACCGACACGGGTGATCGAACAGAGAGAGGGTGTTCCAGAGGATCAGCTGGAGTGCGTGTGTGTGTGTGTGTGTGTGTGAGTGAGTGAGTGAGTGAGTGAGTGAGTGATTGAGTGAGTGAGTGAGTGAGTGAGTGAGAGAGTGAGAGAGAGATAGCTACCTCCAGGAGAATCTTCACAGATGGTAACTCCTCTTCTTCCTGTCTGGAGATGTCCAGGAGGTGGTTACTCTCATAGTTAAACCTAAAACACACACACACACACACACGTACGTACGTACGTCAGAAACATTGTGGTTGAATCGGCTGTGTTGTCCTAGTCGAGGAGTGCAACTTACAAGAGGAGCAATGACTTGCGGCTCCAATAGACCAGATAGGGCAGATCTAAGAGGAGAGAGGCGGAGCCTCTACGCTCTACCCTTCAGTCATTAGAGGAGTAGAGAGGCGGAGCCTCTACCCTTCAGTCATTAGAGGAGTAGAGAGGCGGAGCCTCTACCCTTCAGTCATTAGAGGAGTAGAGAGGCGGAGCCTCTACGCTCTACCCTTCAGTCATTAGAGGAGTAGAGAGGTTGAGCCTATATGCTCTCCCCTTCAGTCATTAGAGGAGTAGAGAGGCGGGGCCTCTACGCTCTACCCTTCAGTCATTAGAGGAGTAGAGAGGCGGAGCCTATATGCTCTCCCCTTCAGTCATTACAGGAGTAGAGAGGCGGAGCCTCTACGCTCTACCCTTCAGTCATTAGAGGAGTAGAGAGGCGGAGCCTCTACGCTCTACCCTTCAGTCATTACAGGAGTAGAGAGGCGGAGCCTCTACGCTCTACTCTTCAGTCATTAGCGTGTCGAGGTTAGGGCTAATGGGCTTGATATGGGACCAAGGCCAAACAGAGCTGGCTGTATTTTACCGCAGAGCTTCAACGTCTCGTGCTACATCCAGAGAGGCCAGCTTCTCCCCCAGGGCTCTCTCCTGGAGCAGCGCTAGGTGCAGCAGGGCGGACAGCAGCTGGTCAGGGGGATAGCCTCGCAGCAGCTCCTGGAAACGGGACAGGAAACGGCAAACATATCACTGAAAGTGGTGTTTAAAAAAAAAAAAAAAAAAAAAAAAAAAAAAAAAAAAAACAGTCGAGCATTCCATTGTACACGGTGTCTGCATCTTGTACACAATGACAAATAAATATGCTTGAATCTTTGAAAGAAAGTGTTTTAAACCAGTGTTTAAGTGTGCCACAATAATTTATCAATCAAAAATAATTCATAACATTGGCAGGTTTCCACAAAAGCTTTGCTTCACCTACTCCATTTAATTGGATTTTATAGGAATTGACAAGAGCGAGTGTTCAAAGAGTTGAGAGTCAGCCAAGGCCATTAACTAATTATGGTAATGGAAAATGCCTTATATAGCACTTTTATCCAAAGCAAAGCAATATTACAACGGCCCATCATTCACCCATTCACACAAAAATGGCAGCAGCTGCCAAGTAAGGTGCTAGCCTGTCATTGGGAGCAATTTGGGGTTCAGTGTCTTTCCCAAGGACACTTTGACATGTGGACGGGAGGGGCGGGGATTCGAACCGCTGACCCTACAATCATTGGACGACCTGCTCTACCTCCTGAGCCACAGCCGCCCCAATTAATGAATACGATGCAGGGTGCTTGACACAATGTAGCCCTTTTCCTAACAACAACAACAACAACAACCCCACCACCACCACCTACCTCAACCAAACTTAACCACTGCTGGAACACCGCCACCCTCTCTTCACGGGTCATACTGGAGAGACACAGCAGAGACAAGATTCAACACGGCACAATCCAGCAGCCTGGGTGTATTACTGTGTGTGTGGCCGGTCCAATCAGAGCGCGGCGGCGGCCAGAGAGCCGAGCCTGGAGGGAGGCCGTCCTTACTGTGCCGTCCCCGGAGGCCTGGTCTTCAGCTCACTCTCCTGGAGAGACCGGAAGAACAGCAGCCGCTCCTCACACAGCTCTCTCACATCGCGCTGGCCCAGGGGGAGAGAGACCACCAGCCGTCAGCTTGCTCTGCTATTGCCATGTTATTACGATGTCATTGCTACGCAGAGCTAGTCAAGTTAGCCTTTTCCCCATTGTGCTCCAGAGGCATGGAATACGCTTCACATTTCATTTAAATTTTTGTTTTAGTGCCCGTTGGAGAATTTAAAACTCTTGCTCAAAACTCAGCTATAACTGAGGCATTGTGGCGTGTCTGTCTTTGCTAACACTCTAGGTCACCCTTGGAAAAGAGACTGTGTCACAATGGGTTTTTTTTCCTGGTGAAATAAAGGTTATAAAGAAATAAATGTATAAGAGTAGTTTGTTATAGAGTATATATAACATTATGAGTATATATAACATTAACAGTATATATAACATTATATTATAACATATAATATAACAGTATATATATACAATTATATTATAACATATATAACATATATAATTTGTTATAGAGTATATATAGCTTATATTGTATAAGAGTAATTTGCCAATCCACATGTAACCCCGTGTGGGAAGTCCTCACCAGGACCTGGGGCTCGGCGCCTGCAGGGTTGAGGTCGTCTCTGCCGCTGCTGAGAGATGCTTCGCTCCCAAACACCACCTCCACCTCGGCCTTCCTGCATCAACACACACCGCAGACAGGCCAGCTGGTACCTCCATGGTAGTGCTTGTGTGTGTAAATGCGTGTGTGTAAGATACAGTATAACTTTAATGAGTTGTATCTAATCTACACCTGTGTGTGTGTGTGTGTGTGTGCGGCCAAGTGCTTTTCTGCTTGCTGACTTTGCCCTTTCCAGGAACTAGCTTGCACACACAGCTGGCGCAGCAGCTGGTCCAGATTGGAGGTGGTCTCGTGTGCGGACGGCGTACTTGGCCAGCTGCTCCAGGGCCTGGCGGTGCCCGCTGGTCCGGCGGGTCTCGTCGGCGAGGGCGTGGCGCTCCCTGGTGCAGCGTTCCCTGAAGGCCTGCAGCAGCAGCTCCCGGCGCCGCTGCTCCTCCAGCTCCGCCCAGCTGCGCCCGGTGGAGCGCTCTGTCAGCGCAGCGCACGCCACGGACAAACAGGGAGAGGGAGAGTCGTTCACCAGATCGCCGCAAACCCACGTCAGATACAGTTAGTAGTGTTGTAGTCAAGACCACCTAACCCCAGAGCCAGACCACACACTGTTCTTTAACGAATGAAGAACACACACACACACACACACAGTGCCCCCTATTCTAACAGTGCCCTATAGCCTCACAATTACGGCGGCTATAAGAATAACCGCGCCTGCTATTCTTACAGTGCTGTATCTTGTTTTAGGAAATTGTGCTTTCAAAACCGAACTAACTCCAGCCCTATCACTAATCTGAATATAAGGTGTTTATGGCTAAATGTTTGAAATAGGTAGGTTAGGCTACATCCATCTGCTGTAAGAATATAATACATTAATGACTAGCTCTGCTAACTAACACCTTGTGGCCAGATGTTTCATGACAACATGAACACTGCAGGGGGGTTTACTGTATTGAGAAGACCTAGTGATACAGGAGGGCACCATACAGAAGCAGCTTAGCTAAAGTAACACAACGTAAGCTAGCTTCGGTAGCGTACGAGCTGACCTTTCTTTATGCTTCCTTTCTAAACGACGATAAAAGTCGGACTTGGTCCCAGCAGTCGTGTAGCATCACAGTATTTACACACTGCTGTGCTTTTTTTGTGTGTAGATTTGCACAAAAATTCCTCATGATTTTCCTCAGTCACTTTATTAGACTGAGCGCAGGAGGCGGGTTGATGACACAACCATTAAATGGTAAATTGGTAAATGGACTGCACTTATATAGCACTTTTCCACCTTAGCGGCACTCAAAGCGCTTTACAATGGCCTCTCATTCACCCATTCACACACACATTCACACACCAATGGCGGTAGCTGCAATGCAAGGTGCTAACCTGCTCATTGGGAGCAATTTCCTTGCTCAAGGACACTTCGACATGTGGACAGTCGGAGCTGGGATTCGAACCACTGACCCTTCGATCACTGAACGACCCGCTCTACCAACTGAGCTACAACTGAGCCCCAATTACATTTTTTCAAATTAGTGACACGTTATTGGTTGCATTTGAAGCGGGGAGTTTTACATCCAGTCACAGTAATGATGTTAACAAATAAATGAGACAACGCACAGACACTCCTACAGTTGTGGTCTTGACCAGTCTTGAAATAAAACCGAGTCCTCTGTGTCCGAGACGAGACCGAGTATGTAATGACTGGTCTCAAGTACTACAAACTTCCAGAAAACTGCAGGTCTGCTGCAACTCTTGGTTCTTTTAAAACAAGCCTGAAGACTTTTCTTTTTGCCACTGCTTTCTAAGAGGAGTTATGTTTATCTGTATACTGCACTGTAACTTTTATTCCTGTATTCTATTTGTCCTGCTTTTTGTTTAAATGTCTATAATGTCTTGCTTTTTGTTTTAATGCTTTTAATGTCTCATGTAAAGCACCTTGAATTGCCCTGTGGCTGAAATGTGCTATATAAATAAACTTGCCTTACAACACTAACAGTTAGGCCCATACATATTTGGACATTAACCCAGTTTTCATCATGTTGGCTCTGTACACAACCACAATGGATTTGAAATGAAACCTTCAATATGTACTTTAAGTGCATCTTGATCATTTCAAATCCATTGTGGTGGTGTACAGAGCCCAAATGATAAAAATTGTGTGAATGTCCAAATATGTATGTATGTAGGAGTAGAGGACAAGCTGGTTGGTAATAATAAAATCAGGTGTTTAAGTGGTATTAATATAAAGCATCTCCAGTGTTAGGGCTTTAGGCCTACATTAAAGTACTCAGAATATTATGATGGGTGTGAATTCATACATATGGTGAAGGGTAAAGTCATGAATATAGTATAGTTTGGTCAGAAGGGAGTGTGAAGGCTCCATCTCATGTCTACTGTGTGTAGTTGTGTGTATTAATCATCACACGTCAGCAGCCAGTCCAGGACATTTAATGTGTCCAGAACCCGGCGCTGTGTGTTGCAAAGGAACAAACGAAGGAACGAACGTGTGTGCAGTGTTTCCTGTGCAACTGATCTCTTGGTGTGGTGGTGCCAAGCTCAAGACCACCAAAATAGGGAGGATTTCTAGACCAAAGCGGGGGTCTGGGCGTCCTCCCCCAGAAGAAGAAAGTTTCAGAGACCTAGTTTCCTGTATTCTGGTGACTTTTAAAGAATGAAAATAGCAAAATCGTGAGACATACATTGAAAAATGTTTAGCCTACATGAAATATGCTTTCTTTAATTCTGAGTTATGGGGTGAGAATAATAGATAGAATGTTAAATTAATGTTTGATGCCTATTGATGCTTAACTACATACTCCTACCTTCTAAATCATCAGACTCTTTCTAATCTCTCATCTTCACTGTCCTGTCCCCTTCCTTCTCCTCTCTCTTCTCCTGCTCTCCTCTCAACAACCTCTATCCTCTCCTCTCTCACCTGTCCCTCCACTCTGTGCTGGTCCTGTCTTCTCCTACCACAACCACTGCCTTTTTTACATAGCTTACATAAATAATAGGCTAGATTAGGCTACGCTTAACTGATATTTTGTTGCATTTGCTCTTGCTTTGACTGGCACTTTTTAGGTGGTAATATACAGTATATAGCCTAATTTGTATAATTATTTTTTATATCAAATGTATGGTATGGCGGCAAGGATTTTGCAACACTGAATGAATGAATAATGAGTGATCAGTGTGTGGTGGTGGTGGTCCAGTCACCCTCGCTGGCCAGCTGGGCCTCGGTGCCGCTGATCTGGGAGTCCAGGTGGGTCAGCTCTGCTCTCAGCTCCTGGATCTGCTGCTGCAGCTCCTGACACCTCACAGCCTCACCCTGGCCCTCCACCTCCCTCAACTGCACACACACACACACACACACACACACACACACACACACACACACACACACACACACACAGTCAACAACAGTGATTTTGAGCTGACACAGGATGTGGTAGATAGGAGGACGTAGAGACACAGTTGGAAGTGAACAAGTCGTCATACCTCCTTGTCTTGCAGTACTTTGTACCTGAGAGATCATGTCAAGGACTCCAAATCCGTAATACTGGAGGCTCATGAGACAGTTAGACATGTACAGTAGTAGTTTGTGACTAAAGTAGGTTCAACTAGGTCTAATGTAAAATGTGACTTTTCAACTTCAGGCAGACCAGTCTGTCTGGACCAGAAAGGATACCATTGAAGGTTCCCACGCATGACCCTGACATTCCTGCATAGAGAGAGAGAGAGAGAGGGAGAGAGAGAGAGGAAGAAGGGGAGAGACAGTGTGTGTTTAGGTTATTATCAGAAAAAAACTGCAACTGGGCATGGTCTCTAGACAGGGCTACCTGTTCACCGCTCACCTCTGTTGGTAAACATGTTGTGTGATGTATTTCCATATGGAGGCCCCGGGTCCAACGCATAAACTGGATGAAAACAGATACCAGAAGAGACTTGAGCAGGGATTAGACAGTGAGCCAAATCACTTACTTCAAACCTGTAGTTCAGATCACTTAGTGGTGGGCGTCACGGTGTCCGAGTACCCAGAATCCCAAAATAAAACAGATTGCTCTCCCTCACTGTCCTGTCCCTGACCAAGACATGGACATGAGCACTTGGAACTGGTCCAGCCCGCTGATAATGGCTGCCTACCTTTGGCTGCCCTTGGAGGAAGGACACAATGGATGGGAAAATGCAGAGAATTTCCTCGGTGACCACTTATATCTAATATATATATCTAATATATATATCTATATATAATGAGTGAGTGAGTGAGTGAGTGAGTGAGTGAGTGAGTGAGTGCATATAATCGACCTTTCCCTTTTCCCTAGATAAAGCGCGAGTTCACATGATTTGAATGGAAGAGATTGAATGTAACCCACGTTTTGAAGTAGCCGTCATGAGGGAGGCTCTTAGCAGGTAGACTGAATTCCTCTGTAGCCCATCTCTTTAACTCCCGAGGAAGGTTCCTGTCCCCCATCCTGGGAACCCAAACAAACGTCAGCTAGACATGAATTACTAGCTAACGTTCAATCAATCAAAGCTTTATTTATATAGTTAACGTTCGCTTTGTCGGTAGGCCAGAAAGCGAAGGCTTCTGTTAGATCACTATTTTAGCTGACTATCACCGCGAGAGTAAATGTTAAAATCGAAATATAATATTACTTGCCGACTAGTTCGATAACGTATCGTGTTTTGGGCCGAAGACAACTTTTACGATCTGCTCGTTGTTTACGTTTCTGACAATTCAACTTCCCGCCCGTCTGCATATCCGGTGATGTTTGCTTGTGTTCTTCTTCTTCTTCTTGAGTTGTGGATCGCAAACCGATGTGTAAAAGTGCATACCGCCACCTACTGTTCCAGAGTGTGTAACATAATGTAACATACTTTTAGGTTATCAAAAGTAGAAAGAAAAGATTGTACGATACAGTAACTTTAAGAAAAATAAAGAGAGCCTTGCAGCATTCCCTCATTTTCTCACCCATCCCTAAAACCCATGCCAAGTTCCATCTCCGTCCAAGGTCTCCGGTTCGATCCCAGCTTCTGGAGTGTGCCGAAGTGCCCTTGAGCAAGACCCTGAACCCCCAAATCACTCAAGACCCTGAACCCCCAAATCACTCAAGACCCTGAACCCCCAAATCACTCAAGTGCGGCACAGTGGTGTAGTACCTACTGTCGCATCACAGCAAGAAGGCCTGAGCCTTTCTTTGTGGAATTTGCATGTTCTCCCCATGTTCGCAAGGGTTTCCTCCCAAAGAAGCAGTTGCATGAAATTGTCTTGTCATGAAGTGTCTTCATGATGAGTAAAATCAAGCAAATGTCAAGAGGTGAACATCATTGGATCCACCATTCAGTTGGAACATTTCCTAATTCATTCACTATTTCCAATCACTAATTCCACTTCAGACACTTTCTAGAGAACCCCAGGTAGACGCAGCTGATGTCATGACACATGCATTTTGAATGGGCATAAATCGTTAAAGCTTATTTAGAATAATATAATTACAATATTCAAATGGTAAATAAATTAAACCTGAGTGTTAGGAACTCAATGAACTCAAATTCTGGCTCCAATTTTAATTCTGCACAATTTTAGCATGTACAGTAAATGGCATTGATATACATCACATGAGGCTAAGCATGTTCATACAAACGGAATGCAAAAATCAAATCAACACAAAACATTCATGATTAACAATTTAATATATGGCAGGGACAATCTTGCAGGGACAGTCTTGTAGCTTCCTTTAGCCTTCATGAAAGGAATCCTCGGTCCATGACTGCTTATTAAGTCTTTAGTAGTGTGTTCAGATAGAGTATGTTACGTGCTGAAGTTGCATGTCAAACAGACAGTATTCAATCACTAACATACTGTGTTAGTCTCTGTCTGTCGCCATCACCGTATCCTGGTGAAGAGGTTCAACACTGACACGGACTCCTGGAACCCCCACAAAACAAGCAGAGAAGAAGTTGAAGTTCATACAGAAGACTTTGAGAAAACATCCGTTACCATGATAGTCACAGCTTCCATCCCAGAATAAGAGAAGGGTTTTACCTAAACCACAATGTTCCTATCTACTATCCTCACCTTGGTTGATCGTGTTTTACTGAACACGTTCCAGAAGCGCAGCGTCTCGTCACCGGCCCCTGTGACTATGGCTTCTCCGTCTGGAGACATGGCCTTCATGTGAGGGGGGGGGGGGGGGGGTAATGACACACAACCAAGGATGAGCCAGAGTTACAGTAGGACCACACACCTTGTTCTACACTGTTCTGACTGCTACTGCTCTGATGACACTCAGGACAGAACCACAACCACTGACAATATTACTACCGTATGATTATGACACAAATTATAGCTTTTACGAACACTCCGATTTTCTGCCCGGGATTACGTCATACCAGTTAAAAGCATTCCAGAAACAAAAGGCGAAAAAAACACTTTCGCCCCATCTTTGAACGTTCTAGCCAAGTTAGCCATTGTTAGCAATACCAGCGCACAATGGGCTATTTTGAGAACACTATAGCAACATTGCCCCCCCCCGAGTAAAATGGTGGAAATCCCACTTCAGGTGAGACGTATTTGATGACTATTATGTCAGACTCAGACAATGCAACTGGAGTGCTGCAAAAGCCCTCACTGAACCAGTCGTCATTAAAGGTATATTCCCCCTAAAATACATGCGTCCTCCTCACCAGGTAGAGCACCCTGTACGAGTGTCCGGTCAGCTTGGCCACCTGGGTCAGCGCGGGGTATTTCCACACCAGGATCTGGTTCTGGGAGTAGCCATGTGTGCTCACCTGCAGAAGAGAGAGAGAGAGGGGGGGGGGGGGTCAGGGTCTCTTTCGTCATAACTGCACCATCTAAATGCATTCGGCTCCACTGAGAACTTGTGACGTAGCGATGGTCCATTTGGAGGGATGTCAGTGATATTTCTTACGAGATTTAAGGCACTTTCCCCGCAAGTCTCGGTATGCACTAGAAAATTGGGGCACTAAGGCTGTGTTCATACTAGACTTCTTTTTTTTAAGAAAAAGCGCTGCCCTCTGCACCTTTTCTGCGCTTTCTGCACAAGTGTTCTGTCATCTTAACAACGTGAATCATAGCCTGCGTTCTAACCAACTCAACCGTTAGTAAAATAATCCTTAACGTCAAAGAAATTAGTAATATTAAGACCTAGCCCACTGAGAAAATTATTTCTTTATCCAGGCATCTTAGTTTTAACAGTTTCATTATAGCTGAGCAGGTTATATTTGCTTGTATGCGGTATTTATTCTGTTCACAACTTCGCGATCGTACAGCCAGGCTACAAAGCTCCAGAACCCCCTATGCCAAGCCGAGCTGCATCACATTGTGGCCGGCCCAGAGAGCTCCTGTTGCGGGTAAAAGCACAGGGCTAATAGCTCAGTTTGTGGTGCTATAATATAACCGCGTCCGATTGGTCAGCTGTCAGAAAGGTGCTTGACATCACACAGCGCTTTTCTGAAAAGTTCAACAAAATTCAACTCAAAAAGGCTGATTGGCCTGGTTGGAATTCCAACCGAGAAATCACTCTGGGCCAGAGCCTTTCCAGAACCTGAATCGCATTTCAAAAATTAAAGTGGGCGTGCGATTCAGGGGCTGAAGCCAGGTTAGCGATCTCTATCAGGGATCATCAAAACTCATTCATCATCCATCTCCTCTCTCTCTCTCTCTTGGTGGGTGATCTCCCGGGACCCACCAGCTCGTTGGCGTGTTTGGATCAGGCCAGGTTGCTCACCAGCTCGTTGGCGTGTTTGGACCAGGCCAGGTTGCAGACCTGTGAGCCTGTATCGGTGGTCTGCAGCGGCTGGCCCGTCAGCGTGTTCCAGAAGCGGATGCAGCGGTCGGCCGTGCCCCCGCCGGACGCCAGCAGGCCGTGCTGGTGGGGCGACCAGGCAATGGCCTTCACCGCCGCCAGGTGGTCCGTGTAGGTGTGGACCGGGTTCTGGCTGGAGTGGTTCCACACCAAGAGCTGGGGGAGAAAGCCCAGAGCGGGACAGGGTAGGGTGAGAACCGACGCGGCTCTTCTCTCGTGAGGTAAACCTGACTCATCGCAATTTTTTTTATTTTTTACTATGAGTTTTCAGAGTCTGGACTTTCAGCAGAGTTTTCCCAGAAAATGGGGCGCCAATCAGGAGACTGCATTTTAACTGCTGTTCCGCCCCCAGTCCCTTATTGGTTCCCGTAGATGATAACGCAGAATACAGGAGAACGCTAGTAGTAGAACAGTAATGGCAGTGGTAACCTTAACGTTAGAAGAATGAACACAACAAGTGCAGTTACTGCAGAAATATAATTAATTTAGAACCAGAGTATGCACTAGCGGAGTTTCTCAGCGGAAAAGACGTTTTCGCCGTTCTTCCGACTGGATTTGGCGAAAGTTTGATCTATGTTTTGTTAGGCTAATTGGCTGAAGGAGTTTGTGTGTCAAGGCAAGTACCCCCGCCCACTCAAATCGTTCTGAGCGGCTGAAAGTCCAGACTCTGTGATAACGTCAAACAAAATCGTGCCCGAGTCTGGTTTACTCAGCTACTGAATGCACCAGGCTCCAAACACCCATAAGAGGTGAAGAGGTGTGTGTGTCTGTGTGTTTTTGTGATTCTCTCAAATCCAGGTTGCAGAGTTGCTGTGTGTGTGTGCGCACGCGAGTGTGTGTGTACCAGCAGCAGTACCTTGTTGTCGTTGCCCCCCGAGGCGAGCAGCTGGTGGTCCGTGCTCCACTTCAGCCCACACACCTCCTGGCGGTGGCCCTGCAGACGGCACTCCGACTGGATGGGAGGCGTCCGCACGTCCCTCTGCAGGATCATGCGGTCCCGGCTGCCCGACGACAACTGGTCAGCGTTCCACGCCAGCGCACCTGAGGACGGACGGAACGTAGGGGGAAGGAGGGGCGGGTTAGTGGACGGAACGTAGGGGGAGGGAGGGGCGGGTTAGTGGACGGAACGTAGGGGGAGGGAGGGGCGGGTTAGTGGACGGAACGTAGGGGGAGGGAGGGGCGGGTTAGTGGACGGAACGTAGGGGGAGGGAGGGGCGGGTTAGTGGACGGAACGTAGGGGGAGGGAGGGGCAGGTTAGTGGACGGAACGTAGAGGGAGGGAGGGGCGGGTTAGTGGACGGAGCGTAGGGGGAGGGAGGGGCGGGTTAGTGGACAGAGCGGGAAGAAGCCAGCGGGGGACCTGGTGAAAATATAAGGCTGTCATAGAAATTGTAGTTTTCACCACCTCACCACCTCCCTCAACCTTTCACATAGCTGTGCTAATACAGGATGACCTCTCCAGGAGGTCGAGAGACCTAGACGGTGTCTGCTCCAGAATAACCATCCTTTGTCCCATTGTCCCTGCAAGAATTACCGCCTTTTCTCATGTCACGTGTCTGTATTCTCGACCACTGTTGATGACGCCTGCCATTTAATATGACGTGTACAATGGGTTAGTCAATCACATCCTGGAAGCGCCATACCTGTGTATTGCTTGAATATAAGGCCGCGCAAGACCAGACTGGGGCACTTCACTTGGATAAACCACTCACGTGCGTTGTCCTGAAGTCCTTGCGCTCGTATGTTTTCTCAATAAACCAGACTTAACCTGTTTGAGCGAATCTTGGCAAATTGTTTTTGACTTTAGATCAGTTAAAAATCTTCTACAAAGCTCTGAATAAAATGAAAACTCTCAATGACTGTGGGGTTAGGTTAGGGTTCTGGGTCTAAATACTATTTGAAATCATTTCAGTTACTCATCTGTGCTTGACTGTTCTTGTCTGACACAAGGAAAACAATGGGCTGTTTAAATTTTTTTTTTTTTTTTTTTAAATAGATTTTTTTTTAAAATCAAGCCCCACCCACCTGACATTACAGGCTCAAGGAAACACTACAGTAATTGAAAGGATTTCAAATAATAATTTTCCCCCAAGTCTGGTTGCGTTGCCACTACGACTGTATGGTCTGAGTAACCGGACTCACATGATAACCCTTACAGTAGTAACGGTGATGACACTGTTACAGTATGAAGCACACACACACTTCGGCGTGTCCTTGTCTGCTCACCGACTCTGGCCGTGTGTCCCTCCAGGGCAAACAGCTTCTTCCCGGCCCCCGCGTCCCAGATCTGGATGTAGCCTTTGTGTGTCCCCACCGCCACCAGATTACCCTACAACCACACAACCTCAGCGTTAGACGACAGCAGACAGGACCCGCGCCGCCCGAGCAAGCACACCAGGGACACTGTTGTCTCTGAAGCTGGTCAAAGTTCCCTGTGGGGGACACTGAACTCACTCTTTCCGACCAGCCGACGGAGGTGACGGAGTCTCCCTCCACTGAGAGGTCACATAGACGGGTTACCTGCAGAAAGACATGAGGACACAGGGTTTCTGCAGGGTGTTGGATAGAATAGTCTGAATGCACGCGGCCACCATGCCTGCCCATTCATCATGCTCTCTCTCACTCTCACTCTCCCTCTCTCTCTCCCTCTCTCTCTCTCTCTCCCTCTCCCTCTCCCTCCTAGGTCAAAACCTAGAATATGGCTGGACCGGGTATCGGTGTGCGAAATTGTTGGTAGTTTGTATTAATCTGCATAACTTCATCACTCAGTCAGTCACAGACATTCACGTTTATACTGTAGGGCTGTTGCGGCATGCACACACACACGCACACACACCGTACCTGACTGGTGCAGGCGCTCCAGAGATAGACGCAGGTGCCCAGCCCCACACTCAGCACGTTGAGGGAGGACCAGTCCACCAGGTTGAGGTAGAAGTCGTCCTGGAGTTCCGGAGCGTCCAGAACCTTGAACGGTATCTTGGAGATCTTCCTGGTAGGCTTCCGCGGTGACCGTAGCAGCATCTGACTGCAAAGACAGGAAGCAGTCCCAGATATGATTGACGTAGTTTGCCCTCGCCTGATACAGCAGGTACTTACATTGCATTACAGTCATTTAGCAGACGCTTTTATCCAAAGGGTAGGAAGAGCCAATGTACTACTATTTGCCAGAACTCACAAGTGCATCTTCTCTCTAAAACAAGTGACTAAGAGCATAATCTAGTGCTGAAGGCAAAGTGCAAGAATAGCAATCTAAAGTACAGTGCAATATAATATAATACAATAATACTTGTGTCGGACTGGCAGTTTGATATCCCATGTAGGGGTGTGTGGACAAGTGCTCATTTCAGGGAGAGGATGGAGAATAGGTGTGTAAGGAGTGATCGTGTGTTTACCTTTTGCTGCTGACAGGTGATAGTGAATACGGAGAGACGGTGTCCTCTGGTGAGGAGGCCCTCTTGGTACTAAGGGAGTACTGCGCACACCCGGGATAACAACAGGGTCAAAAACATTTCCCAGAGTAACGTTGTGTTGTAACACCCAAGATTTCGGGGGGAGAAGAAGTCCTGCCCATACATGCTGATCTTAGGTCAGTTTTCCACCTTTATTCCCACCCATGGAATGGACCAGACCAGGGTGGACCAGACCAGGGTGGACCAGACCAGAGTGGACCAGACCAGCGTGGACCAGACCAGGGTGGACCAGACCAGACCAGCGTGTGACAGCGAGAGAAGACCTACCGTGAAGAGGCTCCTCCCCTCTGGTGCAGAGGGCTGGAGCCGCCTGTCCTCCGTCTGGGGGTCCTGCACCTTCTCTATACCCGCCCCCAACAGCTCGTTCCTCAGCAGGGCGGAGTACGCCAGCCCGTCCGCTGAGCACGTCACCGGGGAGACAGAGTATAGGAGCCGCGTGGAGGATTAGTTGTGTTCTGTCTCAAGTTAGCCCCTAAGATTTACAACTCTAGGTGTGGTTATCTGAGGGGACTACAGGCATCCAAGGCATGGGCCAATTACTTGCTATCTCGTTGTGAGTGAGTGCTGCCCAAGTCACGTACCTTTACTGGAATCAGAAGTAGCCTCTTTTGTTTTTCTATTCTGACTTGGGGACTTCTCATTTTCCTAAACATGGAAAACACACAGTTCATATCCATTAAGCTGTCGCAGAATGATGCCAACCCACATCCTTACAGCCTAGCTACTCATCCATGTTACGGACGTATTGAATTTCCTACATCGATCCTGTGGAAATTGATGCTCCAGTTGGCCCCGGCTCGCGCTGGGATGAACCTGTCTCCGTGCTTGCTGGGGGAGGAGAGCGGGGAGCTGGTGGGCGTCAGGTGGCCTATCACCTCTGTTACACTCTGCATGTGATGAAAGAAATGGATATAGCAGTTCGCCATGATTGCCAAGGGGAAATAACAAACTGTTAACATGCATCCATACAGACAGTGAGTGGCGAGGTATGGTCAAAGGCAGGGAGTTCTGGACTTACGATAGTGCTGGTATTTTCATTCTGGATGTTGATCTGCCGGAGCAAGCGACGTTCATACTCTTGGTCCATCCTGGAAAACTGATGTGAAGTGCCACAGGAAATGTGTCCGACGTTGCTTGAATGGATCTGTATTCCCCCAACAAATCACAGGCATTGTTTAAAAAAAAGAAAAAAAAGCAATGGATACAGCTTGAATACTTTCTTTCAATCTACCTATCTTACTCAGTACCTGGCCGACAAGTTTTCAATCAACCTGAAGTCCAGGGCACAATAATTTGACAGCCAACGCGTTAGCTTGCCAGCAACTGTGTTCAGACTTACCTGGCCAGCCCAGATAAGAGTGACTGACCAAGACAAAATCAGATCTAATCAGACATAGTTAGGACAACTCTTCCAATAAAGGACACTCCTGGCATCAAAGGCAGAGATGCGGCATTAATGTTATATTATGCTTCTACGGGGTAGCCAACTAGCTCGGCCGTAGTTTGGGCAGCAATGTTTTGACAGAAACGCACTGCATTGTGGGATATTTGAGGAACACTGACGCGATCAAATCATAACACGGAAATGCAACGTGTGTTACCAAGGGAACGGACGGAAATGCAGGAGAAACGTGTTTGCCGGGCTGAATTTTAGGAATATTTCAATGAATTACAGCCATATTTTAGCGAATGCACAGCTAACGTACAAGCGATACACGTTACCAGTCTATCTAGCTGCCGTTTGATATAACGTCAGCATAGTAACGTAATGTTAGCACTGTTAGCTAACCTAGCTAACTAACCACACGATGCATCCACCCCTGAACCACAGTGAGATTATAATTTGCCCTGCCCTGTAATTATTGATCGTTGACTACCCTACTAGCTGTTACCCACCCAGTCCAGTCATGGAAAAGAAAGCTATAATGGAGATCAGGTCAAGGTTGAATTGCATTGTCATGAAGCGTAAAGAAAGGATCAGAAACGCAGTTGCGAAAAGGAGGACGGAGGTCCAGCGGCATGTCCGGAATAGACTGACTGTCCTCTACCAAACCCAGCAACGGAGGAACCCCGTCGACTCAGTATGTACCACAACAACACATGGACGTGGTGGCTAATATGTAATCAAACTCATAACTCAAGCATCCCTCTGTTATCTTCTCTGTCTTTCCCAGGTCAAAGACATCGAGGCCAAGACGAGGCCCACACAAAGTCAACAATCACCCAAAGAGAGTTCTGAGTCATGCGTGAGGACAGAGGAGCCCAAGGTGAGGCTAGCTAGAGACTACCTGAGCAAAGACACTCAACAATGTGAGAAGATTCAATCTGAAGTATGTGGCAGTGCCAAATGGCAGCAAAGTCAAGTTCGTTCAAACATCTCTACCGACTTACCAACTTATTACGCTCTCTGTCCAGGCCAACGACACCACAACCAAGTCAAGATCACTGGAAATAATTGATTTCTTGGAGACGATGGAGAAGTTCCTGCCAGATGACTGGCTAGACTACCTACATATGAGCAAGGACAGCTTCGACCAAGTATGTGGCAAGCTCCGGCCGGAACTAGAGCACAAACATGACCTTCCTCTTAGGATGTGCGTTGCTGTGACACTGGTGCGTCTGGCCACAGGCATGGGGGTGAAGACCCTTGCCGCTCAATTTCAACTGGACATTCAGACAGCCGACCAGATCCTGCGGGAAGTGTGCGTCGCCATCGTGACCGCGCTGAAGCCCCTGTACATCCGCTGGCCAGGGGAGCAGGCGCTGGACGAGAACGCAGATCAGTTCAAAACCCACTGGGGTTTCCCACATTGCGTCGGCGTCCTAGGTTCCCTCCACGTCCCTGCCAGACCCCGGACTCGTGACCGCGTCTTCTTCAACAGCCAAGGGTGGAGCTCGGTGGTGATGCAGGCGGTCGTGGACCAGGACGGGCGGTTCTGGGACGTCAGCGCAGGCCTCCCGGGCAGCACCGACGACACCGGCGTTCTTCGGCAGTCAGTGCTGTGGAGAGAGGCAGAGAAGGGGCTCCTGTCGCCCCGGCTGTCACACAGCCTCATGGGCCAGCCTGTCGGGTACGTGCTCCTGGGGAAGCCGGCCTACCCTCTGCGGAGCTGGTTGCTCAAGTGCTACCCCGAGTCCCCCGACCTCACACCGGAACAGCGGGCCTTCAACACTCAGCTGAGCCGCTCCCGGAGTCCCATAGAAAGTGCTTTCGTCCGCCTGAGAGCCCGCTGGCGGTGCCTGGACACCCGTCTCTTTGACCACACGCCTGCCGTGATCCAGGCCTGCTGTATTCTGCACAACATGTGCGAGATCAACGGAGACCCTCTCCCCACCAAGTCCCGCTGGCCGAAGGAGGCCGGCGGGGGGGCTCGCCCCCGGCCGCAGCCCCGCCACGCGGCCCCCGGTGGCCAGGACGAAGCCGCCGCCGAGGGGATGCGGTCGCTGCTGAGCCGGTACATCCACCAGCAGGCACGGTTACTGGAGCCGCCGGGAGACGGCAGCATGCTTACACCAAGAGAGACACAGACACGGTCACGGACCGAGACGGTGACACTGACACAGACAGGGGGACATAACGCGAGCGGTGATTGTATATACGTAATACCAGAGCCCGGTGGTGCAGTAACCTGCCCCGTCTCCTGAGGGTGCTGTCGAGGCAGCTAGGCAGGTCACGTGAAAAACCGCGTATGGAAATGGCTGTCTGCCGTATGTATTTCTTTATATTTTATTTTCAGATGTATCAGCCCTGCTCCACCAGTAGAGTGTTCAAGCTGGGTCGAACAGAAACCATCTGCTCTATCACTACTGCGTCTCCCCTTAAAGGGGTAGTTCAGACTTTTGAATATAGATCCTCATAAGACATAATGTCGTTAATTGATGGAGAACATTTTCAGCTGATTCCATGCTGTCTCTCGTTCCACTGTTAGTGGAATGCTAATGCTAGCACAATGCAGTAGAAACGGCTAGCATTCAAAGAAAACTTGCTTAAACACTCCAGAGTACACCTCAATCAAATCAAATATGAGAAGTCTGTTGGGGGCTCATTTGGGTTTTTATACCTCATTTTTTAAGTCCAACTATCGTTGAGCCCATTTGTTTGTTCGGACCTGTATGGCTCTCTGTAAATAGGGAGGCAGAGCAATACATGTACGTGACTAGCTGGCACTGTTGTCTTCACAACAACAAGGAACAGAAGAGAAGACTATTCTCTTACTATCAACACAACAACAAGTTGCAATGGCCACGTTCAAAACGGATATGTCTGACTTTGATGAGGAGTTTAGTTTATCTGGCGATCCTTACTTTTTTGGAGTGTTTATAAGTGAGTTCTCTTTGAATGCTAGCCATTTCGGTTCGATTGCGCCAGTATTGGTATGCCGCCGACGCCCGAACGAGAAACAACATGGAATCAGCTGAAAATCAATCAACAACCTTATGGGTAAGTCGTAAATGAGGCTGTGTCCAAAATTCGGAACTACCCCTTTAAACATGTTGGGTCTTCCAAGACATCCTGGACCTGCTTGAGAAGACTACTCCTTCCCATAGCTTATAGGCAGTGTGTCTATTCTATCTCTGTTCCTCCCTGTGATCTCCTTTGTCTTATTCTCCAGGCAGCAGTTTCTCCAGGCAGCGTCAGACTAGTCTGGCACTTGTTTGCGGTTTGTCCCAAGGGCTCTTGGCCTCCATTTTTGCTGCAGCCACAGCATCTGTTTTTCTGCTGGTCTTTTTGGGTGCAGTCCCAGCGCTGCCTTCTGCACCTCAGCTGTGATGGCCTCCATGATGAGACTGATGAACACTGGACTCTGAATGATTAATGTGTCCACCGTCTTATTGACTGGGAAATGGGAAATATGAGGAAGCCCTCCGTCGGGTTTTCAGTTTCTCTAAAATTGCCTGTTCTACTGAACACTGAACAACATGGAATACACCCCAGGATTGTACTGCTCTGTACTGGGCCAGACGACTGTCAGCATGCCTGGAACTATCCATGACTATCTCAGTGAGTCTGTGTCCGGTACAGATGGGTGAAATGCAGTCCCTGAAGCAAAATTTGCAGCAAGGCACAAAATTCTCAGTCTATCACCCATACAGAGAACTTTGTTTTTATATTTTTTGACATATCAATTAAATATTGATTCAAGGAAACTTAACGCAAGTAATATTATGCACACAACTAGCTGCTTTTTGGACTGCGTTACTAGCTGGCTGTATTTCTCTGCGACACTTAATCGAAGAGCTTTGCTTTGTAGACCAGGCGGACTAAGATAAGATAAGACTGACTTAATTATGACAATTTCGCTATGGACAGATAAGGGACTGTGTACCAACCAGCTACTACAGTAGCTACTAATGCAAAAGGGGCTAGCACACAACAGTTGCTTGTCCCCTTATCAAGCGAGGAAAAATCTTCCATATCTTTCACTTTGAGCTGTTTTTATCTCCCATGTTTAACACAAGAAATACTGTATAAGACATCATTCAAGACATCATTCGTTTCCTTGAGAAATGAGGACAGATGATGGACATGAATGATAGATAAACGATGGACGTCTGAAGGCCAAAGAGACCATTTCAGCAAGACAATTGTTAGCCAGAAGATAATTTAAATGAAACAAAGAGCAATTCACTTTCTTACTGTCTATCTGGCTAGTTAGTCTTAATATTCATATTAATTAATATATTAATTACAATGTTACATCAATTTTCATTTCAGGTGCTTGAAATTATGTTGCAATGCAGCAAAACAAGAGATGTTGTAATGATTGATTATAATCATGACCTGGGTATTCTGGGATGGAAATAAAGTTAATCCTGAATTTCATGAATATTGGCATGGACTCTACATTCATTCTACATTTCAGGGAGAGACCTGACTAAAATTCACTAGATTGACTCTCCAATCCTGATCATCCACCTTTATCTCATACATGGTAAATGTGTGAGATCTCTGCTCATCTCTCATGAGTTTCTGGATCTTTTTTGCACTGTATAGAGGAAATTATACAGGTTTTAACCCAAATAATTGCTTACACAGCTTTGAATAGGCTAGTCTGTTTGGAGGGGGGATTGATGGTGAGTGCTTCTGCCCCTGGTATGAGTTTCAAGAAACCCCGTCACTAAAATGTTCACCCCGCTCCAGTTTACTGCAATATCCCTCCGCAGTAGTCTACTGTGTGTGGATCATGGCGTCGGAAACGAAATACAAATACGCACATTGTTGTTCTGCTTTGGTGAAACCAAAGAAAAAGTTGGAAGCGGCTATGGTGAAACATACACACTGACGCATGGCCAATAATTTATGTTAAACACATAGCGATAATTCTAATCCCCGTGGATTATGTAGTCTTGTTGCGTTAGCAGTCAGAGGAAAGTGTAGTTCCGGCTGGCGAAGCGCTCTGCGCGATCAACGCATTTCCTCTTCAGACTCGCCTGGAAGCTTCGGTCGGATCATGTCAAGCGATTCCGCGGACTATAATAGGTGAAAAATCTTTATAACGTTACGTCTGTTCTTCGAGTGTTAAAAAATGGTCACTGTCGCATTAAATAGCGTGATTTATATCAACTCCTCATACGCTAATAAGCAAACTTGTCAGGAAGGTGCATTGCAAATGGCTTAGCCATGTCTAGCTAGCTAACAACGTCTTGCAGGTAGGAGGGCTAGCCATGGCTAACGAGCCAGAGTGATGCTGAGGAGGAGGATGCGGTTTAGAGGAACAGTGTCCTGGTTGGTCCTTTATAGGCTAGCTAGCCAGTGTTAGCTAGCTTTAACCATATTTCATTATTTCACTAACCTTTATTTATCCAGGTTTGTCCCACAGGCATCTTTAGCTCGACGTTATGAAATGCTGACACGGCAATCATTGATTCGACATGGGCTTTGGTCATGTAACGGTAGCCAGCTATTTTTAATGCATGCCAGTTTCATATGCATATATCACGACTTGTCTAGTGGCTAGAAATGACCGGTTATGTACTCCATAGCAACGTGCATGTTGAAAAGACTACAGTTTCTGTTTCTCACGCCTGAGGTCAGACCGGCCTGCAGTGGATTGTGTTTGTTTTTCTAGTCTTCTGTTTTGACATCCCTTTGACAACTGAACTCACCCTACGAACCCATCCACAACATTAGCTGCAGCACACTAACTGACATTAACATTTGGTTAACACATGACCCAAGGCAGGATACCTTGGGAGTGCTGGTCTCCTGTTTGATCCATGCAATAGACTGACCCCCTTGTTTCCCCCAAAGCTCAAGAGACAGAGACCATGGGGGCCCTGAAGGAATGGAGCCTGATGGTGTCATTGAGGTGAGAGTGTTGTCATTAAAGGTTCAGTCTAGTTGCTGGACTGGAATTGATCATACAACTTCCATGAGTGTTCAAATCTCTCTCTCCCTCACACACACACACAATCTATATAGCATATAGTCATGGGGTGTGGGTGTGGGTTTTAATATGGGTTCAGTGTGAGTTGAGGCTGGTACTGCATCACCAGTGAAGTAGGTCAGTTCTATAGTTGACTCTTACTCCCTGCACGCCCATGACTACATAAATGGTAAATATGTAGCCACGCTCAGCTCCACCAAGGTGATTAAATTGTGACCCGCTGATGGTGATGGGGTCCAGCCTCTCTCCTCTCCTCCTGTGGTCCACCATCAGCTCCTTGGTCTTGGCGATGTTGAGAGGGAGAGAGAGAGAGGGGTAGTTCTCCTGGCACCAGTGTCAGGCTGTGGACTTCTCCTGTAGGCCGTCTCATCATTGTCGGTGATGAGGCAGCTGCTGCCGTCTGGCAAACGGTATCCTAGCCGCAAGGCCGAGACCTGCAGACTCCAGGACGGCGTTTTCCACCAGGCTCTTGAACAGTGGACACTAACGGCCGGTTACCTGTGTGTGTGACACACACTCAGACTGTGCACACACACACAAACACACACACTAACATGTAAACAATGCACATTTGCTTTTTTCACGCACCACACACTTTACACACACCATACTTTCACTTTTTATTGTATCCTATAGCGTTATATATACTGTTATATTGTATTGCACTGTTCTTTTTTTAATTAATGTTATCTTGTATTATTATTCTGTTGTTGCTGCACGGAGGAGGGGGCAGAACCCAAGCATTTTACTCCCTAATACCTGTATAACGGTCGTAACAATAAAGACATCTTGAATATAGTCAGAAAAACATTCCTGATGGTAGTGGCTCTACTGCAAGTCGTTGCTTTGGTCTCTAGTAATGGGGGCGGGGCTTGGAGGAGCTACACTGTGGCTGGTCTGATGAGAACCAATGTCTTGTTTGTGGTGACGCAGAGCAACTGGAACGAAATCACAGACAACTTTGATGACATGGCCCTGAAGGAGCTGCTCCTGAGGGGAATCTACGCCTACGGGTTTGAGAAGCCATCTGCCATCCAGCAGAGAGCCATAATCCCCTGCATTAAAGGTAAAGTACAAATAGATATACCACCATTTCTATATACCTATATAAACCACCTACAGATGTACAAATAGACAATTTCTATGCATCTATATAAACCACCTACAGATGTCGCTTATTTAAGTTCATTTGAACGTAACACTGTGTTGTGGACACATTTTCAATCTAGCCCTTTTAAAATGCAAGTGTTTATAAACACCAGGAAACACAAGGCTTGTTCATCAATTACAGACCACCAAGATATTACGGCGTTGTGTTGTTTACAGCAGTTATTTGTCTATAGACTACTAGCATAGGCATACGGTTCAAAATAATTATCATGAAAATAGTTTTGATAGGATTTTGCTCAGGAGTGTAGACATTTTGTGCAGTCTATACTTGTTAACAGTTCGGGCCTACTGCCAGTCCCACACCTAGTTGTCAGTCTTGCATTCACTGCACCAGGAGCCCCCCATGAACCACCAAGTGAAATGTAAGAATTCTGCTCCCTCTTGAGGTTGGAAGTGGTGGTGCAGCTGGTCCTGCTGCCAAACAGTGGATAATTAAACGAGCGACATTTGTGTGAACTATATATACCTGTGTGTGTGTGTGTGTTAAATACATAATCTATGTATATATAAATACATAGATGTATAGTACTGGCTTATGATCATTGGGCTATGGAGTGAAATTATGTCATACCATCTTTGGGGACTGATCCCAGAATGGAGACACATTTGTTTCCACTGATTACTCATTTACTGAAATCTTTACACTTTAATTTTAAATTGTGTAACTTTAGCCAATTCACCCATTTTCTGCACGAAAACTCTGGGAATTTTCAAGACGGGAAACTTTGTCACCCCCTTTCCCCCACCTCCAAGGCTATGACGTCATTGCGCAGGCACAGTCAGGGACCGGGAAGACTGCCACGTTCGCCATCTCCATCCTGCAGAAGCTGGACATGGAGAGGAAGGAGACTCAGGCCCTGGTCCTGGCCCCCACCAGAGAGTTGGCTCAGCAGGTATGCTGAACCCCGGGGCCGAGCGGAGACACTAGGGTTCAGACCAGTGCAGCGTGTTGCTCCCAAAAGGTACCGTGTTCTGTTTGCTGTTGAGACACGTCCCTGGTGGTCTGTGGCACCGGTAGTGATTTTTGGGGATTTTTCACTCGTCAGTCAGAGCTGCTCAACTGGGTGCCATTTTTCTGACGACTGGTTGCACCCTCGACATGAAGGCTTGGTCTTGTCTCTTTCTCACACACACACACATACACACACACACACACACACACACACACACACACCACTGGCTTATCCTGGAGGTCCCATGTGTGAGGCAGGCATTTAGTTCCTGTGCCCCACAAGTGTGGAGTGACCTCCAGGATTCCCTGTTCTTGTTGGGGCTTTTCAGAGCACTTATGAACGTGATCATAGAGGAATGTGAATGTGTTAAAGGAATATGCTCGTTTTTGACAACCTGGACCTTATTTACGACATATTATAAGAAGTTTGACTCACCCAGATCACTTTTTTGTTGTTCGGAGGCCTGTAGAAGAAATATAAAATCCAGCGCGAGCCAGTATATCCATGTAATGGCGGCGCACGGGGCATAGGGAATGCCGTTTCTCAAAATCCATTTTCGGCCGCTAAACGGTTGTTTTCATCAATCACATTGCATGAATCGACAGTTGATATTCCTCTACGCCAGCCATTGTTGTTTTGGTGCCAAATAAGGGATCTTGATCCTCTGTAACATGGTCTTTATAAGCCTCTCCCCCACTTGCTCCAGCACGCATGCGCACAGGCCAGCGCGCAGACTTGCTATTCCGATGTGTCGTTATTTCTCGAGACTTCCAGACGTGCATCGTCTGGCCTCAAGTCCCACTCAGAGCAACAAATGCATTCCTCCTCTGTTGGCATAGGGTGACAATGTAGGCAAAAACACCACCAGTTACCATCTCTTCGGGAGCGTGCAGCGGTTTGTTCTCGAGCCAGCTGTTCCTCTCTCTGTCTCCTCACCCTCCTTTCAAGGAGCTCTTCGTCCGTATACTCTGGCTCAAAACGATATGGACGTCCGTCATATTCTAATTCATTTTCTAGATCCTCTAAATCTGACAAATATTCAGCCATATTGCACACAATATTCTAGGCACCAACAATCCGATCGTAGCGCAGACAATGTGAGCGCGAGTGTAGCCTACAGACGGAGAATAGCAAGTCTGCGCGCTGGCCTGTGCGCATGCGTGCTGGAGCAAGTGGGGGAGAGGCTTATAAAGACCATGTTACAGAGGATCAAGATCCCTTATTTGGCACCAAAACAACAATGGCTGGCGTAGAGGAATATCAACTGTCGATTCATGCAATGTGATTGATGAAAACAACCGTTTAGCGGCCGAAAATGGATTTTGAGAAACGGCATTCCCTATGCCCCGTGCGCCGCCATTACATGGATATACTGGCTCGCGCTGGATTTTATATTTCTTCTACAGGCCTCCGAACAACAAAAAAGTGATCTGGGTGAGTCAAACTTCTTATAATATGTCGTAAATAAGGTCCAGGTTGTCAAAAACGAGCATATTCCTTTAAAGGTGATGTTACATTTTTATGTAGACAACTCTAACAAAGCTTGCTAGCCAGTAGTATTACGACTGCTGATCACTCACAACATGAGAACATTGTAATACTATGGCCTGACGAGACTCATTAGAGGTGCGAACCAAACCTTAGATCACAACATTCATTTCGGTCCCATCAAAATGTTTAAAATATAAAAAATATATAAATTCACAATCCAAAAAGTTTAGGGGGAAAAGCAATATTAAAAAAGCTATACTTTTTATTCCACACCTTTCTAAAAACTATGTGGATGTTTTTATTTTTTATTATCTAATGATTTGTCTACCAAAAAAAAGTCAATTACTTTCAGTAAAATGCTTTTTGTTAATAATATACAATTATAAAAGTCTCTTTTATATGTACATTATACAAGGCACTGGTCTGAATGGATTTCCCTGTGTAGATAAAGTTTCCCTGTGTAGATAACGTTTCCCTGTGTAGATGAAGTTTCCCTGTGTAGATGAAGTCACTTTGTGGACCAGGCCAAATCCACAGTGCGCCCCACCTCTCTGACGCCTCGCTCTCTCGTCCAGATCCAGAAGGTGATCCTGGCCCTGGGGGACTACATGGGGGCTGCCTGCCACGCCTGCATCGGAGGCACCAACGTCCAGAACGAGATGAAGAAGCTGGAGGCCGAGGCCCCGCACATCGTGGTGGGCACGCCCGGACGCGTCTTCGACATGATGAACAGGAGATACCTGTGTGAGTTCCCTCAGCCCTCTGGAAGCAGAGATGGAGTCTCCAGACCACATAAACGTCCAAGTCTGGGTCTGACCAACACCAAGACCACTGAGAGAATTCCTCGTCATGGAATTCAGTCAAATGTTTATCATGATTTTTGCCGTCGGAGAGAGTTGAGAAATGTCTTAAAATGAGTTCATGAGTTAATTATCAAATCAAGCTCTACATTCATTTTGAGTCATTTCCTTGTTGTTTGAGAAACAAAAGCCGGCCTTCTGTTCGGTAGCCTGGCGTCACCACCCTGATCATGTGAGCTCACATTCTGCTCTTCACCAGCAGTCTGGACTTCTTCCCATCCACGTCGATTTCCAGAAATTGTCTAAACGTTCTGCCCCCCAGTGGGGATACAGCCCCTGATTGGGTCTCGTAGTTGATGACGTGACTATCGGCAAAATAGTAGGCTTATGGAGTCTCCCAAAGCAATGCGCAGTAACGTTAACGTTAGTAGACAGCCATAGGTGTAGTTATTGCAGAAATTGACTCAATAACAACAATTAAAGAAGAACAAGAGTATGCACGAGCAGAGTTTCTCGGCAGAAAAGACGTTTTCACCTTTCTTCCAACTGGATTCGGCAAACGTTTTGTTAAAGGGCAATGCTCGTTTTTGACAACCTGGACCTTATTTACGACATATAAGAAGTTTGACTCACCGAGATCACTTTGGTGTAGTTCGGAGGCCTGTAGAAGAAATTTAAAATCCAGCGCGAGCCAGTATATCCATGTAATGACGGTGATCGGGGCACCGAGAATGCAGTTTCTCAAAATCTATTTTCGGCCGCTAAACGGTTGTTTTCATCAATCAGATTGGATGAATCGACAGTTGAGATTCCTCAACGCGAGCCATTGTTGTGGTTTTCAAATACGGGGTCTTTAGCCACGATCGTTGTTGGTGCCAAGAATATTGTCGTCGTCATTCGTCAGCAACAATCCGATCGTAGCGCAGAGAATGTGAGCCGGAGAATAGCCAGTCTGCGCGCTGGCCTGTGCGCATGCGTGCTGGAGCAAGTGGGGAAAGGCGTTTAAAGATCATATTACAGAGGCTAAAGACCCCGTATTTGAAAACCACAACAATGGCTCGCGTTGAGGAATCTCAACTGTCGAGTCATCCAATCTGATTGATGAAAACAACCGTTTAACGGCCGAAAATAGATTTTGAGAAACTGCATTCTCGGTGCCCCGATCACCGTCATTACATGGATATACTGGCTCGCGCTGGATTTTAAATTTCTTCTACAGGCCTCCGAACTACACCAAAGTGATCTCGGTGAGTCAAACTTCTTATAATATGTCGTAAATAAGGTCCAGGTTGTCAAAAACGAGCATTGCCCTTTAAGTGGATTGGCTGAAGAGTTTGTCTCTCAAGGCAAGTACTCCCGCCGACAGTAATCTTTCTGGGCACCTAGAAGTCCAGACTGTATCGAAAAAAGGTTGTTTTTTTTTGCGAGGAAGTCTGTCTTCCAGGCTCTCTGCTCGGGACTTTTTTTTCAAACTGGTCTTGGTGTTGTCATGGTCTTTTCCTGCTGGGTTTGGGTCTAGGTTGAGAGGCAGATTCTGGGTCGTAGGCTGTATTCACACTAGGTTTGTTTCATTTTGCTTAGATTCACTTGATAAACCGACAAATGTATGCGTGTGTTCGCATTGTAGCGGACTCAGAGCGGTTCAAAACATTCGTTTGAAGATGTTCAGGGCTCAAAATTGTGACCGTTTTGGTCGCGCATGCTCCCGAAATTGAATCTGTGCGACTTCGAAATATAATTGGGAGCATTTGTGCGAGTGCACATAATTGTTCTGATGCAACCCTTTTTCTATTCGAATGTCCCTTTCTCTGTAAGGAGAAGTCTAAAGTTGGGAGCACCAGTGCTACCAAGTAAAAAGGTTCATTTTGAGCCCTGATGTTGCTGGCCTACCAGTAAACGAACAGTAAACAAAGCATTTTCTGTTTCTGTTCACAAACAACAAGATTGAAATGAACCGTGCTGAGCTTGTTTGGCAGCCGTGCTGGGACCATCTCCCTTGGGGGCCACGGTTCAGTTGGTGTGGTTTGCAAAAACCACAACCAATCTCCACAGACTTCACACCGCTCTGCTCTGCAAACGAAAGGAACCACACTCAGATTAGAAACGGAACGGTGTTGTGTGAACACGTCCTTAAAGGGCTGTATCCTGGCCTGGGTTTGGGTCCCGAGCGTTCGGTTCTTGACTCCATCTCTGCTCGTAATAGACAGGCTGTATATTTGGCTCGTACACTGATGCTTGTCACGGCAGCATGCGCACAAGTCTTGGACATTTCAGTAAAGCTGGTGACCAACCGCCCGTCTCCTCTCGTTCTGCTCAGCTCCTAAAGGGATCAAGATGTTTGTGTTGGACGAAGCCGACGAAATGTTGAGTCGAGGATTCAAGGATCAGATCTATGAAATATTTCAAAAATTAACCACCAGCATCCAAGTGAGTTTTTCCACAAGTGATTAATTAAGTCTTAATTTATTTCCCTTCCCACTAACTGGACTGGCTTTGCTTTCCTGTTTGTGGCACCTTTTGGCGGCCAGTGGTTCCTTTGTAACCCTAGTCAGTCCTTTTGTTCACTGGATTTCATGTTAAAAGAAATCCAGTGTTTCCAGAAATCCTGATTTCCCATACCTAATGCTTCCAGTTATACAGACAATCTGCTACAGCTGGTAGTTGTAATAAATACCAACAACCCCAAATCTTCCCAAGGAAAATTGCTCTGTGTCCCCGTCTTCATCTGTGTGTAAACGGCTGCGTAGGCGCTAACTCCCCGTGTGTTCCCTGTATGTCCACCAGGTGGTGCTGCTGTCCGCCACCATGCCGGCTGAGGTGCTGGAGGTCACCAAGAAGTTCATGCGTGAACCTGTCCAGATCCTGGTCAAGAAGGAGGAGCTGACACTAGAGGGCATCAGGCAGTTCTACATCAACGTAGAAAGAGAGGTGAAGCAGCTGGTATCAACACAGACGGAGATGGGGAGAGAGAGAGAAAGAGAGAGAACAGTACCAGTATGAGTTCACCCAGGAAGAAGAGGAACCTCTTTCTTTTGTCCTGTGCCTCATATTTCGTCTACATCGGCAGGAAAATGGATCAATGTTGTTGCCTGATGTCCTGATTGCGTAGGCATCATCATGTCCTCTTCGATCTATGAAGGGGAAGGAATCGCAGACAAAGGACAGGAGACTAAGTGCTTTTTCTGATGTGACACGCCCCACTGTTCCGGTTAACTAAACCCAACCCATTCCTTCTCATCTCTCCTACTCTCCTACTACTCCACGTCTTCCCTCTCTCTCTCCGTCCTCCTCCCTGTCTCCTCTTCCCTCTCCTCTCCTCCCCCTCTTCCTTCACGCCTCTGGTCTGTAGGAGTGGAAGCTGGACACGCTGTGCGACCTCTACGAGACGCTGACCATCACCCAGGCCGTCATCTTCCTCAACACCAGGAGGAAGGTGGACTGGCTGACGGAGAAGATGCACGCCCGTGACTTCACCGTGTCCGCCCTGGTGAGGACCCAGCCCGCCTCCCGGGCCTCCTAGAGAGCGCCAGCCCAGTGCTGTTAGGAGTTGGGGTGGGGTTTGGGATCTTGGCTTGAACAAGGCTTACTTCCTCACTGTACTGCAGTCTGCAGATTCGACATGACCGCCTACCCTCTACATGCTCTATACATTTGTATTTGACTAACTTTGTTTCTTTGCATGTCTACTAATGACAAAAAAAAAGTTTCTATGTATGGCTCTATATGACAAGGTAAATACAGTTGGTATAAATAACCCCAAATTCCTGTTAATTCCCATAAATTCCTGTTTATACCCATGGGAAGTTTCCAACTTTGAATATTCCAGTTTATTATTTTTTAACCCTATATCCTCACTATACTGCAATCTGCAGATTTGACATGACTGCCTACCCTTTACACACACTATACATTTGACTTATCTTTTATTTATGTAACAAGATGGTGACAGTTTCACCTGGCGTGTGTTGGCAGCCCTCCTGCAGAATGTTAAAAAGAAGTTGTTGTTTGGTTGTGGTTTCAGCACGGAGATATGGACCAGAAAGAGAGAGACGTCATCATGAGGGAGTTCAGATCCGGCTCCAGCAGAGTCCTGATCACCACTGATCTCCTGGTACAGAACCTCTCCTCCACCACACTCACATTAAAGGACAATGCTCGTTTTTGACAACCTGGACCTTATTTACGGCATATTATAAGACGTTTCACTCACCGAGATAACTTTGGTGTAATTCGGAGGCCTGTAGAAGAAATGTAAAATCCAGCGCGAGCCAGTATATCCATGTAATGGCGGCGGACGGGGCACTGAGAATGCAGCTTCTAAAAAATCTATTTTCTTCCGCGAAACGGTTGTTTTCATCAATCTGTCTTTATGAATCGCTAGTTGTGCTTACATAGAGCATAGGCCTGTTGTGGTTTTTCACATGCCTCTGTAATATGATCTTTAGAAACGAAATAGCTTCCCCACTTGCTCCAGCATGCATGCGCACAGCGCGCAAGCGTTGCTCCAGCACGCTGTGCGCATGCGTGCTGGAGCAAGTGAGGAAGCTATTTTGTTTCTAAAGACGTTCAAAAACGAGCATTGTCCTTTAAACTGCCATGGTCTAGTGTTAAATGAACACTGCTAGACTGATTCTGCCAATAGCTATCGACAGCTACCAGGTGATATAACCCAGTAGGGTTTCCTCACCCGAGCAGTGTGGTGCTTTAGGAAGGTCCCACAGTAGGTGTTTGTTGTCTTGTGAATTCCCCTGTAAACGGTGTTTGTTCTGCAGGCCCGGGGCATTGACGTGCAGCAGGTGTCTCTGGTCATCAACTATGACCTGCCCACCAACCGGGAGAACTACATCCACAGGTCTGGCTCGGGATGCCGCTTTTGAATTGAAATCTTTATTTATTCAGGGGTTAGACAGTTGAGAGCAAGCTCTCTTTTTCAATGCCGCCCCGATTACAATAAAAACGCATACAAAATAGGAACACGATACGACAAAACAACATAAAATCAAGTGCAAAGTCATAAGATCCAGAATAAAAACGACTACAAGAAACATGGACTGGTTTTGTTCTAACAGCGCCTGTGTGTGTCGGTCTCGCCAACAGAATCGGACGCGGCGGTCGCTTCGGCAGAAAAGGGGTCGCCATCAACTTTGTTACCGAGGACGACAAGAGGATCCTGCGCGACATTGAGACTTTCTACAACACGACCGTTGATGAGATGCCGATGAATGTGGCCGATCTGATCTAGGATCTGATCTAGAGCTCCGGAGCCCCGGCTCTTTCTTTTAATGCAGTGCGCGCCGTTGCAGAATAAACACGTGCGCTGTGATTTATTTTATCGGAAAACATATAGAATCTCTTTTGTCTCTAATGCTGAAAGCGGATCAGGAATACAGATACTCTAGACGCGAGGCGGCGGCCACGGTCGCAGGCGCTCGCCAGGGCGGCCCTAGGGCCTTTCCCCTCCCCCACAGGTAGACTGCTGGGGCCGGGGAACAGAAGACCAGATGGAGTCTTCCAAGTGGTTCTCTTTTAGACTTCAGTGTGCTAGACCATTAACGGTGTGTGTATTAGATATTCTCTATCATCTAGTTATTTACTTGTGGACTAAAAGCTATAAGCGCTGTCTTAAGTCTAACTATGTTAAGCTGTCATACTTGAGGTTATTGTGGGTTCTGATGCAATGACCTAAATTAAGCTCTCTTAGGTGGTTTTGTGCAATGTATTTAACCTATTTAATCACGCTTTTTCAATATAAAGACCCACTGTTTTCCAAAGAGAAGTGGGCCATAGTATATTATCACATAACTGACTTGTATTAGATCCGTTTCCAAATAAAAAAGTATAATATGGTATATTGTTTCTTATTGACTTGGAGGTTAAGAAAGTGATTATATTTAAGTCTGGTAGTTCACACTCCCAATACAAACACTAAGACAGGATAACACATGACATTTTATTACAATTCAAACATACAAAATGTACAGAAAAGGCAGTTGGTCAGTGAGTGAGGGGGAGGTTGGGGTACAGGAGCTTTCTGAGTAGTGGTCCTCGTCAGTTCTGGGAGGCTTGCTGCATGATGACTGAACCCAGACTCAACATCTGTAGGTATTCATCCGCCCCGTCAACTAGGCATTTATCAACCTCCTGGAAGAAGCAAAAATAAAAATACAGGATTTGCCACAAATATAGGAATGCAGACCTGATTTTCCTTCAGGACTGTCTGCCATGTTTACACCCTACTACATCTCCAAGGCAACCAGTTCATATCCTAACAAGATGCCACAGACATTTCTCTCTGTAGCCTCGTCCCCTAAAGACATTTCTCTCTGTAGCCTCGTCCCCTAGAGACATTTCCCTCTGTAGCCTCGTCCCCAGAGACATTTCCCTCTAGCCTCGTCCCCTAGAGACATTTCCCTCTGTAGCCTCGTCCCCTAGAGACATTTCCCACTGTAGCCTCGTCCCCTAGAGACATTTCCCACTGTAGCCTCGTCCCCTAGAGATATTTCCCACTGTAGCCTCGTCCCCTAGAGACATTTCCCTCTGTAGCCTCGTCCCCTAGAGACATTTCCCTCTGTAGCCTCGTCCCCTAGAGACATTTCCCTCTAGCGTCGTCCCCTAGAGACATTTCCCTCTGTAGCTTCGTCCCCTAGACACGGGCGCCGCCACTTACCGCCATCTTCTCTGCGATGGCAGACTTCTGCTTGTCGTTGAGCTCCTGCTCCTCTAAGACTGTCTCGTGGAGTTGTCCGAGGATGATTGTGGCGGCGTAGCCCTCATCTACCATGTTCTGGTGGAGAGGGAGGGAGGGAGGGCCCAATTAGTCTCAGTGAGCAGCAGTTCTGATTTTAGCCTTGAGGTTAATATAGTCCTCTTGGTCACATATAGTTTAAAAAGCAATAGGTTCTCATCTCAGTTCACCAATCACAGCACAGGTGTCGAAACAAAGCGTCACTGTAACCTGGTTCACTGAAATCTAATTGGACGGTTAGACGCTGAGGACAGAATGCAGAGCCAGGGCCACGTACCCGAACGGCGATCTCCATCTTCTCAAATGTTCCCTTGTAACAGATCTGTAGTAGGCCGTCGATCAACTTAGGAGGAACAACCTTAACAGACAGAATGAATTAGAAATCGATACATACGATCAACTGAAGACATCTAGTCCTGGGAGCACGAGTGAGCAGAACCCAGGGGAGGGAAAGAAGGCACACCAGCAGCATGTGAGCAAAGCTGGTGCTACTCAGGGAATGTGCTACGTACTCTACTCAGCCCAACCATCTATAACATGTCAGTCTGTTTGCTGAGGCACATACCGTACTAGTATGCTGAACATGGTTCTAGTATGCTGAACACGGTTCTAGTATGCTGAACACGGTTCTAGTATGCTGAACACGGTTCTAGTATGCTGAACACGGTTCTAGTATGCTGAACATGGTTCTAGACCAGGGTTTCCCAACCTGGGGTCCGAGCCCCTCTTAGGGGGGGGCACCAGGCCTCAGACGATTTGAAGACTTAATATTAGCTAAATAAATATTTGTTAAAGAATCATGTCATTGACATGTCGCACAGAAACTTGTAACGAAATACATGATTATGTCTGAGGAAGGGCCAAAAAGCCTGGTATCTACTGCACTACAACACCATATATAAATTCAACAAATTAATCCGAGACCCTGAATCACGTCAACATTAACGTTACTGCTAAACACACATTTCATTAGGTGTACGTAAGTTAGGTGGGCTCTGGGGAAGGAAGGGAACCCCTGTTCTAGACAAATGTCTCTAGAAACCTTCATCAGTCCCCCATGGGACTTGGTGTGGTGTGATCTTCATTGACAGGACACTAGCCCAGAACAGCCCCTCGTCTTCTCCATCTCAATGTTGAACAGCAGAAGGTTAAGCGAATGAAAGCGCCCCCCCCCCCTCTACTCCCTGTTATAAAGACCCTCTTGTTTGTAGCTGCTAAAGCATGTGCTCGCCCCTGCTAGGACGGTCTTCCCAGGGACGCAGGACTCACCCCAGCGATCTCTATGATGGCCTTCTCCGAGATCTCCCTGTCCATGTTGAGCCTGGCAGCGCTCTGGAGGTAGGTGATGGCTTTCCTCAGGTCACCCTCCGACACCTTCACCAACGCAGCTATGGCCTAGTGAAACACAACATGGAGTTAGCTACGGCCTAGTGAAACACGACATGGAGTTAGCTACGGCCTAGTGAAACACGACATGGAGTTAGCTATGGCCTAGTGAAACACAACATGGAGTTAGCTACGTCCTAGTGAAACACGACATGGAGTTAGCTATGGCCTAGTGAAACACAACATGGAGTTAGCTACGTCCTAGTGAAACACAACATGGAGTTAGCTACGTCCTAGTGAAACACAACATGGAGTTAGCTATGGCCTAGTGAAACACAACATGGAGTTAGCTATGGCCTAGTGAAACACAACATGGAGTTAGCTATGGCCTAGTGAAACACAACATGGAGTTAGCTACGGCCTAGTGAAACACAACATGGAGTTAGCTACGGCCTAGTGAAACACAACATGGAGTTAGCTATGGCCTAGTGAAACACAACATGGAGTTAGCTATGGCCTAGTGAAACACAACATGGAGTTAGCTACGGCCTAGTGAAACACAACATGGAGTTAGCTACGGCCTAGTGAAACAACATGGAGTTAGCTACGGCCTAGTGAAACACAACATGGAGTTAGCTACGGCCTAGTGAAACACAACATGGAGTTAGCTACGGCCTAGTGAAACACAACATGGAGTTAGCCGTGGAGGGGTTGCTAAGGTACATGACTCGTATCATTTCTGACACAAAATCAATAGAATGCATAAACATGTACTGTATGTGTACACTGGTATATTGGTCGATAAACAGATTCTCCATCAGTGTTGCCTTCGTACCACAGTGAAACACAACAGTTAGCCATGGAGGTAAATGCTAAATGACTGATATTATTTCTGACATGAAATCAATAGAATGCATAAACATGTGTACATTGCTATACTAGTCGATAAAATGAGATTCAGTTTTGCTGTTGTACCACAGTTATATAAATACACAACGTAACATACTGTTGTTTTCCATGTCACAACCCTGGATGGTACTATTGATAGGATTCAGATGGATTATGATTGTGATCAGGATTCAGATGGATTATGATTGTGATCATGAATCATCTATAAAGCGAGCAGCGCTGGTGTGGGGGCAGGCCTCTACGGTACCTCCGGGGAGTACTTGAGGTTCTCCTTCTTGCAGATCTCCAGCAAACGCTCCTCCTGAATCTGATTGGCCAGTGGCTTGAAGCGGAACTTGGAACATCTGGACGTCAGGGGCTCGATGATTCTGGTGACCACAGTCAACGTCGTAAGGAAATGATAGTACCAGCACATCTTTATTAAAGTACCGTGAGTGTGTGTGTCAACGGAGAGTACAACGGTCATAAAGCTGTATCCAAGAAGCTTGGGTTTGACTGGTAGGAAGACGGTCTAGTTGTCCGTTTGTCTGCTTGCCTCCCTCCGTCCATCCCTATGTGCGTGTCTCCCTGTCTGCTATGCCCATATGTTCACATGCAGATGAAGCAGAAGCAGGTGGAGTGGGACGACTCCTTGTTTCTTTGCTTCTGTCTCCCTCTCTTCCTACCCGTCTGTCTGTCTCTCTCCCTCCCTTCCTCCCTCCCTGTCTCCCTATCTCGCTCCCTCCCTCCCTGTCGGTCTCCCTCCCTCCCCGTCTCCCTCCCTTCCTCCCTGTCTGTCTCCCTCCCGCACTCCCTCCCTGTTGGTCTCTCTCCCTCCCTCCGTGTTGGTCTCTCTCCCTCCGTCTCCCTCCCTCCCTGTTGGTCTCCCTCCCTGTCTCCCTCTCTCCCTCCGTCTCCCTCCCTCCCTGTTGGTCTCCCTCCCTGTCTCCCTCTCTCCCTGTCTGTCTCCCTCTCTCCCTGTCTGTCTCCCTCCCTCCCTGTTGGTCTCCCTCCCTGTCTCCCTCTCTCCCTGTCTGACTCCCTCCCTCCCTGTCTCCCTCCCTCCCTCCCTGTTGGTCTCCCTCACTCCCTGTCTCCCCCCCTACCTGCTGACGTAGTTGCAGATGAGGCAGAAGCGCGTGGTGCGGGATTCTTTCTCCATGGTCCGGCGGAGGGCGGCCTGGGCGGCGTTGGTCATGGAGTCCGCCTCGTCCAGGATGATGATCTTGAATGGCGGACACGGCTTCCCGCTGGGAACAACATCAGCACCGCCACAAAATCATCAGCAACAACAGCGCCCACTCCAACTCCAAGCATGTGTATGCACCCCTGTGTGTGTGTGTGTGTGTGTGTGTGTGTGTGTGTGTGTCGGTCCTCACTCTGTGCGCGTTCCTGCCACGGTGAGCTTGGCGAACCTCTTCACCTTCTCTCTCACTACCTGGATGCCTCGTTCATCAGAGGCGTTCAGCTCCAGAACCCTCTGCTTGTACAGCTCTGGCCTGGGGGGGAGAGGGACAGCTGGTATGACATCACCACACATGAGGAGGAGAGAAGAGAGAGAGAGAAGAGAGAGAGGAGAGAGGAGAGAGAGAGAGAGAGGAGAGAGAGGAGAGAGAGAAGAGAGAGAAGAGAGAGAAGAGAGAGAGAAGAGAGAGAAGAGAGAGAAGAGAGAGAAGAGAGAGAAGAGAGAGAGGAGAGAGAGAGGAGAGAGAGAGGAGAGAGGAGAGAGAGAGAGGAGAGAGAGAGGAGAGAGAGAGAGAAGAGAGAGAAGAGAGAGGAGAGAGAGAAGAGAGAGAGAAGAGAGAGAAGAGAGAGAGGAGAGAGAGAGAGAATAGAGAGAGGGGAGAGAGAGAAGAGAGAGAGGAGAGAGAGAGAGGAGAGAGAGAGGAGAGAGAGAAGAGAGAGAAGAGAGAGAGAGGGCGTTGTCATCCTCCTCACCCGTAGAGCTCTCTGGCTGTAGCCAGAATGGTGGAGGTCTTTCCGGTGCCGGGGGGGCCGTAGAACAGCAGGTTGGGCAGCTGAAACCAACACACAGCGTTAGATTAGGGGTTTGAAGGCTAGCCTGGAAGCCAGACTCATCACACAGCGTTAGATTAGGGGTTTGAAGGCTAGCCTGGAAGCCAGACTCACCACACAGCGTTAGATTAGGGGTTTGAAGGCTAGCCTGGAAGCCAGACTCATCACACAGCGTTAGATTAGGGGTTTGAAGGCTAGCCTGGAAGCCAGACTCATCACACAGCGTTAGATTAGCGGTTTGAAGGCTAGCCTAGAAGCCACTCATCGCGGAAAAATAAAAAACTTTTCAGGATAGTCTGGACCTCCAACCGCCCAGAACGATTTGAGTGGGCGGGGGTACTTTCCTTGACAGACGAACTCCTTCAGCCAATTAGCCTAACAAAACATAGATCAAACTTTTGCGAAATCCAGTCGGAAGAACGGCGAAAACATCTCTTCCACTAAGAAACTGCGCTAGTGCATACTCGTTTTTCTTTAATTGTTGTTACTGAGTCTATTTCTGCAATAACTGCACTTATGGCTGTGTCAACGCTTCTAACGTTACCACTCGTTTCTTCATTCTACTAGCGAACTCCTGTTGTATTTCTCGTCATCATCTATGGGAACCAATCAGGGACAGGGGGCGGAACAGAAGTTAAAATGCAGTCTCCTGATTGGTGTCCCATTTTCTGGGAAAACTCAAATCGTTCTGAGCGGCTAGACGTCCACACTATCGTGAAAACTATTTTTTCCCCGCGATGTGTCTGGCTTCCAGGCTATTTGAATTCTGCATGTAATACATTATTTTATTCTGTACAAAAGTACCAACTCCACATGAAGCAAGGCAAGCGAAATCAAGCCCATCTCAAGCATGTCAGATATTATCTGGAGGTATTCACCCAGCTCTGACAGACAGTATCAGCCTGACGTGTGGGTGAGAGAGGAGCTAGCCATGTCTATCGGCGATGAGGCGAGGGGGTTCAAATTACAAAGTGGACACTTACATCAGCACCTTCTAGCGACTTCTTCAGCATGGCCACCACCTCCTCTTGGTAGGCCACGTCGTCCACGCACTTTGGCCTGCTGTTAAAGAACACTTGTTTTATTCAGTGTGATGTGTGCAGGGGACTCCACAATGTCTGTGTGACCTACAGGGGCCGAGCTAGAACAAAAACATGCAGGGGCCGCACATAGCTCTGGAGGTATAGCGCCCGACTGGGGATCGCAAAGGTCCCGGGTTGAATCCCAGTTTCCGGAGTGTGCCGAAGTGTCCTTGAGCAAGACACTGAGCCCCAAAATTGTTCACGTGCGGCACAGTACCTAGTACTGTCGCTTCACAACAACAAGGTCTCTGGGCATTTCTGAGTTTGCATGTTCTCCCCGTGTTCGCAAGGGTTTCACCCATAAAGAATCCCATATGAAAAACATGCAGAAGAACAGATCGCTAACGCTGTCCTAACGCTGGTGAAGATGGACAGGAGCGCTTGTTTGGCCCCCCAGGCGCGGCCCATGCACGCTGCCTACTGTCTGCTCCCAGCTGCCTTTGGGGGAAGCACGACGGGATGGGTTAAGAGCAGAGAAGTTTCATCGGTGGACACTCCAGTCATTTGTGTGTGTGTGTTTGTTTGTGTGTTTCAGCATTGCCTCCTCCATGCACCATGTGTGATGTCACTGTGTGATAAATAAAGATGCTTGTTGTTGCAAGAGCACCAGTCGAACCACAATGGCCTCCATCGCGGAGGAGTTACCATAGCTACATGTATCATATTAAAGGCTCATGCTCACTATTTCTCCACCCAGGGGACGGGCTTGGGTTTCTTCTCGCCGCTGCTCCCTGCTCCCTTGTCCTTCTGCGGTTTGGGGACCTGGCCGGACGCTCCCTTCAAGAACGCCTGCATGACTGCTCCTGGTGGAACAACAGACATAAACATCTCGCGTGTTTCATCCCCGTGACAGCACTTTATTGAATGCAAGGCACTGGGGTTAGCTTGCTTGTTTGTTTGTTTGCGCTTAGCCCTTTTCAGAGGTTTGAAGCTTCAAAGAGACCACCACCACAGAAGAAGACTACCTCGGAAAAATAAATTCACTCGGACAAAACGCGTCTAAATCAGTTATTTAATGGCAGCGCCGAGGCTTCAAAACCCAGCATTTGTTTAAATAGACCCTTTTGCAAGGTAAGTGAAGTTTAATGTTTATCTGACACTTGTAAATACGAGCGCCTCTCCTAAATAGGCCGACACCGATTTATTTTGACGGCGAAGTGAACGGAGGGTGAAAGGACTGTAGTCTGGCATGAGCGACCATGACTACAGGACTGAGAAGGGCTACAGGCTCTGACTCCCATTCTGCATGGGCAGAGAGCAATTATGGTGCATTCGTTTATAACTGGGAGGTGGCAAATTGCGACTTGCTACTAGGAATGATTAAATAAAACACCTCATGAACTCGCACTTCCTCGTCGCAAATTCGGATATGTTTCTCAGCCCCCAGTTGCTCGAATGCACTAGTTATAACTAGGTAACTGTGATATAATGGTATATAGATATAACTAGGTAACTGTGATATAATGGTATATAGATATAACTAGGTAACTGTGATATAATGGTATATAGATATAACTAGGTAACTGTGATATAATGGTATATAGATATAACTAGGTAACTGTGATATAATGGTATATAGCTGGAATGCACACAGGTCGGAGGTAGGTATTTTGCCACTTGCGACTTGCCACCTCCGACCACAGACGAACGCACCATTAGGCTACTTCAGCTCCTTAGCAAACTAACGTTGCTTACACGGGGTAGCCAAAGGCATTCGTTGATGCTGTCAAAGAAAGTAAGTTAGCTAACGTTAAAAAGTTGGCTTAAGTTATCTAGCTAGCTAGCATACATACATATTCGTCTGCCTGGTTCTGCATTAGCAAGTTACACAAGGCAAGCCATCTATAGTTTGATATCGGGCATTTTAGATGCGTCATTCGTAACGTTATCTAGTAGCTAACTAACGTTAGTAATAATCATAGTCGTGGCTAGCAGCAGCCAGCTTGTTCGTTTGACAAGATGCTGCTGGCTAATAATAGCAAGCGGCTAGCAAGAGACTATCGGCTCACAACTCACCTTCAGTCGCTCAAAAACAAGATTAGGAACTTCCCGGAATATCTAGATAGTTAGTGACCTGATAACTAGCTAGCTAATGGACTGGACTCGATAAAACTGTTGACATTTATTTTTACCCAGCTGAACTGAACTGTTGTGCGCGTGCTTCTCTGCGGTTTCGCGCCCTGGCAGCGGCGGAAATGTTTTGATTCGCTGACAACATCCTATATCCTCCAATCAGAGACGAGAACACAAAAGCGACTTCCTCTCCTCATTCACTGATCACAAAACGTAGTGGTAGATTAGTCCTGTGAAGTCCGCCTAACTTAAACCCATCAGCTGGATCTCAAATTTGTGGGAAGTACTCACAAGGAGGTGATGCCCCAGTTCTTCGTAAAACATTTGAAATTGTTCGGTAACATACCTTTGTGTGACAGATTTAGGACGGATTCATCAGTAACCACCTGTAGAATATGTTTTTTAAAAGGCTCTTTTCGTACGCAGCCATAATTAGCCGACAAATTACCACTTCATATTTTGAGCGTTTCACACAATCAATTCTATCTTCACAGGCACCAGCTGTCATGTCATGCTACTGATGCATGCATGGTTGCTCTGCCTCCAGTTGACGGGGTTGGGCGCAGATGTCGAGGGCTAACTGGCTGCTAATGGCTGTCTCCAAGGCAATCCCCTCAGTCCCAAAGGCATTGGCGTGTGGTCAGATGATAAAGCCCCAGCCTTGCATGTTTGCTTTCATCAAAACGTGGAACAGAATTACACAGGGAGAAAATTGTCCTTGTGACGCCCTCCTTTGCTCTTGCCCATGTTTAGGTTTGTCAAAACCTCATGGCAGAAAATACACCAGGATAGAGGCTTAATTTATTGAGTGATCACAAATAGCCTAATAATGTGGGACCTCGAGGGGCCTTTAATTCACCACACGGCAAGCGACACAAAATTACACATGTGAGCGGCGACACAACACACAGGGGTGGAAAGTGTTCCCTGCATGTATCCCAATGCCGTCCCCTCCAGGGGAAGCCAGGAGCAGTGGGCAGCCATCGTTCATGACTGAGTCTGAGTGCTCAATCCAGGTGCTGGTGAGGGACCGGACTGAAGAGCATCTGTTCTTTTGCTTATTTTTCACATTGAGCTCTTTAAGGAACCCTTGTGGACACAGGGAGAACATGCAAACTCTGCACAGAAAGGCCCAGAGACCTTCTTCCTGTGTGGTGATAGTAGCTCCTACTCAGTAGGCTACTGTGCCACACGTGAGCGATTTTGGAGTTCAGAGTCTAGCTCAAGGGCACAGTGCCGGGAGCTGGGATTGAACCGAGGACCTTGCGATCCCCAGCTGGACGCTTTATCTCCCAATAATAAGGACAATTAAATTATGAGGTTGAAATGCATTTTTGCACTTTTAGTCTTTCTCCTGTCTGTTTCCAGTTTCAAGTCTGAAATCTTAATTATTGTATACATGTCACTATAGCCCATTCTAAGAGTAGGCAAAATCATAATTTTCTTTGGTCAATATTATTATGTAAATTGTGTGTGTGATCTAAGAACACTTTTGAGGTTCGATATTGTGATAACCTCTTCATTCTCTTCCCAGGAATCAGCTCTCTTGACAGATGGCCCTTCCAGTAAATAACATGAACTCCATTCCAGTCAGTCCCTGGCTCCAGACTCCAGGTTTTATAGGAGCTCTCCATCAGTCTCCTCCAGGCAGGTAGCTGCTCGCTGATTGGATGCCGGCTCCCTGACTCAGCCTTTATCCCAGCGAGGCAGCATCAGCCTCCAGAGCATCACCACCCTCCGATAGGCTCTCTCACTGTGTGTGTGTGTGTGTTTATCTAACACAAGCACTGCTCTTTGGCAGTGTGGTACGGGATGTGAAGCGGTATTTTCCGTGGCGTTTAAGGGATCCTGAAAGCTTGAGGCGGGCTTAGCTTCTCTCCGGCGCGTCTCTGAGGGGAGCGTCTGTCTGCCGTCTGGGAGGGTCCCCGGTCTGAGTGGAGGGAGCCGACTGACGGAGAGACGGAGAGACGGGACCTGGGGTGGAGGAGGAGGAGGAGAGGGGACCACAGGGTAACCAAGAGGAGAAGAGACAGGAAGACAGCGAGGAGAGAAAAGCCACAGAGAGAGAGAGGAGGAGAGAGGATCAGCGAAACGCCGGCAGCGGAGAAGTGAGGAGTGGCCAGAGGAGGAGCAGAGAGGAGAGGAGAAGACGCGGAGTGGAGAGCGAGGGGGAAGAGGAGGAGAGAGGTGTTGAGAGAGAGAGAGAGAGGAGGCGTGGAAAGAGAGAGAGAGGAGGGGAGGAGGTGTGGAAAGAGAGAGAGGTAGGAGGTAGCGAGCGGATGCTGCCCACCCTGTGAGATGCTCTGCTGGCTGCAGGAGGAAGACATGTCTCAGCAGGAGCTCCAGCAGCGACTGGACTGTGTCATCACACATGTCGGTGAGTGACCGACCCCGCCCTCCTCATCCTCCCCTTCATCATCACCCCTGCCATCAGTCACACTACACCAAGAGGGAGAGAGGTGAGGGAGAGAGAGAGAGAGAGAGAGAAATTGAGGATGGGAGACCCAGCTGCGTTTCCTCCAAAGGGAGACTCCCATTCCCTTTTCCCAGCAGCCTCTTGTGAAAACGCTTGTTTAGGGAGAGTAAAGGGCTTCATGGGAAATACAGTATAATTCATCGTTTACACTGGGAGAAATGGCAGGGTTTGACATCTCATTCTCACTTAAATGTTGACTCATGATATGTTTTAAAATGTACAATAACACAAAAACCTACGCTGTCCAAGGTCAGAAAAGTCGTTTGGTTGAATGACCGTTTAATGAGGGTCATTTTTGTCAGAGAGATTTCCTCTTAATTGCCATCTGGTCTCTCGGTATGTATTTTTTTTTGTAGTGTTCTGGAAAACATAATCAACAACTGAAATTGGCTTAATCTAATATTTGACATTCTACACAGACCGATTGGAGGTGTGATACAAGTAACTTATCTTGGATGTCATCAGCATTCACAGAAATTACTATTATGATGTATTTGATATCTACTCTCAGGGCACTAATGCTAGGCTCTGGTGTGGTTGATGGCCACTACAGACAATTTTCTGATCCAATTTGGGTTATTATGTTTCATGACATTCAGTATGTTATTACAAATTAACAAGTCACACATTTACAAATGACACAACGGTACTTATTGTGTAATTTGTAAAATGTCTGTAAATTGAGTATTGGAGTTTATCTGTATTGAGCATAATCTCGGCAGCAACATTTCACTGGTGTCTGTACACCGTACATTACATGTGACAAATACAAGGAATCTTGAATTGTGAAATGTTGAATCTTATGATAGGCAGTGCTATATTCAGCCAGGGAGCGTTATAGAGAGATATCAAATATATGAAACATCCCCACTATTCCTCTTCATCCTATTCCTCTCTCTATTCCTCTCCTCCCTCCTCTCTCTATTCCTCTCCTCCCTCCTCTCTATTCCTCTCCTCCCTCCTCTCTCTATTCCTCTCCTCCATCCTCTCTCTATTCCTCTCCTCTCCTCTCTCTATTCCTCTCCTCCCTCCTCTCCATCCTCTCCTCCCTCCTCTCTCTTCCTCTCCTCCATCCTCTCTATTCCTCTCCTCCCTCCTCTCTCTATTCCTCTCCTCCCTCCTCTCCATCCTCTCCTCCCTCCTCTCTCTATTCCTCTCCTCCCTCCTCTCTCCATCCTGCCCTGTCCTCTCCTCTCCCTGTTCCTCTCCTGTGTTGTGTATTGTGTATTGTGTGTGTGGTTTCCTGTCAGGCGCAGTTGGGGAGGAAGTAGGTTATCGTGTTAAGGTGCCACGCTGGCCTCCTCCAGCACGGAACCTCAGCGCTCAGCGGCCATGGGGGAGGGGCGTCGTGCACGCAGTTCCCATAGAAACGGTGATAACCCATGCTAGTAGTGTGCATGGGGCCTACATTGATTAATGGCTGCAACGCTCTCTCTCGCTCTCACGCCTTCTCTCTCTCTCCCCTCTCTTTCACACTCTCCTCTTTTTCTCTCCTTCTCTTTCACACTGTGTTTCTTTTGTTCTTTCTCTCTCTCTCACTCTCCCTAAATTTCACACACCCTTTCTGTGTCTCTCTGTCACACTCTCTCACCCACATGTCAGGTTAATATACTCTTTTTACACCAGCAGAGTGCTCACTCGTCCACTGCACACACACACACACACACACACATCATGATCCCATAATGAGATCATCATCGGTGTCATGGCAGATGAGGAGTGGACTATTTGTCCATCAAAAGCAGTCTGAATAGTCTTAATTGGACACAGGACACGGCCCTAGATGGTTCAAGGCTGGTCGTGAGCTGAACCCGGTGAGAAGTATGGTTGGCGCTTCACTGGATGGTATTCTGCTATCCTCCATTTGTACAGTATGCCATCTTCTCACCGACACACCCCTCCTCCCACCTCTATACCATCTTTCTCTCTCTCTCTCTCTCTCTCTGACTCTCTCTCTATCTGCCTCCATCTCCCTCTATCTTCCTCTCTTTTTCTGCTATCTAAGGCTTTTTGATCTATTATGTAACCCATTGTGTGGGAGGTGTTGTGTCTCTTGAACAGCTGATGTCAGCAGCCCAGACCAGCTACCTCCGGGGTATTGCACTTAAACCAGTAAACGGCTCCGTGACTCATACAGCTCCAGCACATCCAGGCCCCTGATTGGTGGCTGGTGACATCACCACGTGAACGGGAAGGATGTGCTGTTTACGGTAAAGGGGGGCTATTCCGGCTCCCCGTGAATAATTCACCATGACAGCGAGGGATGCGAAAAACAAAATGGCCGGGGGGGAAATGGTGTAGCCCCCCTATTGAAGGAAACGAGCAGCCATGGCGCGGTCAGACAATAGCATCTGTATGTTCACACAGACCCCTCGTAGTCTGCCATGCTCAGAGGAGAACTGAAGCGCGTAGTAGAAACTGACCTTGAAGGAATTCCTTGTCCAAAGGTCAATCACAAGGAAGGTCAAAACAGTTTGTTGCCCCTGGTAACTAGGCACGGCAGTGGTCGTACAATGACTCCTGTGTACGAGGGAAGCCCCGCCCACCACCCCACATCTGACCCCCAGCGTCTCCCCGTTGGGATGGACAGAAAGACTCTTGATAGAACGTCCTGCTAGAACATGCTAGGACGTCCTACGGATACGGCTGTGTTCTCTGTTCTTGCGTCTGTTCTGCTGGTACGGTAGTGCTCAGGTACTTAGCCTCTAGAGCACATGTTCAGTGTTCAAGTACAATTCCTGTCTTCAACACTTTGTTGAGGACAGGACTGTGTTTGTCTTCTGTCTTTCTTTTGCCCTCTTATCTGTTTAACAGAAATGGATAAGGAAAGACATGAGAGAGAGAGAGAGAGAGAGAGAGGATTCATCTTCCCTTCCGTGTGTGAGCTAGATAGCAGAGCTAGCTGAGAGGGACGAATAGTAGCTCATGCTCAGCCATTCGTTCTTAATGGGGCTAAGAGGATAAGGATGGCCTGGCCACTCAGGGAATGTGTGAGTGTGTGTGTGTTTATGCCTGTGTGTGTGTGAGTGTGTGTGTGTTTATGCCTGTGTGTGTGTGTGAGCGCGAGTACACATTCATACGTGCCTCCATATGCGTGCGTGTGTGTGTGCGTGCGGGTAACAGGGAAATTAAACACTGATGCAAAGAACCTTAACAGCCACCTACTGTTGCGTGGAGAGGAACTATAGCTACACCAGTTCACAGCTGACACAGAGAATGGGGAAGTGTAAAGGGGACGGACGGGGTCTGGAAAAGGCATTAAAATGTCAGAGTAATGAGTCCAGTGTGTGGCTCCCAGAGGCCTTCAGTCTTAAACATTCCTTCCACAGATGACACAGATGTGGCGGCATGTGAAGCTGGCACGCTCACTAAGGGTTCTGTAACATAACAACATGCTGCACAGTATACTTTCCTGCTACTGTAGCTCCTCAAGTGTGTGTGTGTTGCGTGTGGGTGTGTGTGAGACAGCCGTGTCTGCCGGTTGACTTATGTGTTGTGTCTGTGTTCCCACTCTTCTGCCGAGAGTCAGCAAAGAAACGGAGCCAGATGACGCAGCGCTTGTCTGGTCCAGCGTTCGGCGTTTCTGTCAGAGGACCGTGCTAGCGCTCCACACACAGGCCTTGGCACAGACTGAGAGAGACAGAGCTAAAAACAGAGCTAGTTCCTCTCTCTCTCTCTCTCTCTTTCTCTCTCTCTTTCTCTCTCTCTCTCTCTCTTTCTCTCTCTCTCTCTGAATAATAGGAAAGTCAGAGGTCATCGGAACTCAAGCTCATCCGCTGGTCATCGTGGCCAGCGGTCCCCGCAGATGTCTTCCGTCCGGGTGACCTCATCCAGCGTGGTGACACCTCCTGCTGTCCTCGTAGAGAAGCTGCTAGCGGCCGTGAGGATCTCCTCTGAGGGGCTGTGATAGAGATGTGTTCTATATCGATGGCCGAAGAGCAAAACCTCCGATCTGATTTTTTTTTTTCAATTGAAACACTTTCCTGAGAAACAAAAAAAAAAGTGTTGTTTTCTTGCAGAATGCTATTTTTTAAGGATACCCAGTTATGCAGATAGGAGGTTTTGCTCTTCGGCTATCGATATGGTCCTGGGTGACTCTTTGCAGGGCTGTAATATGTTGCCGTTGTTGTTGTTGTTGTTGTTGTTGTTGTTGTTGTTGTTGTTGTTGAATCACTTGGGATACCCTCAGGCGAATAAGGAAATATTATGGACTCCTAACTGAAATTCAGCTCAGTAGAATTGCTTGGGCGGAATGTGATTCCTAAAACCCATGTTCCAGTCCTTGACATGTCCCATGATGCATTGCCCTGCGGCCCCCTTGGGTAATCCCAGGGCTGCTCTGGGGCTGTGTTGTTTTTACCCAGGCAGCCCCAGACCTTGTTGCTATGACGTAGGATGCATTCTCTGCGTTTCCTGTTCCCATCTCCGCTACGTGAAAAGGGGCTCTCCGCATCCTTCGGAAAACGTTTTTTCACTCTGGACAGGAACAGGGACACACACACATGCACACACACACTCACACACACATGTACACGCACACACACATGTACACGCACACACACGCACACACACACATGTACACGCACACACACACACACACACATGCACACACACACATGCACACACACACGCACACATGTACACGCACACATACACGTACTCACACACACACACAGACTGACCTCCTTCTCACACATACACAGACCGACAGGCCTGGGGTGGACACACATAGACGCGCACACACACACACACACACACACCAGCCAGAAAGCCATCGGCCTGTACTGCTTCACAGCAACACAATAGAACAATAGGCGTTATAGTCCTGGAGGAATGTAAATCTATCTAAATAGCCTGGCCTCATTTCTTACTGTAATACGGTCACACAGTACTGACCTGCCTCCACTCTGAGCTGTGGTTAGGCTGGCCGCCCTGTCCTGAACGCCCAGGGTCAAGCCTCCTCTCTCGGGGTGCAGAGACCGGAGGGCCCTTGGAGGGGGCGGCGGCACGTAGTTCGGGAGGTAGAGCGGCCGTCTGGGGGTCGCAGGGTTCGATCTCTGCTCCCGGCAGTGTGGCGAAGTGTCCTTGAGCAAGATACTGAGGTCTCCCGGGCCTTTCTGTGCGGAGTCGGCATGTTCTCCCCGCGTTCGCAAGGGTTTTCCTCCCAAAAAGAACCCAATATGAGAAACATGCAGAAGAATAGCTGCTCTTCAGTCCTGTCCGTGAGCAGAACCTTGACTGAGCACTTGGACTCGCGGGTGCGCCCCCTGGAGGAAGGACAGCACGGATGGGGTGAAAGCAGAGAAACATTTCGTTGGTGAATGCTCCTGCGTGTTGTGTGTGTGTGTGTGTGTGTGTGTGTGTTTCGGTGTCAGCGCCTCCCTACACCGTGTGCTGTGTTTGCACTGTACGATAAATAAAGGCTTTCTCTTTCTTCTTACCAGAGTTATACCAGGCCATGGAAGGAAGGACTCTGTCCAGAGATACCACTAATCCCAGTCCAGAGATACCACTAATCCCAGTTCAGAGATACCGCTAATCCCAGTTCAGAGATACCACTAATCCCACTTCAGAGATACCACTAATCCCAGTTCTCTGCAACTACATTTGTCACGATTTTCTTATGCACACACCCAGTGGTGCTCAAAGAATAGAGCTCCTGTCAGCTTGAACCCAATGACCCCGGGTTGAGAGGGTGTGTGTGTGTGTGTGTGTGTGTTAGTGTGTGTGTGTCTGCATTTGGGGGATGGGAAGGGAAGTCTTATTGATCATCCACACAGGGCATTGTTGTCCGAGCAGTCGAGGCCAGGTCAATTTGTTCCTCCCAGCCGCCTTCACACAGATCAATAACACTGCAGTAACTCACATCTAAACCCCCGATCTCAAGGTCTGCTCCTCACTTTGCAACTAATCTAGCCTACACCCCGCACCTATCTGAGTGGATTCCTGCTCTCAGTGTCTCTTTACATTCATTTGAATATGCTATGATTTTTGTTATGTATTTTGTATTGATATTTCTTCATATACATAGAATTTCTATCCACTAGAATTTCTATCTATACTTTCTTTCTCCCTTGGCTCACTAAGGGCTCTGTAATAAGATGTGACATAGCTTCCCTCCTGGAGACTGTGATAAAGTAATAACTACTAATCCCCTTGGGGAAATAGTTGATGCAGCACCATGCATGCATAGGGACAACAAAGGGAGGGACACAAGGCGAGAACACTGGGGTCCTTGTCAGTCTGCTGTTAGCAAACGCAGCATGTGGAGCAGCAGATGTTCTCGTTAGCCCAGAGCCTGGAAGAACAGCCTGGACATCCATTATTAACATGCTTCTGGAGATCGCTTCGAACATTGTTTTTATTAAGTCGTGTAGGCCGCTGTGTATTACCAGACCTTTTGTTGTTTATCGATATGTCGGTACCAGATAAACACATTTCGCTCGATTGGACTTCAGAGAGGTTGAGAATGTTTAAGAGTATGAATACGTTTGATCGAAATGCACTTGAAAGCGTGAAAATGTCTGTGCTTTTGAAACATATTCTGTGAGTTAACATGGTGGTCGATGCTGCATTACAATACCAGGAAACAATAAAATACACTTGGAAATGTAAATCACACAGGGGTATCTCAGAGAGTATGACCCTATGCTCCCTACCCTGGTGTGTGTGTGTGTGTGTGCACGTGCGTGCGCGTGTCACCAGCTTGGACAAGTCCTGTAGTTCTATCCACTAATAGTCGAATTTAAGATAAAGAGAGAAGCACCCTCCTGATTAGTAGATTATGTTTCTTGTAACAAGCGTCTAGTTCCTGTGTTCCTGTTTTGAAAGCGTAGATTCTTGTAAGTTATCCAGTTCCTTTTCCTGTTTTGGGAGCCAAGGTTCCAGAGGTAGAAGTTGTCCCTCTCTGTAGACGGAGCACCTCTGTGCTGGCACTGGGGATTAAACGTAGGACCCCCTCCCTGCGCCTAAACAAGACGGCCAATACAACACCTTCGCCTTGGTTGGCCTATGGGAGGGGGGCTGATATGCTATGGGCTGATAGGGTGTTGAGTGTACATGTCGAGGTAAACAGAAGCTAAATATAGACACATGCTGCATCTCCCTTACTATACTAACCACCTTGAATAGACGGCAGTAACGAGATTAGACAGACAAGAGTGGCCTTAGTCTGTCACCCCGCAGAGATAAGACACAGACAGACCGCAGACCTCCATAGCTGCAGACCTTTACGAAACAGGAAGTAGAGCGAATCTCATTTCCTGTGAGTGACACGACGGCATTCAGATGGACGGTAGAACAACATAGTGCTATGAACTGACGTGTGTGTGTGTGTGTGTGTGTGTGTGTAATGTGCAATATCTCCTGTACCACACTGAATGTACTGAGTATGGGTGTGTGTTCCTCGAGAGCCACAGAAGCCAGGCATACAGTAGTACAGTAGTAGTGTGTAGTGTAGTGTGTACAGTAGTAGTGTGTAGTGTGTAGAGTAGTACACACCTATATCAGCCTGAACAGCAGCCTTGCTGGAGTTGACAGGGGGAAGCGGTCTTTGAAGTGAACACTTTGAAGTGGAATACTGGATGACGCAAGCAGAGGCTACAAGACAGCTAGTCTACAGGGCTGCAGGAAGGGTGGGAGGGGTCTGTGTGTGTGTGTGTGTGTGTGTGTGAGAGAGAGAGAGAGAGTTTCTGAGAGTATGTGTGTTTGCGTGTGTGTGTGTGCGCTGAGTTCATGAGAGTAGTGTGTGTGTGTGTGTGTGTGTGTGTGTGTGTGCGCTCATGGGTACTTGTGAGAGAGGCTGGGAGGGAGGGAGGGAGGGAGGGAGGGAGGGAGGGAGGAGGAGGAAAGGGAAGCCCCAGTAGTTTATTGTTGAGGATATTTGTGTAAACCCAGCCTCCTGGGCTGCAATGGTCAAAAGACTGGGTCACTCAGATGGCCGGCCGCGGCACAGAACACACACACACACAGGTTGTCTCACTTACACGCCCTCTCTCACGCTCACACACTTCACACACACACAAACTCTCTCTCTCTCTTTCACTCTCCTACACACACATACCCTCTCTCTCTCTCTCTCTCTCTCTCTCTCTCTCACACACACACACACACACACACACACACACACACACACACACACACACACACGCGCAGCCAGAGGGAGTTGCTGGGCAGAGGTCTGCTGTGTGTTATTTTTCGTGAGCCCCGAGGACAGCAGCGTCTGGCTGGCACAGCCCTATCCAGGGTTCCGTCGCGGAGCGGAGCGTGGGGAGTGTATCGGAGTTTGTGGAGCGTATTGGAGTTTCAGGAGTGTATCGTGGTGTGGAGTGTATCGGAGTGTGGAGTGTATCGGAGTGTGTGGAGCCCAGCGAGGAGGTCCGGTCTCCCTCCGGACAGGAACGACTCACAATGGGCTCAGTAATGTGTAAGTGACTGGATTATCTACCCTACTAGTAACGCTGTGCAATTGGTGCTGTCGGAGTGGAGGTGATTGGGTGAAGCATGCTAGATGATGCTAGAATGCTAGAATGATGAGACGCCGGTCTTACCTTCTGAGTTGAACCTGTCCTCCCTATTCTGATAGACTTATTCTTGTATTGTGACGGTCGGTTCTGTTCAATGGCTCAAGCGGGCTGTAGTTTCGATGCTGGACTCAGCTCCAGTGTGTTGGAGGGAGAGAGTGGAGTGGTGTTGTGGTCAGGGGAGGACCAGGATCCGGGTGGAGATGCGAGAGAATCGGAATCCGTTTATTGTCGTGCGGTTTTTCAACGTACTAGGAATTTGCTTTCGGTCGTGGCGCTTCACGTGAAGACAACGTTGGACAGGGCACAGAGATGAGACAGGACAGTGGACAGGGCACAGAGATGAGACAGGACAGTGGACAGGGCACAGAGATGAGACAGGACAGTGGACAGGGCACAGAGATGAGACAGGACAGTGGACAGGACACAGAGATGAGACAGGACAGTGGACAGGGCGCAGAGATGAGACAGGACAGTGGACAGGGCACAGAGATGAGACAGGACAGTGGACAGGGCGCAGAGATGAGACAGGACAGTGGACAGGACACAGAGATGAGACAGGACAGTGGACAGGGCGCAGAGATGAGACAGGACAGTGGACAGGGCACAGAGATGAGACAGGACAGTGCAAAGAGAGAGAGAGTATAAAATGCTAGTGCAAAAAAGAATGAGCTAAGAAAAAGAACAATATACAGTATAGAGAGTAGCTGTGTTTTGGTGCTAGACATCAGTGTGTGGGTGTGAGCAGTGCATAGGTGACGATAATGGGAGTAGGAAAGTGTGATGGGAAGGTGCGCCAGATAGCGGCGTTGTGATTGGACCCACGCACAGCAGAGAGGGGTGTTGTGATTGGACCCACGCACAGCAGAGAGGGGTGTTGTGATTGGACCCACGCACAGCAGAGAGGGGTGTTGTGATTGGCCGCTGGAGAGCGTCGCGGTGTTTCCCAGTGACGTCCGTCTCTAAGAGGCTTTGTGGTCTCAGTGCGGGTTAAGACACTTAGAAAATGTGACCCGACGAACTCAACACAACACAACCACACAACACAACCACATAACACAACCGCACAACACAACCACACAACCACACAACACAACCACACAACCACACAACACAACCACACAACACAACCACACAACACAACCCCATAACACAACCACACAACCACACAACACAACCACACAACCACACAACACAACCACACAACCACACAACACAACCACACAACACAACCACACAACACAACCACATAACACAACCACACAACATAACCACACAACACAGACGCACAACACAACCGCACAACACAACAACACAACCACACAACACAACCACACAACACAAACACACAACACAACCACACAACACAACCACATAACACAACCGCACAACACAACCACACAACACAACCACACAACACAACCACACAACACAACCACACAACACAGCGGCACAACACAACCACACAACACAACACAACCACACAACACAACCACAAAACACAGCCACACAACACAACCACACAACACAACACAACCACACAACACAACACAACCACAAAACACAGCGGCACAACACAACCACACAACACAACCACACAACACAACCACACAACACAACCACACAACACAACCACACAACACAGCGGCAAGACACAACCACACAACACAACACAACCACACAACACAACCACAAAACACAGCCACACAACACAACCACACAACACGTCCTGCTCCCTACTGCACCCTGAGAGAGTTCCGGAGGCTACTTGCTCACTAACAAAGCCTGTACTTTTACACTGAAACTCAATTTCAATTCAATTAAATTTCCAGTCAATACTTGGAATCGCGATGAATACTCGGAATCAAGTATTCATCCAAGAAATAGTATAAAAAAACTTTAAGTTTCCCCCCTGACTGTGTGTGTGTTAGTGTGAGTGTGTGACAGCTGTCTTAGTTGATGGATAGGCCTGACGGTGTGTGTGTTTGTGTGTGTGTGTGTGTGTGTGTGTGTGTGTGTGTGTGTGTGTGTGTGTGTGTGTGTGCGTGCGTGCGTGTGTGTGTGGCAGCAGTGTTAGTGGATAGGCCTGGCCCTATAGGATGCCCCTCCACAGTGGGAGTGTGATGTCAAAGGGCCTTGCAGGGGGTTAGGTAAGACGATGCTGTTTAATTGGCTTGACGTCCAGGTATTAATAGTGATTATCCTCTCTGTTGTGGGTGTGTGTGTGAGAGAGAGAGAGAGAGAGAGAGAGTGAGAGAGAGGTTGGAGGCACCTTGCCGGCTCTACGGGAACTCTCAGAGAAATGACTGCAGTGCCGGAGGCGCTGTGTGTGTGTGTTTGTCAGTAAGGGTGTTAGAGTGTGTGTGTGTGTGTGTGTGAGAGCGACTGTACGCTAGCGCTGCATCGCTGAGAGACGCAGACTATCTCATGGACAGCTGTGTACGAGACGGCCATCCAGGGGCCCAGAGGAGGACACGGACGAAGACGCGGGACTGACAGGAGACACCGAGAGAGACCTCTCTTTCTCTCTTTCACCCTCTTCATCTCTCTCTCTCTCTTCTCTGTCTCTCTCGCTCTCTCAGTCTGTGTCTCTCAGCCTGCCAGGCTGACCTTGGCTAGGCCGGCTGGACTGTCGGCTCACGCAGACGCCGTCGTCGTCCGCAGGGGCTCGGAACGTCGGGCAAATAAGTGCTCAGGCGAGCGGGCGGCGCGGAGGTACAGGCCGGCCGACAGAGATCCAGGGAGCGGAGTGGACAGTACCCCTCAGCCGTCGGTAGCGGGGAGACCCGACGCCCCCCCCGCCCCTGGCCCCCGGGGGAGGCGGGGATGAACCTGGAGCTCGTGGCGCTACGGTGCGGCGTGGAGGCTCCGGGGGCGCGCTACCGGACGCTGCCCTCGCCATGCCCGGCGTGCGGCCAGCCCTCCCGCGGCGCCTACTACGCCACCGTCCGCATCTCCCCCGGCGAGATGGAGTCCTACCACCGCTTCCTGGGGGCGTGTCGGGAGACCGAGGCCGCCGCCCAGAGAAGTACGTCCTCGCGATCTCTCCACCTCCATACCTTTTCTCCTTCGCTCCCTCGCTCCCCTGGCGTCGAGGCAGAGCGGTGGATCTTAGGCGGAGAGGAAGTCCGCGTTTGTGGTGTTGGCGGTGCGTTGAGTCGATGTGTTGAGTCACAGTGCGTGCGGACTCATCAAAGTGACGATGGTTTGAGTTGGCTCCATCCTCACAGAGCTGCTGAGGGTTTTGCCTCCTGGCACGGTCTGAAGAGTTTATTGTTCCACATTGTGTGTGTGTTTGTGTCAGACGTTTCACAGTTAAAACACAGAGGAATGCTTTTCTCGTCGGCGGCGAGGGGAAAATAGCAGTGATTGAGGGTGAAGAATCAGCTTCCTGAGCATGTTTAGTCTTGTTGTCTGACTATTTTTTTGATCTCACAGCTGTCGTTTTGTCCAGCTGTTTCTCCATTTAGGTACAGCTGTCCTGTTGTTTGACAGTCCGACGTTTTCCTCTGTTCAGATTGAGCTGTCTGTTTTGTCTGACTGGTGGTTGTTGTCTGACTGTTTCTGCTGTTGACACAGCTGTCTCGCTGTCTGATTGGTTTATGTCTGTGGAAAAAGGCGTGCTGGCTCAGCACCACACATGAATGATGTCAGAAAAGAATCTACCCAGGATCTGGGAATGGCAGTTCATGAAGGTCCCACAAACCACAGAGCTTGACTTTTTATAGTGGGGTAGAGTTTGTGTGTGTGTATGTTTGTGTGTGTGTGTGCCTGTGTGTGTGTGTGTGTGTGTGTGTGTGTGTGTGTGTGTGTGTATGTTTGTGTGTGTGTGTGTGTGTGTGTGTGTGTGTGTGTGTTTGCGTGTGTGTGTGTGTGCGTGTGTGCCTGTGTGTGTGTGTGTGTGTGAGTGTGTGTGTGTGTATGTTTGTGTGTGTGTGAGTGTGTGTGCCTGTGTGTTTGTGTGTGTGATTGTGTAGGTGTGTGTGTATGTTTGTGTGTGTGGGCGTCTTTGCGACGTGTGTGTTTGTGTTTGCAGATTTGCACTTTGCCCTTGACACGGGCGTTGGAGACAGGCGAGCTCTCTAATGATGTGTGATTATCCCTTAGAGAGGAATGTGTAGCATTAGTCAAGTCATCTCTCTACTCACTGGTCTGTCTGGAGCCTAGTCTCTCTCTACTGCACTCTGCTTATAGAAGTAGAACCGTTCGTATCTATAGAAGAACCCTCTGAAAAAAGGCTCCATTTAAAACCCATTTCAGGGCTGTAAGGTAACATAGAATAGAACCATATTCAGGTCAGAAATAACATTTTAGTAGCCTGATATCAGACAGAATGTCAGCTCGCTACACTCTTCAAGAATTGAGTGAATCTTCATGAGTGAATGAGTGAATCACTCAACTTCGGCGGAGTGGGCGGATTCGAACGTCTGGACCCAGGCTAACACTTTAGGGTCCCAAACAAACATTCACTGAAAAGAGTGTAGGATCCTAGAACAGGGTTAGGGTACTAGAATAGCCCACTCTTTCTCCTTTAAGGTTCTAGAATCAAATCCAACCCGGCCTAGAAAAAAAAAACTTTCTCTCCCCTTTAAAATGGCCTACCAGGAAATAAATATTATAAGTACTGTATGTTTAAACCATGGTTAAAAGCAGGAGATGTAGACTGAGTAACAGGTTGTATTTAAATGGTTTGTTAACAGTTGTTAGCGTATATTGTAGTGTTTTCTCTTTGTGGTCGTACCAGAACTCAATTGTCTTATTCTATTGTCTATAGAATCTTTTGGATTTGAACATATTTGAATCGTGTTTTTTTACTCCCTTGAATCTGTCCTCTTTCACACAGGGATGTTAGGAGAAAGCTCAAGGTGAAATATGTTATTTTTAGCGGCATGTATGTTCTAGGGTGTGTGTGTTCAGCGTGTGTGTGTGTGTGTGTGTGTGTGTGTGTGTGTGTGTGTGTGTTGGTACTCCAACCAGCAGCACCTGAGCAACATCACAGGCTCTACAGCTGGATCTCGTTTAGCAGACCATAGACCTCTAACACACCCAGACTCCCCAAGGCCTTGCTGACCCCTGACCCCGTAACCAGAACCCTCTGAACCCACTGACTCTGGTCTGGTCTGGTCTGGTCTGGTCTGGTCTGGGCTGGGCTGGTCTGGTCTGGGCTGGGCTGGGCTGGCATGGTCTGGTCTGGTCTGGTCTGGTCTGGTCTGGTCTGGTCTGGTCTGGTCTGGTCTGGTCTGGTCTGGTCTGGTCTGGTCTGGTCTGGTCTGGTCTGGTCTGGTCTGGCATGGTCTGGTCTGGTCCACCCCTCTTTTTTCCTCTTCTTGTTAACCTGTCTCTGGTGCGTCTGTCCAAACCCACAGGACTGTCCAGCTACCTGCTCCTGGAATGTGCTTTTGTTTACGTGCTACAGTAGAACACTGTAACTCCTCCAGCATCCATGCTGCTCTAGGCTAACTCATCTAACTACAACATAACCATGCCTGGGCATGACCACATGAGGCACATACAGGTCTGTGTGTGTGTGTGTGTGTGTGTGTATGCGTGTCCGGTATAATGACATTCATCATGTCGGCAGCCAGCAGGCCTTGTTATCAGCAGATGAACCCTCCTGTCTGAAGACATCCTCTGATTGTCTCGCACGCCCGGCCCAGGACTCCCTGTTCCCAGCTGTCAGTGGGAAACGTGTTCTTCTGGAGCATGTAGGGATTGGAACCCAAAAATAACTGCCATTTTGACTTCCTGTACTGAGGGGGGGGGGGGCTCAAATGTGTTTGTAGATTTGCTCATTTGTTGAGCGGGGGGGGGGCATTTACGGCCACTTACAGCAGGTCGGGCCAGTTAGCGCCGGGAATATTCCCTCTGAATATCTCACTCACAGCAACCAGGCCGGCCCACTTGAGGACCGGCCCATCGGGATTCGTCCCGAGCGTCCCGATGGCCAGTCCGCCATTGGCCAGAACCATATAAGAACCAGCAGTGAGATGATGATGACTGTAGGTTGTAACAGGGGCGTTTTGGTGAACCAGGCTAGAGGTCACATCTAGACCGGAGGGCATGACATGGCAGGCTTCAGCTCTCCATGCTTGCATAATCATTTTGGAACCACGGTTTGATACCAGGCAGCCACATGAACACGAAGACTGCTTCACCACGTCGGCTGAGTCGATGAAAGTGACAGTGGGCGATATTCCCCCGTGATTTAACTCGGTCGACCCCCTCAGTGATTTGGGGGTTGGAGGAGGGGGGGGGGGGCGGGGCTTGAGCTACCTCGCCAGAAGCACAACTCTCTTTTATGAGCTCCCCACCCCTGAGCTCCGCGGCTGGAGTATGGATGAGTCGCGGTTTCCCAGGCAACACCAGCCATTGTTCTGTGGGAGGGATGGGAACGGGAGCAAACGAAGTTAAGGTCACACGGCTTGGGAGCTGGGCTGTGTTTGTGTTTTCTGTTTCTCGATCTGAACGTGCGTCGTGGGGCGATAGTTTGTTATTCTGACTCCGGGGGGGTTTGGGAGGGAGAGAATCACTTATTGTTCTCTTGGTACGTCGTCTGTATGACTTCAGTGGCTACGCACTACACTACGCACCTACACGTTTTTGTGCGTGTGTGTATGCTCCTAGACATGGGTGTGCTGTGTGTGTGTGTGTGTGTGTGTGTGTGTGTGTGTGTGTGTGTGTGCGTGCAAATGTGTGTGTGTGCAAATGTGTATGTGTGTGTGTGTATGTGTGTGTCACAAACCATAGGTCAGTGGCAAAGAAGGGAGTCCACACATGAGTTTAAAGGGGTAACAAAAACATGAATAGGCCAATAGGCAGGCAGAGTGGGAGGCGTCACAGTGTGTGTGTGTGTGTGTGTGTGTGTCAGTGTGTGTGTGTGTATGTGTGTGTGTTGTAATCATGTGGTCCAGCCCTGGTGGTCTCGTCTGTCTGGAGGAGTCACATGCTCCTGGTTCTGAGAGTGTTGTAACCAGCCCCCTCAGTAATACTGAGTGTGTGTGTGTGTGTGTGTGTGTGTGTGTGTGTGTGTGTGTCTGTTTTGGTACATGCGTGTCTGTATGTGTATTTGTGTGTATATTTCTGTGTGTATGTATGTGTGTGTATGTATCTCTGCATGTGTGTGTGTGCATGGGTTTGTGTATTTCTGCATGTGTGTGTGTGTATTTCTGCATGCGTCTATGCGCGTGTGTGTGTATGTGTGTGTGTGTGTGTGTGTGTATCTGTGTGTGTATCTGTGTGTGTCTGTTTTGGTACATGCGTGTCTGTATGTGTATTTGTGTGTATATTTCTGTGTATGTATGTATGTGTGTGTGTGTGTATGTATTTCTGCATGTGTGTGTGTGCATGTGTTTGTGTATTTCTGCATGTGTGTGTGTGTATTTCTGCATGCGTCTGTGCGTGTGTGTGTATGTGTGAGTGAATGTGTGTGTGTGTGTGTGTGCTCCAGTGATACCTCGTGTTGGCCCCTCCTCCCCTCTGGCTGGTTAGTCAGATCAGGATCTATTTCAGGAGGGCAGAATCCGGTTAGCGAGGCGAGCGTCTGACCCCAGGGCTGAGCAGGTCAACTGACTGGGACATGATAGAGGGAGGGATGGAGGGGTGGAGGGATGGAGGGATGGAGGGGTGGAGGGGTGGATGGAGGGGTGGTGTAGTGTCTGGTGTGGAGGAAATAATGTTTCACTCCTCAAGCGGTTGTGTGTTCTGCTCTGTGTGCCCCGTGTATACGAGTGTGAATGTGTGTGTGTTTATTTGTGTGTATGTGTTTGTGTGCGTGTGAAAGAGCACAGTAACGACGTCATCAGCTTATTGATCGGCACGTCACTGCGCCCAAACCTATATGAGCTTCTAGTTACATAAGCCTTCAACACAAGCCCCTTTGTCTGTTTGTGAGGCTATGCGTGTGTGTGTGTGTGTGTCTGTGAGAGAGAGAGAGAGAGAGAGATTCATGGGGTAGGGACTTCAGAGAAAAGGACTATGTTTAGGTCTTGCTACTACAGTTTCACTTTATTTGTTACGGGAAATTATGATTATTTATTTGATTTGATTTCCCCCCCCCAAAAAATGTGATGTATATATTAGACTGATAGTGTTTAAGTTCTCTTGTACCTCCATCCAGGTCATGTCTAAGTTATGAACTATACTCTAAGTTATATTATGCACTAGCAGGTGTGGATGGGAGGACGTTATGGAAGGTTCTAGCAGGTGTGGATGGTAGGACGTTATGGAGGGTTCTAGCAGGTGTGGATGGGAGGACGTTATGGAAGGTTCTAGCAGGTGTGGAGAGTAGGACGTTATGGAGGGTTCTAGCAGGTGTGGATGGGAGGACGTTATGGAAGGTTCTAGCAGGTGTGGATGGGAGGACGTTATGGAAGGTTCTAGCAGGTGTGGAGGGTAGGACGTTATGGAAGGCAGGTGTGGAGGGTAGGACGTTATGGAAGGTTCTAGCAGGTGTGGAGGGTAGGAGGTTATGGAAGGTTCTAGCAGGTGTGGAGGGTAGGACGTTATGGAAGGTTCTAGCAGGTGTGGATGGGAGGACGTTATGGAAGGTTCTAGCAGGTGTGGAGGGGAGGAGGTTATGGAAGGTTCTAGCAGGTGTGGATGGGAGGACGTTATGGAAGGTTCTAGCAGGTGTGGAGGGTAGGACGTTATGGAAGGTTCTAGCAGGTGTGGAGGGTAGGACGTTATGGAAGGTTCTAGCAGGTGTGGAGGGTAGGACGTTATGGAAGGTTCTAGCAGGTGTGGAGGGTAAGACGTTATGGAAGGTTCTAGCAGGTGAGGATGGGAGGACGTTATGGAAGGTTCTAGCAGGTGTGTAGGGTAGGACGTTATGGAAGGTTCTAGCAGGTGTGGATGGGAGGACGTTATGGAAGGTTCTAGCAGGTGTGGAGGGTAGGACGTTATCGAAGGTTCTAGCAGGTGTGGAGGGTAGGACGTTATGGAAGGTTCTAGCAGGTGTGGAGGGTAGGACGTTATGGAAGGTTCTAGCAGGTGTGGAGGGTAGGACGTTATGGAAGGTTCTAGCAGGTGTGGAGGGTAGGACGTTATGGAAGGTTCTAGCAGGTGTGGAGGGTAGGACGTTATGGAAGGTTCTAGCAGGTGTGGATGGGAGGACGTTATGGAAGGTTCTAGCAGGTGTGGATGGGAGGACGTTATGGAAGGTTCTAGCAGGTGTGGAGGGTAGGACGTTATGGAAGGTTCTAGCAGGTGTGGATGGGAGGACGTTATGGAGGGTTCTAGCAGGTGTGGATGGGAGGACGTTATGGAAGGTTCTAGCAGGTGTGGATGGGAGGACGTTATGGAAGGTTCTAGCAGGTGTGGATGGGAGGACGTTATGGAAGGTTCTAGCAGGTGTGGAGGGTAGGACGTTATGGAAGGTTCTAGCAGGTGTGACGTTATGGAAGGTTCTAGCAGGTGTGGAGGGTAGGACGTTATGGAAGGTTCTAGCAGGTGTGGAGGGTAGGACGTTATGGAAGGTTCTAGCAGGTGTGGAGGGTAGGAGGTTATGGAAGGTTCTAGCAGGTGTGGATGGGAGGACGTTATGGAAGGTTCTAGCAGGTGTGGAGGGTAGGACGTTATGGAAGCTTCTAGCAGGTGTGGATGGGAGGACGTTATGGAAGGTTCTAGCAGGTGTGGAGGGTAGGACGTTATGGAAGGTTCTAGCAGGTGTGGAGGGTAGGACGTTATGGAAGGTTCTAGCAGGTGTGGAGGGTAGGACGTTATGGAAGGCAGGTGTGGAGGGTAGTACGTTATGGACGGTTCTAGCAGGTGTGGAGGGTAGGAGGTTATGGAAGGTTCTAGCAGGTGTGGAGGGTAGGAGGTTATGGAAGGTTCTAGCAGGTGTGGATGGGAGGACGTTATGGAAGGTTCTAGCAGGTGTGGAGGGTAGGACGTTATGGAGGGTTCTAGCAGGTGTGGATGGGAGGACGTTATGGAAGGTTCTAGCAGGTGTGGATGGGAGGACGTTATGGAAGGTTCTAGCAGGTGTGGAGGGTAGGACGTTATGGAGGGTTCTAGCAGGTGTGGAGGGTAGGACGTTATGGAAGGTTCTAGCAGGTGTGGATGGGAGGACGTTATGGAAGATTCTAGCAGGTGTGGATGGGAGGACGTTATGGAAGGTTCTAGCAGGTGTGGAGGGTAGGACGTTATGGAAGGTTCTAGCAGGTGTGGAGGGTAGGACGTTATGGAAGGTTCTAGCAGGTGTGGATGGGAGGACGTTATGGAGGGTTCTAGCAGGTGTGGATGGGAGGACGTTATGGAAGGTTCTAGCAGGTGTGGAGGGTAGGACGTTATGGAAGGTTCTAGCAGGTGTGGATGGGAGGACGTTATGGAAGGTTCTAGCAGGTGTGGAGGGTAGGACGTTATGGAAGGTTCTAGCAGGTGTAGAGGGTAGGAAGTTGTCCAGTGAGAAGCCAGTCCAGGGAACTGGACGGGCAGATTCAGATTCAACAAACGTTTCTCCAGATGGACCTCACAATGCCTTGTCCTTTCCTGAACCATTATAGTCCAAAATGAACAGAGCATGTTGAACTGTACATGTGTGTGTGTGTGTGTGTGTGTGTGTGTGTGTGTGCGTACCAGACTCTGTGTGTGTGTGTGTGTGTGTGTGTGTGTGTGTGTGTGTGTGTGTGTGTGTGTGTGTGTGTGTGTGTGTGTGTGAGTGAGTGAGTACAATAGGAAGGAACAGGTCTTATTTTACAGACAATGCCTCAGTGGCCACTAGCTACCGCTGTTTAGGAGACACTTCCTAAAGGACCATAAACACACTGTATTCCCAGGCAGCTGTGTGTGTGTGTGTGTGTGCGCGCGTGTGCGCGGTGCGTGTGTGTGTGTGTGTGCGTGCATGCTTGTGTGTATTCAGCCAGAGAATTAGAGGGGCAGACAGGGGGAGGAGGGAGTGTGTGATGAGAGGGTAGAGGGGTGGGTGACTACCACGTGACTCTAGATTGGAGAGACTCTGCAGAGTAGACAATAGAGAACACACACGCACGCACACACACACACACACACGCACACACACACACACACACACACACACACACACACACACACACACACACACACGTTCAATTTGCCTTCTTTGTACATGTACTGTACTGTTCTCAATGTACCTCCCTTCCTTTGCTTTTGAAGATAGAGTGATGAAAGTTGTGGGGCTGCCCCCAAACACACACACACACACACACAAACACACACACACACACTCTCAGCTGTGAGTCGCTGGTCCTCCCTCCTCCCTGCGTGCTGATTGGCTGGCTGGGTCCGGGGAGCGCGGCGTCTTGAGGGAGAGAGCAGAGCTGGAGCGGAGAGAAGCAGCTGGGGCTGGAAAAAATGACCAAAGACGCGAACGCATGAAAACACTCCACTGCCAGAACTCGATCTCAGCTGGGTGTGTGTGTCCGAGGGGGGGGAGAGCAGGAGTGTGTGTGTGTGTGTGTGTTGGTGTGTGTGGTTTCTCAGGAAGTTGCCACAGGAGAGGAGAAAGGAGTACAAAATGGTTGAGGAGCAGCTTCAGACTGACGTTGGTAGTTGGGTGCTTGATTCATCTTCCTGGGTTGGATTAGAGTAACTTTACACTTTGTTCTTAACTCCGTCTGGAGCCATGATGAGGAGAACCAAACCTGTCATAGGTAAGGAATTCTCTCTCTTCATCTCTCTCTCTCTCTCTCTCTCTCTCTCTCCCCATCACACTCTCTCTCTCTCTGTGTCTCTCTCCAGTGTCAGCATGGTTACTGTAGGGACCTTATGTTTACACACCAAACACACACACACACACGTTTGTTGTCATTCGTGCTGCCGTCTGGCTGGCTGTCCTGTTCTCTGACAGCGAGAAGACGTTTCCATGGTGCTCGATGTCCCAGCTGATCGTCCACTCTGTTGGACCGTCCTCATACAGTACGTCTTCTTAGAGCTGCTGGAAGGAACGGTCATTTCTGAAATCTGGTCTCTTCATCGCTTCATTGCCGAGACACACAGACATGTTTTGTTTTGTGGTTTTGTGTGGGAAAAGCTTGGGGGGGAGGGGGGGGGGTTGTACGACGATGACGACGGCGACTTAATGCTTCAGTTGTTGTGTGGTGTTGCTCTGGGTTGTTGTTTGTCGTTGTTCTGAGTTCTTAGCATGCAGTGTTGTTGTAGGTTGTTAGGCTAGGGGTGGAGTCGGGGGGGGGGGGCTTTGGTGGCTCAGAACCCAGACGACAACCAGGGATGTATGAAGATGTATCTCTCATTCACCTGAGATGAACGTAACATGAGCATAGGGGATGTAGACTGGCCTGTAGGGGATGTAGACTGGCCTGTAGGGGATGTAGACTGGCCTGTAGGGGATGTAGACTGGCCTGTAGGGGATGTAGACTGGCCTGTAGGGGATGTAGACTGGCCTGTAGGGGATGTAGACTGGCCTGTAGGGGATGTAGACTGGCCTGTAGGGGATGTAGACTGGCCTGTAGGGGATGTGGACTGGCCTGTAGGGGATGTGGACTGGCCTGTAGGGGATGTAGACTGGCCTGTAGGGGATGTAGGGGATGTAGACTGGCCTGTAGGGGATGTAGACTGGCCTGTAGGGGATGTAGACTGGCCTGTAGGGGATGTGGACTGGCCTGTAGGGGATGTAGGGGATGTAGACTGGCCTGTAGGGGATGTAGACTGGCCTGTAGGGGATGTGGACTGGCCTGTAGGGGATGTAGACTGGCCTGTAGGGGATTTAGGGGATGTAGACTGGCCTGTAGGGGATGTAGACTGGCCTGTAGGGGATGTAGGGGATGTAGACTGGCCTGTAGGGGATGTAGACTGGCCTGTAGGGGATGTGGACTGGCCTGTAGGGGATGTACTGTAGGGGATGTAGACTGGCCTGTAGGGGATGTAGACTGGCCTGTAGGGGATGTAGACTGGCCTGTAGGGGATGTGGACTGGCCTGTAGGGGATGTAGGGGATGTAGACTGGCCTGTAGGGGATGTAGACTGGCCTGTAGGGGATGTAGACTGGCCTGTAGGGGATGTAGACTGGCCTGTAGGGGATGTAGGGGATGTAGACTGGCCTGTAGGGGATGTGGACTGACCTGTAGGGGATGTAGGGGATGTAGACTGGCCTGTAGGGGATGTAGGGGATGTAGACTGGCCTGTAGGGGATGTAGACTGACCTGTAGGGGATGTGGACTGGCCTGTAGATCAGGAGTGTTTGATCCGTGGGTCTGTCTGAGCGGGCTGACAGTCAGAGTCTGGACTCCAGCTGGTGAACCCGAGGAGGAGGAACAGATGGAGGAGAGGGGGAGGTGAGGAGAGGGGTGAGGAGAGGAAGTAACAGGGGGTGAGGTGAGGTGATGGGGGAGGGGTGAGGGAGAAGGGGGAGGGAAACGGCAGGAGAGAAGAGAGGAGAGAGGAGGGGAGAGGAGAGAGGAAGGCGAGGCCAGGGATGAGGACGAGGGCTGATGGGAGGCCGCTAGCAGGTGAGGCGAGGACGGCCGAGAGCTACCCCCCTCTGTGTTGCCACGGCAACGCACTACGGAATGTGGGCACGGTGCCTGGCAGGGCCCCCCCCCGGCACAGAACTAGCGCTGAGAGGTACGACTCAAAATACAGTGGGGAGAGATTCGGGTGGACGGGCTACCATTGACAATATTGACGATAAGCATCGAGTCTATTATTCACAAGAATGAATGGAAATTCCAAGAACTTCAAAAAAAATACATTGAAACAAAAACAAAACATTTTTGGAGCAGTAGGCAGTGCGCTTGGCTGCTCACCAGCCGGTCACGGGTTCAAAACCCTGCCAAACGCTACAGTGTGATACAACTAAATGTGTGATGCGAGTTCATACATTTGATACGAGTTTATAGATTTGATTAGATCATTCTATTTTCCTGGAGGGCCCCCAAAAAGGATGGTCCTGAGCCTGTCGGCCCTGTGACTCACAGACGCCTGGCGCCGGTGAGCATGAGGATGATGTGTTCCAGGAGATGATGATGATGATGACCAGGAGATGATGATGATGATGACAGGGGGACAGAAGGAGAGGGGGAGTAATCGGTTTGTTTTTAAACCCTTTGTGGGTCTGTGTGACCTGTGGGAAATACAGATGGGTGACGAATGAAAGGAAAAAAACAGAACGGATGCGGATGCTTCATACAGGTGGACTGATGCTTCATACAGGTGGACTGATGCTTCATACAGGTGGACTGATGCTTCATACAGGTGGACTGATGCTTCATACAGGTGGACTGATGCTTCATACAGGTGGACTGATGCTTCATACAGGTGGACTGATGCTTCATACAGGTGGACTGATGCTTCATACAGGTGGACGGCATGATGTCGTTAAGCGACGGACTTCCTAATGTGATCTGTGGTGTATTAGAATACTGAGCAGTATTTTGAGCCCAGCTGACCTTGATTTTGGATCGAGATGGCAAGAGGAAACTAGAAATGGTGCTCGGTGAGCACAGACCTCCGCCCATGAATGCATTTCGTGGCTCTGTGTGCGTGCACGTGCGCGCGAGCAGGACATGTTTGGGATTGCTGCGTTCGTTAGGTCGAGCGCTTTATGGCAGTCTAAACCCCATGGATCTCTGACCTTCCCGTGTCGAGATATGGTCATTTCAACCCCCCCCCCTACAGGGGCGGCTGTAGCTCAGTTGGTAGAGCGGGTTGTTCAATGATCGAAGGGTCAGTGGTTCGAATCCCGGCTCCGACTGTCCACACGTCGAAGTGTCCTTGAGCAAGACACCTAACCCCAAATTGCTCCCAATGAGCAGGTTAGCACCTTGCATGGCAGCTACCGCCATGTGTGTGTGAATGGGTAAATGAGAGGCCATTGTAAAGCGCTTTGAGTGCCGCTAAGGTGGAAAACTCATTGACAATGAATGGGGGGAATTTTTCTCTCCTGTTAGCGCGGCTCGTGGACCCGCCCCGTGATTCGGATCCGCTCCAAAATGTATTGGGTTCTAGGTTGGCCCATGCTACACCCCTCCACTGCATTTCATGAAAATTGGTCTGGGAGCTTTTGTGATATACTGCTAACAAACCAATAAACCAATAAATAAATAAACACACGCCACTGAAAACATTACCTCTCACCCTGCGACGCTGTTGCTGGGGCAGAGGTACAGATCTAAGTGACTTTGAAAGAGGGCTCATTCATTATTGGGGCACAGTTGGCAGGAGCTTCACTCGCAAAGATTGCTCAACTAGATAGTGTTTCAATAGGAACAGTGACTAAAGTGACATCTGCATTTAGATCTACAGTATGGGAAAGTGAATAGGGTCGGAAACTGGTTGAAAGCTCACCTTCGATGACCGTGACGCTCGTGCATTAGTGTGATACGTAAAGAAAAACAAGACCAACTCTTCCTCATGTGACTGAGAATATCAATGCAGGACGTGGCCATGACTGTCATTAAAAGCGGTCTGTCAACAACTGCATAGAGGGATATTATGGTACTGTAGGGTTGCAGTGCATAAATCCCTTACAAAGATGAATGTACGTTTGAGAGTTCAGCAGTGATAAAAACCACAGGCACTGGTGTACAGAGATGTGGAAAAAAGTGTTATGGGCAGATGAGTTATCCTTCACCAAATTCCCCACAAGTGGACGAGTGGATGTGTGGAATATAACAAGAGATCGGTGGGCCTGAATGCTTGACCTCTACAGTGAAGGCTCTGTAAAGCTGTGGGGGGCGTTTTCCTGGATGGTTTGGGACCTCTTAGAGCAGGGGTCTCAAACTCAAATTGACTTGGGGCCACTGCTGGTATCGTCAACTCATAGGAGGGCCACTTAAATGTCAACTTCAAGAACTACTAACTATAAGAAAGTGCAATATTTCTGAAAATGTCATTTTTCATTTCCATAACTAGACTCACAAGTCAGTCTCTAAACATTGCAAGACTATTCCATAACTAACATTTTCATCATACAAATTCAAACTGGGTTCTATACATTTTAATATATTTTAACAGTTGGTGCAAATCTTTTTTCCTTACTTTTATTTTATCTTGAATAGCCTACATTTGTATTTATTCTGTTTTAGCTGCAAGATGCATCACTACTGTAAGCCTGCCCTGGACCTGTACTTGCATTTATTAAAGTTCAAGTTTGTTTCCATTTCTTACCAGATACTTGAATACATTTGTAGGCTACTTCTCTATTTCTTGCTAGACACTTATCTTGAAAGACTGAGACGTTAGCCCTCTCAGCTGTGTGGCTCGTTTTTTCCTCTCGTCTCCCTATGACACTGTTCTCCAAGGTTAGTAATGAATAGCTCTTGAAATATATTCCTTTAGAACGGCGACTTTGTTCTTGCACATCAGGCAGGTAGCATTTCCATTGAACTCCACAAAAATACTGCAATGTCAATCTTTCTTGAAACGGTATGTGTTCCTAACGTTAGTTAACCATGGAAACAGCCTCTCGGTGTCGAGCTGCATTCCGTTCATATGGTGCGTTCGTTTGTGGTCGAAGGTGGCAAGTCGCAAGTGGCAAAATACCTACCTCCGACCTGTGTGCATTCGAGCTATATACCATTATATCACAGTTACCTAGTTATATCTAGTGCATTCGAGCAACTGGGGGCTGAGAAACATATCCGAATTTGCGACGAGGAAGTGCGAGTTCATGCGGTGTTTTATTTAATAATTCCTAGTAGCAAGTCGCAATTTGCCACCTCCCAGTTATAAACGAATGCACCAATAGTTCATAGTCGCGTGCGGATTAATTGCACCTGTGACTGTATGCAGCATTCACCTCGCGCGCTGCGCACAATAACAGCATTTCGCCCCACGTTTGAGCGACTTGATTTTCGCATTGTAGGCCTGCCTGTCGGAGCCATGTACAATAAATTATTTTGCGGGTCGGATTACATTATATTTCTGACATGTCGCGGGCCGGATGGAGGGGTGGGGCGGGCCGGGAGTTTGAGTGATCCCTTATCCTATGATGAAACCTTTCTATTCTGATGTGAGTGGTCTCTTCCAGGATGACAATGTCCCCATCTGCAGGGCACATGGGGTCACTGAATGGTTTGATGAGTATGAAAATGATGTGAATCATATGCCATGGCCTTCGCAGTCACCAGATCTCAACCTAATTGAACACCTATGGGAGATTGGGACCGGCGTGTTAGATGGGTCTCTCCACAAAACATCACATTTTGGAAGAATGGTGTGTCATCTCTCCAGTAGACTTCTTGAGACTTGTAGACTTGAATCTAAGTGCATTGAAGTTGTTCTGGCAGCTTGTGGTGGCCCAACACCAGCACACTTTATGTTGGTTTTTCCTTTAATCTGTCACTTGTCTGTTTCTAAAATGTTCATACTGTAGTTGGCAGGATGTTAAAAAGTGCATTTCTTCATTTTGTGTGCAGGTGCATTGCCTATCTTCTCTCGAGACCCATGTCTGTCTATAGAGGTCTTTCTTGAAGTGGAAATGATAGCTCACTGAGTCTGTTCATAGTCAAGGGTTTTCTTCATTTGGATCAGTCACTGTGGTCAGGTGTACAGTATTCTCTGTTTACGGCCAAATACATAGCATTCCATTTTGTTCACATGTATCTCGGATTTTGCTCAGTTTGCTCTCTCTCTCTCTCCTTCTCTCTCTCACTCTCCCTCCCTCTCTCTCTTCCCCTCTCCCCCCACCCCTCTCCCTCCCTCTCTCTGTCAGGATGTGCAAGTATGTGTGTGCGTAGGCGTGTGTGTGTGTGTGTGTGTGTTTGTGAGTGTGTGTGTGTGTGAGTGTGTGTGTGTGTGTGTGGCCACAGTCATTCAGTGCTGTATCAGAGGCTAGGAGTGTGTGTGTGTGTGTGTGTGTGCGTGGGGGGGGGGGTAAGATCACATCATCCTTCCTCTCAACAACACATTGCGCAAGGTGTGTTTGTGTGTGTGTGTGTGTGTGTGTGTGTCTGGAGGGGTATAGTTGTGTTTTAAGGGGCCTTGGACATGTGTAAGTGAGTTAATATTCTGAGACCAAGCCCTGTTTTTCCCATGATTTGGCCTTGATAATGTTGCCCTCATCTAACACAACAAATCAAAACAAAACTATGAACCACGTCTCTATGGAGACCGGGAAGAGAGATGTGGTTCATCATGACCGTCTTCAAACAACATGTTCTGTTTACGGACAAATATAAACACCAACAGCATCTACACACACTGGTACAGCCTAGCAGAAAACAATACACACAGTACATCTATCCATCATGGCACTGTCTACGTCAAGAAGAAAATGTGTTTATGTGTGTGTACGCGTGTGTGTGTGTGCGCGCGTGTGTGTAACATAGGTAAAACGTGATACTGAGCCATTCCACACAAGCGCCACTACACGTCTATTAGACTTGTAGCCGTGATACCCTGTTGTTGGTGTGTGTGTGTGTGTGTGTGTGTGTGTGTGTGTGTGCGCAGGTCTCTGTGCTATCTATAGTGCTGGCTACAGGAGGCTCTTCAGGCAGCGTGGACCCTTGGTAATGAAGTGCACTCAGTGTCAGATGTGCTCTTTTATTCCAGACACAGAAGAAGGCTTGTTCAGCCCGCATGGCTGCCCCTGCGACGCCGGCAGGGTGACCCCACAAACCATTTAATAAGGGCATGATGGAATGGAACTTAATCAAGCTGCTCCCTCCACACACACACACACAGGCACACACACACATACGTGCACCACACACATACACACACTCCATAATGGTGCTTGAGCCTTAGGATCAGCACAATGAAAGAGTGATCTGTGTGAAAGGACGACAGGATGGAGGGAGAGATGGAGGGAGAGATGGGGGAGGGGGGGCAGGATTTCTCGGAATGGTATTCTAACAAAAGGGGAGACCCCGCGGATCGACCCAGCGGAGCGACCCAGCGGAGCGGCATTCATGGCTGAAGGTCTTGACTGTGTGGAGGTCAGATGCCCTCTGCAAGTACTGCATTCGACACGCTTGACCACAACATATTACTAGGCCGACTGGAAAACTGGCTGGGAATTTCTGGCACAGTGCTAGAATAGTTTGAATCCTACTTGAAGGACAGGGACTACTTTGTGTCTATAGGCAATTACAAATCTGAGCAGAAAAAAATGACCTGTGGAGTTCCCCAAGGCTCCATTCTGGGGTCTCTTCTGTTCAACATTTACATGCTCCCACTAACTCAAATTATGGAAAACAACTAAATATGCTACCATAGCTATGCAGACGACACACCAATTTATATTACCAGGGAACTATAATCCAATACAAGTGCTGAGTAAGTGCATTGAACAAATAAACGATTGGATGTGCCAGAACTTTCTTCAACTAAACAAAAATAAAACTGAAGTAATTGTCTTTGGAGCCAAAGAAGAACGATTAAAAGTCAGCGCTCAGCTCCAATCAGTAATGCCAAAAAACACAAACAAAGCCAGAAATCTTGGTGTAGTCATGGACTCAGACCTGAATTTCAACAGTCACATTAGACAAAATAGACAATTACAAAGTCAGCCTACTATCACCTGAACAATATATCAAGGATTAAAGGATTTATGTCTCAGCAGGATCTGGAAAAACTTGTCCATGCGTTTATCTTCAGTAGACTCTACTACTGTAACGGTGTGTTTATAGGTCTCTCAAAAAAATCGATCACAGACAGCTGCAACTAATTCAGAACGCTGCTGCTCGAGTCCTCACTAAGACCAAGAAAGTGGATCACATCCACTCCAGTTCTGAGGTCCTTACACTGTCTGTCAAAGAATTGACTTTAAAATACTGCTGTTGGTTTATAAAGTACTGAATGATTTAGGGCCAAAATATATTTCTGATCTGCTGCTACGTTATGAACCATCCAGACCTCTCAGGTCTTTTGGCACAGGCCTGCTTTCTGTCCCCAGAGTTAAAACAAAACATGGAGAAGCAGCGTTCAGTTTTTATGCTCTACATATCTGGAACAAACTTCCAGAAAACTGCAGGTCTGCTGCAACTCTCAGTTCTTTTAAATCAAGACTGAAGACTTCTCTTTGCCGCTGCTTTTTATTAAATCAAATAATTATTTATTCATACACTGCACTGTAACTTTTATTCCTGTTTTTTATTTTTCCTGCATTTTGTTTTAAATGTTTTTTGCATTTCGTTTTATATTACCTTTTATGTGTTGCGCTTTGTCTTGATGCTTTTAATGTCTCATGTAAAGCACTTTGAATTGTCTTGTTGCTAAAATGTGCTATACAAATAAACTTGCCTTGCCTGGCCTTACCTTGCCTTACTGTGTCATGGCCTGGTGTGTCCATATACAGTATCTAGAACTAGATAATAGACATGGAGATTAGCGCCAGAGTGAATGGAATATATTGTCTGGTTGGCTCTATGTTACAGTGGGCTTTGAAATGAAGGATGCTGCTGTCAGGGGGGCTGCGCCCGGCCTGGTTCTTCACACTTCGTCTTTCAGCTGTGGTTGTTTTTCTCAGGCTGTCACTTGACGTTCTCCCCTGATCCGTCCGTCCGTCCGCCTGTCGACCTACGCGTATGTGTGTGCATTAGTAACTGACACTGTCTCTCCCTCCTCTCCCCTCTCCAGATGAGATCATGCAGCAGGATATCCGGCCGCTGCTGGCCGTCGACATCATCGAACAGCTGCACCGCCAGTTCGCCCTGCTCTCAGGTAGGCAACCATCTGCTCACTCCCCCTGATAACTGACCCCTCCCTCTGATAACTGACCACTCCCCCTGGTAACTGACCCCTCCCTCTGACCACTCCCCCTGGTATTTGACCATTCCATCTGGTAACTGACCACTCCCTCTGGTATTTGACCACTCCCCCTGGTAATTGACCACTCCCCCTGGTAACTGACCATTGTCACTGCCCCCGTAGCACTAACTAGCTAACTAGCACTAGCGCAAATTAGCCAACTAGCACTAGTGCTAGCTAGCCAACTAGCACTAGCGCTGACTAGCTAACTAGTGCCGAGTCCATGATACGTCACACTCTCTCCTCAAATTCAGCATCTGTTCTCTCCTTGGTAGGCCACCTAACCTGAGAGATTTATTCATACCGACAGACATAATGTTCTTCAGATGCGCTTCAGACCTGCGTCCTCGCTGCAAACACACCTTAAGCGGCCAAGGTTAAGGGTTTAAGACATGTGGTTGGGTCCTAGACCAGCTGAACGGTGTCTGGAGGCAGCTGAAGTCCAGACAGATGGTCCTCTGCCCTCCACTCTGAGTCATGCGGGGAAGATGGATGTCAGAAGGATGCGACTGACGGAAGGACTAAACAATGTATCAGTGGTGCCATACCATTGTTCCGACATCCCATTAGTCCGATGTCTCACTAGTCCGAAACATCCCATTGTCGGTCGGACTCTTGAGCCGTCGGAACAATGGGATGTCTGACGATCGGTGAACAAGTTTCGGACTAGTGAGACGACGGAACAATGGTATGTCGGGACAGTGGGCAGTCCCCTTATCAGTAAGCCAGGAGATGAGGATACACACTAATTTAGTCCTGTAAACAAATGCACATTACATTACAGTCATTTAGCACTTACAATACTTGCATTTAATATAGTGTGCTACTACACAAGTGCATCTCCCCTCTAAACAAGTGACTAAGAGCAAAATCTTAAAAGAGTAAAAAAGAGTAGGAAAATATTTATACAATAGGTGCTTAAGAGGGAGGATTGTGGTAGTACTTCTTGAAGAGGTGAGTTTTCAGCCTGCGGTGAAAGATGGGCAGTGACTCTGTCCTGATGTCAGTGGGCAGCTCATTCCACCACTGCGGGGCCAGGACAGAGAAGAGCCGTGACCGTGTCAATTGACCGCAGGGGCGTCGGAGTAACAGGGCAATAAATCGCCCCGAGGTAGCAGAGTGTAGAGGTCGGGGAGGGGTGGGGGTGGGGGGGGGGGGGTTATAGGTTTTGACCATGGCCTGGGGGGAGGAAGCTGTTCCTTTCATTGCCCTGTAGGCTAGTAGTAGCGTTTTAAACTGGATGTGAGCCTCTACAGGGAGCCAGTGTAGGGAACGGAGAAGGGAAGTTTTTGGGGAGAACTTGGGGGGGTTGAACACCAGGCAAGCTGCAGCTTTCTGGACAAATTCCAGAGGTTTAATGGCTGATGCCCCCAGCAAGGACGGAGTTGCAGTAGTCCAGGCGGGAGATGACCAGGGCCTGGATGGGCACCTGCACCGGTTCGTCAGTGAGGAAAGGGCGAATCCTCCTGATGTTGTAGAGCAGGAATCAGCAAGAGTGTGTGACGGATGTGATATGTGCCAAGAACAACAGTTGGTCATCCAGGGTCACACCCAAATTTCTCACAGTCCAAGTTGGCGTCCCCACTGAGTCGTCAATGGAGATGGCCAGGTCGCGGTGCGGGCGGCCCTTCCCCGGGAGGAACAGCAAGGTTGTCAAGGCTGAACTTTAGTTTGAGGTGGTGTGTCGCACAACAATCGCCTACCAAACAATGGTTGATTGTTAGACCCAGGATGCCCTCAGATAGGATGATAAGATGGCTTGTTATGATAGTATTTTACAGCAGAGAACATGAGTGGTTTGTTTTTATTTAGCTGCCTGGTGGGAAGGGGAAATGGAGCAGAGCTTTGTACGGCTGGATTACTTCCTCTTCCAGTCAACACTGAGCTGTTTCACTAGCTCTTTATCAGCTGAGGCTCTTTCCCGTTGTTGACGTGATACTGGGCATGACACATTATCCACTTATGTGTGTGTGTGTACTATGTGTGTGTGTGGGGGGGGGGTGTTTGACTCCAGCCCTTAAAGCACCTTGATTGATCGTTGTGTCACTAATCGCCTCCCGTCGTAGCCATGACAACGGCAGCCGTCATCACATTACAGCGTTTCCTGGCCGCCTGCGGATGGACAGTGACGGGGGTCTCGTCCGCTCGTTCTCATGTTGACTGTCTCAGTCTACAACGCCGGGATGTGAGAGAAGGAAGAACAGGCTCGTGTCTTCTGTCAACCATGTCATTCTATTCAACCACATACTGTGGATAAACACGATGCTGGTGTTACAGTACCTTCATAAATGGTAAATGGACTGCACTTATATCCATTCATCCTCTCATTCACCCTTTCACACACACATTCACGCACCAATGGCGGCAGCTGCCATGCAAGGTGCTAGCCAGCTCATTGGGAGCAATTTGGGGTTCAGCGTCTTGCCCAGGGACACTTTGACATGTGGACCGGAGGCCGGATTTGAACCGCCAACCCTGCGATCATTGGACGACCCGCTCTACCTCCTGAGCCACAGCCCCCCGGCTACATACAGACAACACGCTTTCTGGTTGCTTTATGAAATAGTTTTCAAGCTGCTGTATCACTAGCAATGTTGTTAGTTACCATTAAATCTGTAATATGTAAGGGACCAGAAAAAGAATTACTGGCCTCAATGCTGCTTCCTTTAGTGAATGTTTATGCCACTTTATCACAATAAATACACAAAACCCTCAATTCAATCATATGGCCATCATCCCCAAGAATCATCCCTGGCCCTGGAGGAAGCATGGTGATCTCTCGGCAGGAGGAACAAGGACAGAAGCTGTTGCAGGGGCCTGAGGAGGGAGAATAAATAACAGAGGGCATTGAGGGTATTTACTGAGTGGGCGTGGCCTATGGCTCCGAGGGATTGTTGTCATTCCTTCTTGGTCATGCCGCAACCACCGAGGAACTCTCCTCACATGTCCCTCCCTCCCTCTCTCTCTCTCTCTCTCTCTCTCTCCATCTATCTCTCACACCTCTCTCTCTCACACTCTCTTGCCTGTATTTTCTCTTTCTCTCTCTCTGCTTCTCGCATTCACATCTGTCATTTCTCTCTTTCTCTCTCTGCTCTCATTTTTCTCACACATCTCTCCCGCACGTCTTTTTCGTCTCTCCTCTCTCTCGGCTCTCTCTCTCTCCTCTCTCTCTACATCTGTCTATCCTACCTCTCTCTCTCTCTTCTCCCTCACGCGTCTATCCCAGTCTACTCTCTGTCCTGTGTCTTGTCTCTCTCTCTCTCTCCCTGACAGATTCTCGCCTCAGCCCCCAAACTCTCTCGCCCCCAAAACCTCCGTGTCAGCGAGACGGAAGTTATGTAACTTTTTCCCAGGAAAGAGGAGACCTCCACCAGCCCCAGGCCCGGGGCTCATCCCCCCTACGTCTCTCCCAGGATTGTTTACGTACGCCTTCGACGTTGGCTTTCCAATCTCATATTCCCGGTCGTCATATTGTGACGCCAGTCTTCCCAGATCAGGTCTCGATGGGCAGGTGGAGCAGCGTTATCTTGGCCCCGCCTACAGAACTATCAGTCCTTCTCGACTTACTTACTTAAAGTCGCACCGAAATGAAAAAAGCATTCTGTCCCATTTTGGTTCACATAATTGGTCGTAGTGTTCACCTATTCAACGATGTATGCCAAAAAACTTACAAAATTCTACATTTGTTGTAATCTCATAACAAAGTATATAATTTCTTACTTCCTGGAAAACGGTAGGTCACATGCAATGACGACAACAGGTACCTTAGATTTTAGGCCAATAATCTCACGACATCCACCCGTCAATCAACGCTATCCTTCTATCGAATCTGTCTAAAGTTCTTAAAACCCGTCCACTTGTCAATGTTCCAATCAAATTCCTCTAAACATATGTCCCACCCTCATTGCTTGTTTGTGTCGGAAATACGTCAAACTACTGAAGTTAGTTGATCTCAAACGTCCGTTTCAGTGCGACTTTAAGCCTGTGACTCCTCAGAGGAGCATATAGGCCATCGACGAATGTCTCCCGTCTCACTCGGTCGGGGCGTGTTTTTCGAGGTCTCCCCAGCTACTCCCGACCACACACATCTCTGGCCGGACACCCCTCCTCCAACTGTTCCCAGAGCGGCCTCTTCTCCTCTTGCCCCGGGGGGAGGGTTCCACTCTAGGGCTTGTCGGGTGACGTTGGTGGCTGGTTTCCTGAGGGTGTGTCCTATTCATCTCCTCTTTCTTCTTAGGATCTGTAGGTCAGCGGGGTCATGTCCAGTTCTCTCCCACAGGCCCACGTTCCTGACTTTGGGTCCCTCCGGCGGATGTTGATGATTGTTTGTAGTCTGGATGTAGTTTGTTTGGTCGACCTCCATGTTTCCGATCTGTACGGGGTCAATCCTTCACCTGTTATATAGAGAAGTCTCGTAGGGGGCTGTATCTGGACAGAGCTCATGTTAGACAAACTGTACGAGCTGTGACAGGTCTAGATTTGTGAGGAGGTTGTGACGGGCCTAGATTTTTTACAGGCCCAATGTGCGCCAAGGTCTCCCTGAGGTCAAGGTCTGGATACAAGACGAAAGTACAAGCTGGGACGCACCCAGGAACAAACTCTGCAAAGTTGCACACTCCAAATTTGCTCTCATACATTGATGGAAAACAGTTTTCAGCGTGTAGTGCCTTGTTCTATTAGATGTGTGGAGGAAAAAAAGAGTGTGAGACTTAATTGACATTCACTATTTCATATTTATGTCTATGAGACACAGGCCTATGCTGTCTTGGGTGGCGGATGTGTGTCTTCCCTGTGTGATGAATAAAGAAGTTTTGTTTGTTGTTAAAAGATAAGGAGCTTACAACCTCCCCTGTCGTGACAGATGTGGTCTGTGTGTGACGGGAGTCTGTATCTTTGACAGGCCCCCTGTGGTGTGTAGAGGCTCATTAATCAGCGGGTGATTGGTCGTGTCTGGCATCTCCACCATCAGCGTGGTGGTGATGGTTATGTCCTGTGAGGTGACAGCAGGTGGGAGGGCTCAGGAAATGAGACAACATGCTGCTTTTGGCATGCTCTGCTGTGTGCATGCGTCTATTCCTGTGTGCGGAGGGGTGTGTGTGTGTGTGCGTGTGTGTGTGTATCTGTGTGTGTGTGTGTGTGTGTGTGTACGGCACGCCTATTGACAGGAGCTAGGGTGTCTCACCTCTGAAATCAAAGAGCGTGTTTCCTGACCAGCTGCTCCAGAATGTCAGTTATGTGTCCAGGAGAGAGAGGAGGAGAGAGGAAGAGTAGGAGAGAGAGGAGGAGAGAGGAAGAGTAGGAGAGAGAGGAAGAGTAGGAGAGAGAGAGGAGGAGAGAGGAAGAGTAGGAGAGAGAGAGGAGAGAGGAAGAGTAGGAGAGAGAGGAGGAGAGAGGAAGAGTAGGAGAGAAAGGAGGAGAGAGGAAGAGTAGGAGAGAGAGAGAGGAGAGAGGAAGAGGAGGAGAGAGAGGAGGAGAGAGGAAGAGTAGGAGAGAGAGGGGGAGAGAGAGAAAAGGAGAGAGAGAAGGAGCGAGCGAGAGGAGCAAGAGCGAAAGAGATAAAGAATCAATGGTAAATGAGAGCCCCTCTGTGTGTGTGTGTGTGTGTGTGTGTGTGTGTGTGTGTGTGTGTGTGTGTGTGTGTGTGTGTGTGTGTGTGTGTGTGTGTGCGTGTGCAGGCTGCAGGTCCTGGTGAGAGATGAGGGGAGGCAGGTCTATAATCACGTCTGCCTCCCTGTCTGCTGTCTTGCTGACAGATCAAACACTGGGGATTTCCTGCTCATTCATAATTACATTACATTACATTACAGTACATTATATTAGTCATTTAGCAGACTTTTATCCAAAGCGACTTACAATAATTGCATTTAACATAGGCATCAGTGTACTACTACTATAATCTACCGGCTCCCAATCTTAGCCCCAATACTCCCCAACAGTCCAGCACTCCAATCAGTGCAGGTCGAAGGCTGGAAGAAGAAATACAATGACAACAACATCTAAGAGACCATCCCGGACTGCACTGCTGACATTCTGTGACACAACGCTGCCACCTGTAGCATGTTCTAGGGTTAGAACTATGACTTTGACCGGTATCATTTATAATTATACCGCGGCAATCACAAATATGAAGGAAAATGGATTTAATACATTAATTCAACTCATACTGTATATGGGGCACCACCCTGTTCTGTACAGGGAAACAGATAACCTTTATCAATAGTCTAATTTATCTATCAGGAGGAGGTCTTGATTCAATCAAGTGACCTAAAGATCATGTGATGACACTCGGACGTGATCAAAAATTAATAATATTTATTGAAGTTATACTAATCAATTATCAAAATAATATTATAATACAATTCAATAATAAATGGAAAAACACATGTGGCAATATGAAAACAGCAGAAATTAAAAGAATGATGTCATAGATTATCATAGCCTATTCTAAATCCTCTAAGCTTAAACAACACTTGGCATCACACCACATCAAAAGAGAATGCTGGATGCAACCTTACAAGTGGTGTGGAAGCGCGTTGTCCTGAGGTGTTGTCTGGCTCGACAAAGGGAAGAGGACTGATGGTCACTTGGTCCGATGCAGGGGCAGCAAGCCTGCGCTCCCGTTGAAACAGTGATGGTAGTGTTGCGCGAACATGGCACGGGCGGTGAGAATCGCCGAACATGGCGGTGCGGCGGCCAGTATTCGCAGCACGGCGACATTCGCAAAAGTTAAATTTTTTGGGAACCAAGAACATGTCTGGCATTCGAATTACAGTCAAGGGAACCCAGAATGTGTGTGAGAGTCTCCAGACCCTTTGTATTCAGTAATGAGATGCAGAGAAAACAGGGAGACAGGGTGTATAATAATATGCTGTCAGGAGGGAGAGAGGGTGATGGAGAAGGAAAGAAAACTGGGTATTGATCTGAGCAACTGTCGTTTTAACCCCTTGTGTTCAGGAGGGCGGGGGAAAGATGGCGCTCCCATCATCACCTTCCCAGAATACTCTGGGTTCGGCGACCTACCGGATGAGGACTTCCTGAACGTGGTCACCTACCTGACCAGCATCCCCAGGTAAGATAGGGAACCTCCTCATATGAACCTACATTGATAAGCATCAATTACAGCTGGAAGCACAGTACTTTATAATACTTTATACAGTAAGGACGGCAGGTTAGGTTAGAAAGCACCAAGATATGACACACACACTCACACACACACATACACACACAGACACGCACATACACACAGACACGCACACACCACACACACACACACACTAATGTCTCACATTCAAGTCAAATATTAGCCATCAGAGACTTCATCCTAGTTTAAACATTACCTTGGCTTCTGTACTGGCAAACGTCCCATACATACGAATACTGTATACCCACACACCTACACCCTCATAAGCACATACGCGTGTGCATGCGCGCCCGCACACACACACACACACACACACACACACACACACACACACACACACACACACACACACACTAATGTCTCACATTCAAGTCAAATATTAGCCATCAGAGACTTCATCCTAGTTTAAACATTACCTTGGCTTCTGTACTGGCAAACGTCCCATACATACGAATACTGTATACCCACACACCTACACCCTCATAAGCACATACGCATGTGCATGCGCGCCCGCACACACACACACACACACACACACACACACACACACACACACACACACACACACACACTAATGTCTCACATTCAAGTCAAATATTAGCCATCAGAGACTTCATCCTAGTTTAAACATTACCTTGGCTTCTGTACTGACTCCAACTTCACCCATTCCCTCTGAAGCACCCTGAGCATCACAACACTCTGAAGCACCCTGAGCATCACTCTGAAGCACCCTGAGCATTATAACACTCTGAAGCACCCTGAGCATCACTCTGAAGCACCCTGAGCATCATAACACTCTGAAGCACCCTGAGCATTATAACACTCTGAAGCACCCTGAGCATTACAACACTCTGAAGCACCCTGAGCATTATAACACTCTGAAGCACCCTGAGCATCACAACACTCTGAAGCACCCTGAGCATCATAACACTCTGAAGCACCCTGAGCATTATAACACTCTGAAGCACCCTGAGCATTATAACACTCTGAAGCACCCTGAGCATTATAACACTCTGAAGCACCCTGAGCATTATAACACTCTGAAGCACCCTGAGCATTATAACACTCTGAAGCACCCTGAGCATTATAACACTCTGAAGCACCCTGAGCATTATATCACTCTGAAGCACCCTGAGCATTATAACACTCTGAAGCACCCTGAGCATTATAACACTCTGAAGCACCCTGAGCATCACAACACTCTGAAGCACCCTGAGCATTACAACACTCTGAAGCACCCTGAGCATTATAACACTCTGAAGCACCCTGAGCATCATAACACTCTGAAGCACCCTGAGCATCATAACACTCTGAAGCACCCTGAGCATTATAACACTCTGAAGCACCCTGAGCATTATAACACTCTGAAGCACCCTGAGCATTATAACACTCTGAAGCACCCTGAGCATTATAACACTCTGAAGCACCCTGAGCATTATAACACTCTGAAGCACCCTGAGCATCATAACACTCTGAAGCACCCTGAGCATTTTTAACACTCTGAAGCACCCTGAGCATTATAACACTCTGAAGCACCCTGAGCATTATAACACTCTGAAGCACCCTGAGCATTATAACACTCTGAAGCACCCTGAGCATTATAACACTCTGAAGCACCCTGAGCATTATCACTCTGGCCCTGTCCTAATATGCTTTACTGTAGCGCTTATGGACCTGCCCTGGCTGGAGTGATGTGGTGTAAACTGAGTATTGGACCCAGTGATGATTTAAAGGAGTAGTAAAGGCAAAATGCATGTTTAGCCCTGTTTTGAGGTTACTTATGATCATATACAATGGTTCAGATCAAAACGTTGACAAAACTAGCACTTTTGAGAAAGTCTGATAATTGCTCTACCACCGTTTTGGTCATACAATTAAACTCTCAATTTCCATTGTATGACCAAAACGGTGGTAGAGCATTTTCCCTTTACTACTCCTTTAAGTACGGGGAGGCAGAGCAGAGGTTTGCTGTGATGGCCAGAGTTCTCTAGGATGTGCCTTGTGATGCACGCGGTGAACACACACACACACACACACACATATGCATTCACACACACACACACACACACAAACTGACACAGGCATATTAAACACTTTCAGATGAATGTACAGTAGGTGCTCTCTCTCTCTCTCTCTCTCTCACACACACACACACACACACAGGCACACACACACAGACATACACACAAACTGACACAGGCATGAAACATTTACAGATGAATGTACAGTAGGTGCTCACACAGACACACACACACAGGCCCGGCGGAAGGCGATTGGCCGGCGGCAAAATAACGACAAGTTGTTGAGCGGGGGGGTGATTGCTAGCGGACAATTCCGATTGTCGGAAGATCGTAATATTTGTTGAGCGGGGTGGGGGGGTGGGGGTGTGCTAGCGGACACGGAAGATTTGTTGAGCGGGGGGTGGTGGGGGGGGGGGGGCGGGGGTGCTAGCGGAGTTTTGTGCGCCCTTAGACAATTGCCTTGTAATTGCGCAATGCGCCGCCCCTGCACACACACATGCACTTACAAACTAGACGCACACATGTGCTTATACACACATACAATAATGTTGATGTCTGTGTCGGTTAGCTCACTCACAACCCTGTGTAATCTTGGTGTGTGTGTGCATGCGTGCTTGTGTGTGTGTGTGTGTGTGTGTGTGTTTGTGCGTGCGGGCTTGTGTGTGTGCGTGCTTGTGTGTGTGTGTGTGTGCCTGCGTGCTTGTGCGTGTGTGTGCGCCTGCGTGCTTGTGTGTGCGCGCGTGTGTGTGTGTGTGTGTGTGTGTGTGCCTGCGTGCTTGTGTGTGTGTGCGTGCTTGTGTGTGTGTGTGTGCGCCTGCGTGCTTGTGTGTGTGCGCGTGTGCTTGTTTGCGTGTGTGTGTCCTCTCCCCAGCCTGGATGCAGCCAGCATCGGATTCGTCATCATCATCGACCGCCGGAGGGACAAGTGGAGCTCAGTGAAGGCCTCCCTCACCAGGATTGCGGTACGGACACTTCTGACCCTTCCTCTTCTGCCTGTCCATTCATCAGCCCCTTAAGCCATGTCACAGAAACCAGCCCAGAACCCTGGAGGAAAATCACAAATAAGAAATCCTGAATAAAAATCACAAATAAGAAATCCTGAATAAAAATCACAAATAAGGCTGTAGACTCAAATGTGTCCATTTTGTTAATGGATTACATTTTCGGGCTGTCAAACTAAATGTGGTTGAACCTTATCCACCTAGAGGAAATGGTCCATAGAGAGATTGATCTGAAGGTGTGCGCTGGTTCTGAAGGTGTGTGTGTGGTTCTGAAGGTGTGTGTTTGGTTCTGAAGGTGTGTGTTTGGTTCTGAAGGCATGCGCTTGTTCCGAAGGCGTGCATCAGTGTTGAGGGCGTGTGTTCTGCATGTGTCCACCAGGGGGCGTTCCCAGGGAACCTGCAGCTGGTTCTGGTCCTGAGACCGTCCCGCTTCTTCCAGAGGGCCATCGCTGACATTGGCATCAGGCTGCACCGGGACGACTTTAAAATGAAGGTACCGGTAAGCATGCGTCAGTACCATCTGGTAGAAAGAAGCTCACCAATCACATTCTAATTCAATTGAAATAGGATATATATATTCTATATATTATCTCCCTCTCTCTCTCTCTCTCTCTGTGTCTATGTGGTGAAGATCTGATGTTTTGTGGAATGTGTTGTACTGTACGATGCACAGGCATGTCTTTATGATCTCTTTATGTTCACATGTAAACTAACCCATAAGACTGTGATCGCATGCCTGTCTTGAAATCGCTCTTGTGAATGCAGAATGTGAATACATATCGACTTGAACCACATACTGATTCCTTGATGCTGTCCCCCCTCCGACCCTCTGACCCTCCGACCCCCTGACCCCTGAAACTGACCCCTGAGGGTCTCTGAGGTTCTCAGGGTTAACTTGTGGTGGACAGCACAGATCATCTTCCACGGTTACGGTTTCTGAGCAACCAGCTGACTTATACACGTCAACCAGCGTTTCGTCACGCTTCCTGTAAAGTCCTGATGCTCGGTCAGGGGAAGCGGTCACCTGACCGTAGCGCATGGCGGCGAGCACAGCTGGAGGGTTGTAAGCTCTCAGGAACTGGGCGGCATTCAGAGAAGCACGACAAAAATGAGATGTGTGTCCCTCATCACCAGACTGGCTCAGCCGTTGATGGGATCGGAGATTAGATTGGATCTCATCTACTTTCAATCTCCTCTTCACTGTGTTCATTACCAGCATGACTCTGTTTGAGAATGTTTCTTCATGTGGTGCTGAACACAATGTGTGTGTGTGTTTGTGTGTGTGTGTGTGTGTGTGTGTGTGTTTGTGTGTGTGTGTGTTCTCCTGTCTTCTCAGATCGTGATGCTGAACTCGCTGTCAGATCTCCATGGCTATGTGGATAAAGGTCAGCTGACCAGTGAGCTGGGTGGTAACCTGGAGTACTGCCACAGCCAGTGGATTCACCACAGAACCGTGAGTACTAAACACACTGTACACCCTACTGTACTGTGTACCATATCTGGACCTACGCTACGGTCACCGTATCAGTAGGCTACCTTCTGTACCTGCACCTACTCTAAGCCTAATATAATTTATGTGTCGGCACAGGCCATCGAGAACTTTGCGGTGACGGTGAAGACCACGGCCCAGATGCTCCAGAGGTTCGGCACGGACCTGGCCGAGACAGAGCTGCCCAACGACGTGCAGTGCACCAAAGACCTGCTGACCACGCACACGGAGAAGCACGACAAGCTCAGGGTGGGCTAGCATGGGGTCTATCAATCAATCAATCAATCAATCAATCAATCAATCAATCAATCAATCAATCAATCAATCAATCAATCAATCAATCAATCAATCAATCAAAGCTTTATTTGTATAGCGCATTTCATACCCAGAGGCAACACAATGCGCTTTACAGAGAACAAGGGAGGTGGGCATACGACCCACTCTCTACATATTCCAGAGGGAAGCAAAAAAACAGTAATCACCCGGGGGTCAGATAAGTGAGCTGTAAAAATTCTTCCCTGACCCCTCTCAACAAGGCGATCGAGCAAGCTCCAGGAGTATGTTTGTCTACCGGCTAAGAACATTTATAAAGCAATACATTACATTAAATTACATTTCAGAGTGAGAGAGGCTAAAAAAGCATCATAGGAGAGAGGACATCCTACGGATGTCTACTGCCTGGCCCGGGCCTGGTCTGGGGTCTACTGCCTGACCCGGGCCTGTTCTGGGCCAGCGCATTCAGCCCCCTGGGTTCCTCGCGCGTTTCATAGATATAGAACCTTCACAGCCTAATCTAGCGAAACAAGCCTGTGCGCATGCCGACCCCTGACCTCCCTCTCTCTCTCTCCCCTGCTCAGGATGAGCTGAAGCTGGCCATGAAGCAGGGCACCACCCTCCTGTCCTGCATCAAGGAGCAGGCCGCCAGGTCGGATAGCCACAGGCTCAACCCGGACGAGATGGAGAACCAGACCACGGTGGAGAGGTGTGTCTGACCCCGGGGGGGGGCGTCGTGGGCCGGAGCACGGGGAAAAGCCCTGTCCAGTCACGTTAAAGGCTTCTCAAAAATACAATCATGAAAAGCCTGAGACCAACAAACAGTGGGAATGCGAGCATCCGATTCCCAAGAAAACATATTGATTCATTAGACTAGAACACTTCTATTCATGTTTTCTTAAAGATTAATGAATAAATGCTATATATACTATATGGACAAAAGTATTGGGACACCTACACATT
>NC_140236.1:32962194-33222194 GCF_949987555.1 Borostomias antarcticus
CAGGCAGGGAATGAAGGAATTCATATCTGGCTCCAACTTTGTATCCACATACTGTATGAATGTAACCTGTCATATAGTTTCATCACCTCCTTTTGTAATTCACCACCTCCCTCAACCTTTCACATAGCTGTGCTAACCCAATTCATGACAGGATGACCTCCAGGAGGTCAACACACCTAGAAATCTGTCTACTCCAGAATAACCATCCTTTGTCCCTTTGTCTCTTCAAGAAATCACCGCCTTTTCTAATGTCACGTGTCTGTATTCTCGACCACTGTTGATGACGCCTGCCATTTAATATGACGTACAATGGGTTAGCCAATCACATCCCGGAGCGCCATACCTGTGTTTTGCTTGAATATAAATCAGTGCAAGACCAGGGGGCGGGACTTCTTTGGATCAACCACTCATGTGCGTTGTCCTGAAGTCCTTGCGCTCGTATGTTTTCTCAATAAACCAGACTTAACCTGTTTGAGCGAATCTTGGTAAATCCTTTTTGACTAGATCAGTTAAAATCCATTACAAACCTCTGTCCTTCTATTGTTTGACAAGCTGGGACATGCCTTAGACATTAGTCCCTGATAGGCTGTGCTTGATCAGGGCCTGGTCTGTGTGTACAATGTGTTCCTAAATAAGCTGCTCAACCAGAATAACAACAAAGCAGAGTTATTTACGTACTGCCCATCTTTCGCCGCAGGCTCAAAACTCACCTCTTCAAGAAGTACTACCACAATCCTCCCTCTTAAGCACCTATTGTATATATATTTTGCTACTCTTACCATTTGGCTTAAGCGCTAGATTATGCTCTTAGTCACTTGGTTAGAAAGGAGATACACTTGTGTTGTTCTGGCAAATAGTAGTACACTGACTACCTACGTTGAATGCAATTATTGTAAGTCACTTTGGATAAAATTGTCTGCTAGCTAAATGACTGTAATGTAATGTAATGTAATGTAATGAAGAGATAATTTAATCTACAGTATGCTATATGCAGCTTAGTAGACCAACCAAAATAAGGACTCGGGCTGCACCATAAAAATAGAAATAAGATGTCAGTGTAAGTTAACAATATCCAGAATAAGATGGTAGAACAGAAGGACTGGGTACTTTAAATGCAGGCTACAGGCTAATAGATTTATTAGCCAAATAGTAAAATTATCAATCAATTAATAAATCAACCAATCAATCAATCAACCAACCAACCAATCAATCAATCAATGACTTAACTAACCAATAGTCTGTGAGTGTGTTGAGTAGTGGTACTGATGTTCAGTCTGTGTATCTGCCAGTGTGCTGTAGCTACAGTCGCCTTCTGACTGTTCCCTTAACCAGCCTTGTGTACCAGACATTTAAGTAGGAGTTCCTCTGTCGAGACCAGGACCTGCCACCTGATATCCATGTCCCCTAACCCGCCCTCCCTCCCCCTCTCTCTGCCTGTGTCCCTCCAGGTCAGTGTCCAGAAGGCTCTGCGTCGGCTGGAGGACGTCCAGGAGATGTTCGAGAAGAGACACGTCAGCCTGAAGAAGCTCTCCGCCAAACAGACCCGCCCTGTCCAGCCCGTGGCGCCCCGCCCAGAGTCCTCCCCCAAACGCACCGCCCCCAAGGTCCCCCGCGCCCCCGGACCTGCCCCCCGTAAGACACCACACCATTATCTGTGTGTGTATGTGTGTGTGTGCGTGCGTGTGCGTGTGTGTATGAGGGTATTTTAGTATCATCTGTGCGTGTCTGCACTAATATGAGTGTGTATGTGTGTGTGTGTGCGGGTGTGTGTGTATGTGTGTGTGTGCAAATTAGTCATTTGTGTGTGTTTGTGTGTGTGTGAGTGTGTGTGTGTGTGTGTGAATGTGTGTGCGTGCGTGTGTATGTCTGTGTGTGTGTGTGTATGCGTGAGTACTGAATGAATGCTGGATATTAAAACTCCACCTGTTTCCAGCGTCCACTCGAAGGCTGTCAGAGAACTCCAGCGCCACCAAGCCGCCCGCCGACACCGAGCTCGCCAAGAAGAAGAACATCCGCAAGGCCAAAGGTGGCATAAAGGTGACTTACCTGAAGCTCTGTGTGTTGAGGCTCATTACTGAGTATACACACACACACACACACACACACACACACACACACACACACACACACACACACACACACACACACACATCTGATGTTGTGACTCCACCCCCTAGATTGAGGTGATGCACGAGGGCAGCCAGGGAGGCTCCCCCCATTTTCTGGTGACCAATGAGACGGAGGAAAGTCTATCTAACAGACGCAGGTAAGGAACACCCCTCCTGATTGGACTGAAATAGCCCTTGTTTCCTTGCCTCTTGTTTCCTAGCGTCCTCTCTCCTTGCCTCCTCTCTCCTTGTGAAGAAGATACAATTCTGGACCTCAAGATGTCCCTCTAGGTTTGAAGGGAGACCTTTATTCCCCTCTTCCTTGGGTCTAGGCTTGGTGAACAGGTGAACCCTCATATGGGCTGAGGTGTGGCCCTCACGGCCATACGATGGTGGGGACCTCCGTTGCTGTCCAGTCCTCCTGGGGTCCCATATCTGATAACACTGTCTCTCATAAGAGTCTTGGCAGCTGTAATAGTAGTAGTATTTTTTACATGGAAAAGCTTCTACTAAACGTATTCATTAACACAGAACAATACTGCTTAGGCTCTACATTTGGGGTGGTTAAAGAACAAGAAGGCCCTCGGGGGTTTGGGGCGGCAGGCTGCGTATGACAGCGTGTTTGTTGTTTCTGTTGTTGTTTTCTTGCACCAAGACTAATTTGTGTGTCCATCTTGAAGAAGCCGTTACTGTCCCCTCTTTGGCCGGGGTAGGATATCCATCGAGTCTTTAGGTCTTGGGTCCTTATCCTCATACTGTAGTCATCCTTTCCTTGAGCTTTGCATCGTTCTTGGCGTCTTGTTTCGTTTTATGTAATTTGACAGAGGCGGCGGTGGTTCCGTCTTTGGGCACAACGCCAGGTAGCAAAGGCTGTGTAGCGTTTCCGCCACCTGTAAATGTTAAATTGCTAAATGGACTGCACTTATATAGCGCTTTTCCACCTTAGCGGCACTCAAGGTGCTCTACAATGGCCTGTCATTCACCCATTCACACACACATTCACACACCAATGGCGGTAGCTGCCATGCAAGGTGCTAACCTGCTCATTTGGAGCAATTTGGGGTTAGGTGTCTTGCTCAAGGACACTTCGACATGTGGACAGTCGGAGCTGGGATTCGAACCACTGACCCTTCGATCACTGAACGACCCGCTCTACCAACTGAGCTACAGTCGCCCCACCTGTCAGTTGAGTGGTGTTTGTATGAGGTGAACTTGATGCTTCAGGGCTCCTCCCAGTGTTTGTGTTGTGTGGGGCGTTTCAGAGGGCGGGGCCTCACGTGCCATCAGTATCCTGTGTCTCAACCATCTCTGTCATCCGCCGTCTCCACCTAGCACAGGATACCCAGACCTAGCACAGGATACCCAGGCCTAGCACAGTATACCCAGACCTAGCACAGGATACCCAGGCCTAGCACAGGATACCCAGACCTAGCACAGGATACCCAGACCTAGCACAGGATACCCAGACCTAGCACAGGATACCCAGGCCTAGCACAGGATACCCAGACCTAGCACAGGATACCCAGACCTAGCACAGGGTACCCAGACCTAGCACAGGGTACCCAGACCTAGCACAGGATACCCAGACCTAGCACAGGATACCCAGACCTAGGTCTGTCATCCATTGCCGACCCACAGGCCATGCCAAGACTGTAGATATCTCCGCCTCTCTGCTCTCCAGGGCTGCTTTCTCACTCTGAAGGTGTTCCATCTGCCTCTATGTCTTTTTTACTGTGAGGATGCATGTTTGAACCACGTAGGCCAAAGAACTGACTGTGTCTGCCCCCCCTCTTCTCTGTCATGGTGTATGAGCGTGGGTTCAGGGGGAAACTGTCAGTGATGTTGTGCGTTTATTTTATTTGTTATGCTAATCTATTAATTCAATTATCTATTGTACGTATCAGTGGTTATTTAGCAATTAGAATATCTTTTTTATTTTCTAACTTCAGACACTGTTTTAAAGAGGTACCATGCACTTACCGGACCTATCCCCAGCTGTATTATCTATTTGTGTCTAAAAATGAGTGTCTAAAAATGCTTACTCTTCACTAAAGTAGGCGACCGTTTGACTGCGTTAGGAGCCGTGTGTCTGCTGTTCTGGCCTCATCTGTCCTGACTGGAACTCTCTATTATTAGCAGAAGGACAAAATCAGCACACACAGATGGTTGCTAATTACAGTAAGACGGGGGACAGTTGCCGTGCAAAGTCACATTTTCTGAGGTTGGAGGCTATATGTCGGTTACTCCTTCTTCTACAGCTCACATATTTTATCACAGCACTCAATTTATCTGCTTAAACCACAATGGCAATTATATTTATAACATATCTCTAAGTCAAGCACGCACTATAGCTAAATCAAAGCACTATTATTACTGTACAATATCACTCAGAACACTAAACCTATAATGTCATAGTACTTGTGGCACACTAATAAGTTATGATTCACTAAGCCACATGCCAAGATTATGGGACACCCCATACTTAAAATGGCACACCCCATACTTAAAATGCATACTAATCCACTGGCCCATATTGTATGATTAGATTTTGGAAACACTGGTCTCCTGGATTCGACTCACCCGAAGCAGAGTCGGTTCAGTTCGACTCACCACAGTGATGAGTGTTGATGACCGTCAGCTCGAGTCGCTGGCCAATGGGGTCAGTCCACAGAGGCTCCCAACAACACACCTCTAATACAGATGTTTGTCTCAGCAGGTATCTGCAGGGTGAAATGTAACCCTTACCCTCTGACCTGAGTTGTGTACAGTACACATAGACAGCCTCCGCCAGACTGTTCCCGTGGGTCAGTTCGGTCCAAGGGTAGCTCTCCTCGCCTGGCCTGCCAAGTGAAGAAGATACACTTCTGGACCTCTAGATGTCCCTCTAGGATTGATGGGCAATGGGCATGAGTCTAGCCTGTGACAAAAACGACCCAGAGACCAACACATTTTTTATTGATTTGAATGTAAGCTTGCAGGTAGCGTAATCCCCCAGAGGACTGTAGCATCAAAATGAAAAGATACATTTAGAACAGATCCCTTCATACAGGAAACAGCTCTCATCACATGTTTCTGGGAGCACTGCCATCGCCTCCTCTCTGCTCATTATTTCGGCGTGTCTGTGCATCCTTACCCTAATCCTAACCCTCACACTTCACATCAGCACGGAAACTCTTATTTTAGCAGTTTCTTAGGCAGGCAGGCCTGTCCCAATTCTGTACAGCAAAAACATCATTATTACTGATTCATGGCCGCCCAAATCTTCTTCACTTGCGTCCTCCCCCCTGGTCCTCCCCTTTCTATCTCTCCTTCTCATGGCCGACTTGAGGAGAATATCAGTGTGTGTGTGTGTGTGTGTGTGTGTGTGTGTGCCTGTGTGTGACATTCCCAAAGCTTGTCCATCTATTATTTGTGTTCAAGAATTTCTTGTTAACACATATAAAGACTGTAAAGTGTGTGTGTGTGTGTGTGTGTGTGTGTGTGTGTGTGTGCATGCATGCGTGCGCGTGTGTGAGTGTGCGTGTGCGAGTGCATGCGTGTGTGTGACGGAGGTAGGACCTGCAGGCTGAGTGTTGTAGCACCCAGGTGAGTCCCTGGGACAGAAGTGAGGAATTCCTCTGACTCTTGACTCCAGACTGTTAATCTGAAACCCAATAAATCTGACCATCATTTCTCTCTCCCGCCTAATCCATCATCCACCAGCTGTCCTGGACACACATAGAAAAAATGTGTGAATACAGATTCTCCACTGAGGTGGTTAATGGGCTCTAGACTATAGGCTTAGTCTGTTTCAGTGAAACTAGCCCTGTGGCTGGTGATGGTGGTCTCAGTAGCCATGTTTCCATCCACTTGTCAATCGAATTGTGTGAGGATCGCTAAAAATATGAATGCGAATAAAGCCGGTGAACGTGCGTTTCCATCTAGAGCTTTAAATCGGATAAAGCATTTATCACAAAAGACTTTTATCGAACAAGAGAAAATCCGATGAGATCGACAGTACAAACTTTTTGTCGATTTTCATGATTTTTAATCGAATTTTACTGATTCCATAAGGCATTTTTTGTTCGATATTACTTAATTCGCATAAAACGTGTGGATGGAAACATGGCTAGTGAGGTGATCAACTCACCATAGTGAAACCCACACCTGCTGCACTGGAAACATCTTTGTGTTTACATTACAATAGAGACAGTTCCCATTGTGGTTCAGGGTCTGTATTTACAGTACCAAGCGTCCCAGAGGAGGACACAAGAGTGTTGATCTAGGATCAGTTTAGCCTTGTGAATAAAATGCGACAAACAGACCAGGACCTGATCCTAGATCAGCACTCCTACTATGAGACGCTTGATAAACACGGGACAGGACAGGCCTGGGGCCTCATTTATCATTGTGGATACACCCTTTTTCATTTACACCTGTTTTTTGTACTTGCTTTCCAAATAATGTGATGTATCATGCCAAAACTCGATGGGAAATATTGTGAGATATTGTGAGTTGTCTGAGGAAGAGCGTTGTCGCTCGAAACGTCACTTCTATATATTTTTTGTCCATAAATAATCTTAATGGGAGCTACAGTGTGCGGACTCTTACTTTCTTTGATACATATGCTTTTTTAGTCCAGCACCTGCCTTATTAATTATTTTGGGATGTGTGCGAACCACTTCTGATTTGGTTAAATATTGTGAGATATACACAATATTTCCCATCGAGTTTTGGCATGATACATCACATTATTTGCGGAGAAAAGCAAGTACAAAAATCAGGTGTAAATGAAAAAGGGTATATCCACAATGATAAATGAGGCCCCAGGCCAGGCACTTACTGTCTGCATGTTAGGTTGTAAGAGAGGTGATAAATGATGGAGGTTTGGTATTGAAGACTCAATGTCCGAGGAGAGGAAGGAGTACGCCGGAACAGAATTGTAGATCAGACCCAAGATTTTTTGAGTCCAACAGCAGACAGGAACCTGGGTCAGTCACAGACATACACCAGCGGTGCAGTGTAGTCGGATCAGACAACCTAGCGTTGAGTTTGTGCTAGCTTTATAGTCACGGTGGATTTTATACATACTGTAGTTCAGTCTTACGCCCTTATACATTGTGAACATTAGTTCCTAGTTGGCTTTTTACTGTTTGAACCACCAAACGAAGGGCAGGTCGCCAGACGAAGGGCAGTTCTGTTTGATTTAAGGAAGGGGAGGGGATGTTCGCAATCTCTTCATCCCTGGTTTTCACTCCCTTCACCAAGGGTACGAATACAACCCCTTCCAGCTCATAGGACATCCCACAATTCACCTCTCCACTTTCACACACAAGAAGATGGCTCAGTTGACAACAAGCATGGCTGGAGAGCACCCTGAGAGCACTCCAAACCTTTTTTTTTCTTCTTTTTTTTTCTTTTTTACAGAACAATACTTTATTTTTGCATACAATGTAACTCTTATGTAGTGGAATCACCCCAAACTTCACCTCAGTCGCTATGAAGGGCGATGAGGACGTTAAAGAGAGCAGCGGCTGTAAGGGCCGTTCCATTATGATGGGCTCCGTTTCCTCCTCAGCCCCGTCCCTTTGATCAGAGGAGCTTCATGAGGGTTCTCCCTCTAGAGGAGGGAAGAAGGGAAGAGGGCAAGGGCGTAGGTTTGCGTATGGACGGTCGGGACATGTCCCTACCAACATTTAGGGAGGCCCAAATTGTCCCTACCAACATTTAAGCAACCTTGTTCGCATTATCTTTTAAGTGCAGATTAGATCATTTAGATGGCCTTCCCATAGTTTGGAAGGATAGAATTGGCCGTACCATTTTGAGTGAGTTAGTTTGCATTATGTTCGGAGTTACATTAGACCGTTAACTCATGTTTGATTGGCTCATTTGGCTGAGATAGATTGTTGCATTTTCGTTGGATCTGAAGATCAGCAGCAAGGGCGTAGGTTTGGTTTCAACATTGGTAGGGACCATATAACAGTGTAGCCTGCATAACAATTTTTGCTGGGGACGAGGAGAGGGAGAGGAAAGGAGAAGGCTCTTTGGTGTAATTCGGAGGCCTGTAGAAGAAATTTAAAATCCAGCGCGAGCCAAGTATATCCATGTGATTGATGGCAGCGGACGGGGTACCGAGAATGCAGCTTCTAAAAAAATTATTTTCTGCCGCGAAATAGTTGTTTTCATCAATCTATTTTTATGAATCGCTAGTTGTGCTTCCATAGGGCGAGGGATTGTTGCGGTTTTCACATGCCTCTTTAATATGATGATAATATGATGACCTTTTACGGGTGTTGCAGCCATTTTCCAAAATGGCCATCAAAATGGTGGGCGCTTCAGTCTATTTTGACTGCAGGGGGCATATATAGTGGTGCTGTGGTGATACAAGCATGAAAATTGTGATGAGCTGTCTCCATGGGTCACTTGACAAGAAGCCACTTGAAATTTCAAGATGGCGACCATTTTTCAAGATGGGCGCCACCTTAGTGGAGCAGTTATAGTGCGGCAGATAAGTATTGTGCATTTTATGACTAAAGCATGAAACTTTCTCCAGTGTTTCTATACACCATGTTTCTACACATCATGAAGTCTGTTTTCAGATGTGGAACCACTTCAAGAGGGACTTCTGCAACTGCAACTTTTCACAAGTTGTATTGTGTATGCAGGCTACACTGTTATATGGTCCCTACCAATGTTGAAACCAAACCTACGCCCTTGGAAGAGGGTGTGCTAAAATGGAATTGTATGCTCCCCAGACCCTTACTTTAGGAAGTTAGGTTGACCTCCACTAAAACTGGAAGATTCTGGCGGTCGTGAGAGATTGGCTGCAGCCCAGGACAAGGCCATGATTGGACAAACGCCTCAAATAAAACAGAATTCCCAGATATTTATATTTGGCTGCCTTCGCCCCTGTGACCTACCAGTATTTGCATTCAATTCAAATGAGGGGAACCGTCACCCAACTGCTACAGAACAGCATGCAACATATCCAAAAACGTTATTTCATTAAAAAAAAAAAAAACAACAGAAGTTGAAGACCCATGGTGTGTGGGTTCCCATAAATTCTGTCTCAGAGGAACAATAGATGCAAACCACCAGCGGTGAAATGCTTTCCATATAAGCTCTAGACATTTCCCCCTCCCACATTTGATTTGACCTCACTCTCCATTCTTCATTCAAACTACATTGACTATAATTAGGTATAGGGTGAATGCAGAGTGAGGTCTCTCTACATTTGATGGACGGACAGGCCAGGACCTGATTCTAGATCAGCACTCCCTCTCTGAGACACTTGCCAAACACGGGCCCAGGACAGACAGGCCAGACCCTTACTCTCAGTAAGTTAGGCTGACCTCCAGTAAGATAAGCTGGTTATGTTCTTACAAACCCACATCCACATAAGTTCTGAATACAGGTCAGACATGAAATAATAAAGATAGATTTGAATTTCTCTCTCTATTACAAGGTGAGAAGATAAAACAGGAGGAGAGGAAAGACAAGAGGAGATAAGAGAGGAGGAGACAAAAATTGAAATGGTTTAATTCACCTTTGTTGGGTGTGTGTGAGAACTGATGGGGGGGGGGGGGTAGGATTTGTATTTGAGTACCCCTGAGCTAGACCCTCACTCTCAGCAAGTTAGCTTGACCTCTAGTAAGATAAACCAGACCCATGTTAGGTTGTAAGAGAGGCCACCCTTGGGTTGACCTCAGAGACACCAGGGGTGCATTCCGTTTCTGGTTGAGTGCTTGCTTCTTCATGCTCTCTTCCCTTGCTTGAAGAAGGAATCCTAAAATGCCCAGATGATAAATGGCTACCAAGCGAAGGGCAGTTCACCAAACGAAGGGCAGTTCTGTTTGATTTAAGCGAGGGGAGGGGACGTTCGCAATCTCTTCATCCCTGGTTTTCACTCCCTTCACCAAGGGTACGAATACAACCCCTTCCAGCTCGGACATCCCACAATTCACCTCTTCGCTTTCACACAAGAAGATGGCTCAGTTGACAACAAGCATGGCTGTAGAGCACCCTGTGCACTTTAATCATGTTTTACCTTTACGGTTGTATAGGCTAATGTGTTGGCAAAACGTTTGTGTCATTGTATGTCGTGTAGTCGGGTAGGCTACATACCAGAAACACATTTGCGCTAATTCCGTGCAGTCATGTAGCAGTGTCTATTGTAAAGTAGTTTACTACAAACACATATGTTATGTCACTAAACCAACCAACCAAGCCAATCCTACCCTTTGATCTGAAGTGAGGTTGACCTCCACTAAATTCTGGTGAGATTGGCTGCAGCCCAGGACAAGGCCGTGACTGGACAAACTCGAATAAAACAGAATTCCCAGATATTTACATTTGGCTGCCTTCGCCATGATACCGCCATCAGAACCCACCCCCTGTGGCCTACCAGTCTTTTCATTCAGTTCAAATAAGAGGAACTGTTACCCAACTGCCACAGAACAGCATGCAACTGTAAAAAAAAAGAAGTAATTTTGTTAAAACAAGCAGAAGTTGACAACCCACAGAATATCGTGTTGTAACGATTTCTAACGAACACACAACACTGTCCTGAGTTTCAGAGAGCCAATGGATGCAACCCAACAGCAGTAAAATGATTTCCATATAAGGTCTAGACTTTTTTCCCCTCCTACATTTGATTTGACCTCACTCTGCATTCTTCATTCAAACCACACTGTCTGGAAAGAAGGCGAGAGAGAAAGAGAGAGAGGGAGAGAGAGAGAGAGAGAGAGAGAGAGAGAGAGAGAGAGAAAGAGAGAGAGAGAGAGTCGGTCTGGTAGTAATTTGTCCCCAGAGCAGACCACAGACAGACCCTCCCCAGGCATGATGGGTGAGGGGAGGAGGGGCCTCTGGGGCTCTGCACATCACTGTGTAGGCTACCGTCGACCGATAACACAAAACGTCACATCGGTAAAGTTACTTGACTCACTCACACTCTCACACAGAATGAGGATGTTTTGTTCCGTAAACACTTACAACGGCCTGACAACTACTTCCTTCCCCGAGTTCAACTGGGTTTTAAGGAAGCTCAGCCGAGAGGCTCCCGCTTGACCACCCACCGTACGGCTGGCACTCATCCTCCACATTCAGCGCTCACATTTACCAGTCTTTATGGACAGAGATCAAATGAAATGTCATACATGTACAAGTTGGAACTGAAGCCCCCCCCCTCTCTCCATCCCTCCTTTCCTCCCTCCCCACTCCTTCAGGCGGATTAAATTCCTGCCTGCCGAGTAACAGCTAATCATGCTGAGCAGTGCTAGCTACTGCACCGCTTTGTGTGTGTGTGTGTGTGTGTGTGTGTGTGTACAGGACACTGGGGGCTGACCTCATCTGGTGTTGTTTAATTATGGCAGGATGTAGTGGGATGCAGATTGTGTGACGGCAGAACAGGAAGTGTTTCACCTGCGGTCTGCTGCGCCCGTCGGCGTCAAACCGGTTCTGAGGAGAAGCAGACGAACAGGACGGGGTGGAACGCTGGGCCGGGCCTCAACTGTGACAAGTCACCACAGTTGGTTTAAAGCGCAAGTTACTACTGAGAGAATGTGAACTGGTGCTGTTAGCGCAGTGGTTTTACTAGCTGATTTATAGTGATTTCAGTGAAAAGGCAGTAAGAAAAAAAGAACTGGTGCTCTGTGCGCGTGTGTGCACTCACACACGCACGCTCGCACACACAGCTGAATAAGAACTACAGTACAGCATGAAAGGTGAGGTAGGGTTACTGTACATGTGAGCTCTACAGAAAAGAGATGTGCCACATAGGATGTGTCTTTTCAAACTATCAAATTCTGTTTGTGAGAATGCGAAACAACTGCTAGGGCACAGGATCAACCCAGACCTCTGTAACGCTCTTCATTTAAAACTGCACTGCAGAATTCACATATCTCAACTCTCCTCAGGGACAAATAGAATGGAAGAATGTCTTCCCTTTACAGATGGCGGCTCTCAAGAGGAGGATACTGTGTGTGTCTGTGTGTGTGTGTCTGTGTGTGTGACTGAGATTGTGGCTCTGATGGCATGTTAATAGAGCACTAGCCTGTTTACCTTTACACTAGACACACAGACACGTGACACACAGACACGTGACACACACACACACACACACAATAGCTGAACTAGCATATCAACTCTGCGTTTATTTATTATGTAAAGCACTGGGTGCTACATTTGCTTGCATGAACATGCGCTATATAAATAAAATTGACTTTGACTTAACAGTTACAAGCCAGACAAGGAGCAGTACAGGTGCTTGAGAACATGGCTTTGGTCTTTATTGAAAAAAAAAAATCAGGACCTGATGCAAACACTGAAATAAAAATAAGAAATACCACAGAGAGCCATCTTTCACATTCTGTTCTGTGCCGCCCGACGACAAGTTCAGTCCACGAGGAGGGGGGCCACGCAAGGGGGGTGGGGAGGGGGGCGCTAGGAGAAGGCGGCCGTGCAGGGGTAGGTGTTCTGGTAGTACGGCCTGCACAAGAGCATGACTCTCACCGCCGTGCAGTACAGCTTCCCCAGCGCCCCCGACGACACGCCGCGCACGCCGGGTGCCGTCGCCGCCCGCCACAGCCAGCGCACGTCGTCGGCGTGCCCGTGCGAGGTGATCATGAGCTCGTAGATGCAGGGGTGGTACGGCGCCTTGCCCTCCCCGGAGAAGTAGGCGTGCTCCTGAGGCACCACGCCGGCCGCGTTGGCGCAGATGCCCATGAACACGTCGTCGATGTACATGGACGCGTTGAGCGCCAGCGTCGCCCGGTAGATCTTGGCGGCGGCGGTGGCTGAGACCACGTACCCGGCGCCGGCGGTGTAGTCCGGGTAGGAGGGCCACGGGTACAGCTCGTACGGCACGTGATACTTGCTCTGCTTGCGCCGGACGGGCGGGGCTCCCCTGTGCACGTGGCCCACCCACAAGTCCTTAGCCCCGCCCCCTCGCGGGGGGAGCAGCCCGCGCAGGTAGCGCACCAGGTTGGGCATGTGCACGAAGATGTCGTCGTCGGCCGACATGAGGAAGCGGGCGTGTCGGCAGTAGGCGTGGCCCCAGTGGAACTGCAGCAGCAGCTTGGTGGTCAGGTTATGGAACGTGTCCAGGAAGTCCTGCTGGACCAGGTCGCCGTACGACTGGTCCTCCCGCTCCAGGTCCCTCTGCACCCTCCCCCGCTGGGCGGCGTCCGGACTGGCGCTCATGCCCAGGGCGAACACCACGCGCACGTCCTCGCCCAGCTCCGCCTTGGCGTAGCTCTCGTTGCCCCAGGTCTCCCGGATGGCCAGGCGGCGGGCGCGGTTCTCCGGCGCCGACTTGACGAACAGCAGCAGCAGGATGTCGGCGGCGTCGTCGCAGCGGCGCGGGTGGTTGAGGAGGTAGCGGCGCTCAGCCCGCCCGGCGTCCCCGAGGGCGAAGCTGCTGTTGATGAAGTCGTAGCTGTTGACCAGGTAGCGGTAGGAGTAGGAGCGCATGTGGCTGACCACGTGGTGGTCCAGCTGCTCCCAGCACACCATCAGCACCGACACCACGAAGAACGCGGTCGCCAGCTGCACAAACTGACATTTCCTGATGCGACGGAAGTTCATGAACATCTCGGCTGGCTGGCCTCTCTGTCTGTCCCTGGCTCCCGTCCCTTCTCTCTCTGCCTGTTGGCTTGTAGTCTTACGTAGTTCTGTTGTTGTCAAGTCCAGCAGGTCGAGACTTCTGATAGGCGGATGATGTATTCACAGGAAGTACTATTATTAATCCACAGTGTTTGGTGGGAGTGTCTGTGTTCCATCATATTGACCCCACTAGAAACATGGGGCCCCTCAGGGAAATGGTTCTTCAGTTCCTCCTCTTCCTCCTCCTCTCCTCTTCCCCTCCCTAGTGTGGAAGTGCCATTGAGACTGTCATGTTGAGGTAGTTTAACCTCAAGGGTCCAGTCCACAGTCACCTCACCGTGCAGGATGACATCTGAAAAGAGAGGAAAAAGAACGATGATGAATTTTATTGAAGGATAACGGACGCTTCCGCTCATCGATGCACAGATGGGGCTTGGTACCCTGTGCGTCGTGCGAGTGTGGCGCAAAGGAACAAACCGCAGACCGCGTCATCCAGGACTGTCCGATATATCGGACACCCAACGGAACGCGAGGCCTGACGGTTGTGATTGACAGTGACACGGCTCCTGGAGGTGTGCCCGGATATATATAGCCTGGGTGACCCCCTCACCCAGGCTCGGGGTGGTAAAAGGATAGCCCCCCCGGCCCCGAGCAGAGAGGAGAACGTAACAATGAACCCACACGATGAAGAAGAAGAATTGAAAGTTAAACCCTAATGACTAATCACCTGATTACATACACAGATACAACAGCAATACAACAAAATCGCAAGAAAATTATAGAAACACATAGACACATACAACAGTCACCTAGACCCCCAACACACTCACACCACACAAACCATTTAGAAAGAATTAAGAACAAATTATTTTCAGATGAGCAAATAGTGATGTTCTAAAAATGTGCAGTGAGGAGATGGATCGGAGAGTCAAGCAGGCTATTCCAGTCAGATGGGGATTTTTTTGTGCATGGCTGTAAGCCAGTGCACCTAGTATAGTGTTTGTCCGGTTAGCAGTCCTTCCTCTGTCACTGCGGACAATATTGTCCTGCATTTCTCTGTTGGCACCACAAGAGGCAGTAGTCCCAGCACACCAAAATCAACCCGCCGATCTACACTGCACAATTAGAGTAGTGGTGAGACTATTGGACTCCCACCCTGGAGACTGGGGTTGAAGACCCGGTGGGGATGACTTTATAGGACTATACCCCAAACCTCCACATGTTCATCCTTTCACTCCAACCTTTACCCCTTGCCTTATAGATCAGATCCTGTCCCAAACCCAACCCATATTCTAACCCCAACCTACACTAGGGACTGGAAGAAGGGCACCAAAACCCACCCGCCGATCTCCACTGCACAAGTAGAGAAGTGGTGAGAGGATTGGACTCCCACCCAGGAGACCGGGGTTCCTGGTGGGGATGACTTTATGTTATCATCAGTGTAACTGCTTTAGCCACTGACCGCTACCTTTAATGTTATGGAAGCTGCTGCTAGTTGTTGTGAGCTCATGAGCTAACTGACTACTCTTATCGTGCTGGATTAGCATTGGAAGCATTGGAACTGATGTGTCCAGGCGACAAGACCTATCTTAACTTATCAGACATTATTTCATGTCATTTCAATTCACAGCTATTTCAGTGGCATGACTCCGTCCTACCAGTCCTGAACAGAAACAAGCCAGCCACGCACATAAGCCAGACTGGACCTGGCCTGGTTATATGTAGGTCTACACAAATTGTAGACTATATGACTGCCTAACGCCCTATACCTGTCTGATTGGAGAAGTCTCAAAGACAAGGCAACCACACAGTGAGTTGAATGAATGAAGACAGTTGTGAATGCGCCTCAATCGTAACTTATTAAAAATCCGCGAACCCAAAGACGAATAGTCTACTAGAAAATGCAAGCACGGACAGCATTCAGACATCACCTGCGCAAATACACTACTCACCGGAGCGAAGGAAGAAGTTGGACGGACTAGAAAAATCACTCAAATCGCTATGTACAAAATAATTCCCAAAACATCTACATTTCTTATCTACAAAATAGAACCATGACCTCTGTCGCGATTTCATATGCGGCGTTCAGATGTTTAGCGAGAGTCAAGCTTATAAATTACCACGTGTAGCAAGTGCAATTCAGGAAGTCAGTGACTTCAGACCCAATATTGTTTTGCCTGCAGCTGTACAGGCAGCCCGGATCAAGCAAATCTGTTGAGTCACATTATTCGCCGAGAATAGATTATCATCTTATTTCCCGAAAAATAGGACAACAAATTTCATTTTCTCAGAAACAAGTTTTCCTTTTACCCTATTATAGACCTATTAGAATGTTTCCACTTAGCCTCTGGCTGAAATACAATGCTCTATCATCCATCTGTCCAGAGAGAGCATGACAAGACTTGCTGTCACGGTATCAGCTCGACATCACAGAAAAGGCACGGATTGGCACATCTCCAACGACTGCATCCCTACCCAGGTAGTCTGGTGTGAGGGATTTACAGTTACAGAGCCAGGAGCCTTAAGACTAAATTCTGTGAGGAAGGGGGGGGGGCAATTACGTGTGTACAACTAATTGCATTCATACGTTTGAAAAGGGGATTGATGCTCTACTAACCATTTCAGACACGCTACCAGTCCGGTGCGAACCTGCTGTTGAGAATGTGCACCGATTTCGTCCTGCAACTATTGGAAGAAACCAATACCATAGAGAAAGGGGGTGTGGGACTTGGTGAGGTATGATATATTACATAATTAGAAGAATACGTTTGACTCCTCATATAAAATGATCACTATATATTATATACATTTTTAAAAGTAATACAAAAAATACAAAATTCCAGATATTAAAAATGTGATGGTACACGTGCCCCCCGGCTTGAATGCCCATGGCGCGTTTAGTTGGAGGGCTATATGCATTATATGCATCATTTGCTAGCCAAACTGCGCTGATGGCGGGTGCAGATTGATGCGAGTTCCCATGAGGGAACTCAGATGTTCACCTCCTGTGACCCCTCGAGGAAAGGAGGGGCGAGAATTTCCACTGAAAATTCCGAAGCGTTGATGCAAGACTACTGGGTCTGTCCCAATTCAAGGGTTGCATCCTACCCCATGCATCCTACCTAGGTCGCAGCCTACGCGGTCTACGTAGGTCGCGTCCTCCAGGCCAGGTAGGCCGGATGTAAACGTTTTGTGAAATGGGACGGTCTGGTCTAGCCTACGGAGGATTCCCAACTCGTCATTTTGTTGCCTAGGCAGCCTATGACTAATATGTATCTCAATAGAAATAAGGGCCCAAGCCTCTGTAGGCTACCTTAGACTAGGGGTGTGCCCGAATACGAATACGGTATTCGGATGAGCACAAATAGTAACTTTTTCCCGAATAGTAAATTCGTACGAATATTGTAAAAACAAAAATATATATTCGGGAGGGGGGAGAACAGTCAAATACTGTATGAGCGAGCGATACGCGCACGTTCTGTCTGCTTGTTGACATGAAGACGAGGTAGAGAGAGACCTAGTAGGGAGTTATATTAATATATCCATGAGAGAGACCTAGTAGGGAGTTCTATGAATATATCCATGAGAGAGACTGAGGTCTCGCACCTGCTGTCTGTCTAGACGTCTAGACGACGCTGAGAGGGGGAGAAGGTTTGGAGCGGCTGATCGAGGAGCCAGATAGTAATCAGGCAACGAACGTAAGCAGCACCGAGGGCTTTTGTCCCTAGTTAACTGGTTTATTGAGACAGCTATTGGATTTTGTTTTCTTGTCGTAGCCTACCTGCTGCAATATGTGAAGTGAACTGTAGCGTTTGTTTGAGCAGAGGAGGACCGGTAGCTAGCTTGTTAGCTCAGTGTAGTATATCTAGCTAACGTTAGCCATTTCAGCTACGCATGCTCAGCCTCTCACTAATCCGGCGATTTTGAAATATGAAATAATTATGAAAGTATATTTTAACAACTGAAACACAACTGATCAAATGTTTGATCCATGCCGTTCAGCTATCAGCACAACAGAGTAGTCTAGTGTAGGCCTAGGATAGGCTATAATCAAAGTCCTTATCTCTGATATAACAATAATAAACTATTTAAACAGAATTTTTTTTTTAAGAAAAAAAAAGAAAAAAAAGAATAATTTCACTACAATACCCTATTTAGTGTCCTCTGTCCCAGAATCATCGCCTTGCTTAGCCGCCGTCTTTTCCTGCCCAGCCCTCCCACGCCTACCAGCTCAGCTTGAGCCAGAGCTGCCCAGTACTACCCCCCCCCCTCTATTTCTCAATAAATCACCCATTATGGGTTTCACCTTTTTTCCACCTCCCTGAGTCCAGTCATTTGGGTCCAAACTAACACAAACCCTACAACATAGGCATGTATTAGTTTAGAGTTTAGTTTATTGGTTTGAGTGTAAAATATTGATATTTTCAATTATATTTATAGTAATACATGTTTATTGCTGGGTTTGTGAAAACCATTACTAGTACACCACGCTGCCTGTGTCACATGGTTGCAGATAATATATTAGATATTATGACACGGGGGAGAAATAGAGCTACTATAGCTGTTCTAGCAAAGTTGCTATGAGGACTTAGGCCTATATTTCGATTTACAAAAATGTTTTTCAGTTTAGAATGTCCCCCAGTTAAGGGTGGTGGTGGGGTTCTGACACTTCATAGTGTGTTAAAATAAAAACATACAGGATGATGAGGAGGAGGAATTATACTTCATAATTACTGATAATAATAATATATATAAACAGCAATTCTGATGCATTGAAAGCACAGCAATTGCAATGCCAATTAATATTAGGCTAAAGAAATGACATTTCCCCTCAGTTTAAACAGTTTTGAACCGACTTACGGCTGACAAATACAAATAGTGGGCTCCCGGCACACCCCTACCTTAGACTAAGCAATGTGCCTAGTTAGTTTCCTGAAGAGAGGAAGAGGATACTGAAAGTGGGATTAGTTCAGTTTGCATGTCCTATATCCTTATCCTACAGATGGAAAACATCTCTAGGCCCGCCTCTTGATCCGTGAACAGGGCTCGTGTTCATAACTATGTTAGTGTCCATATGGACGTAAAACAACCATCAGTGCTTGACAACAGAAAACGCATTCATGTAGAGGATGCTAGAATGCATCAGGTTTTGGATACCCCCAATTGCACAATACTCATAGGGTATGATAATACTCTTTTATTTCAATATATGAGTCCATGAAGTGAAATAATTGAAGCAATATCGCCAGCAATGCAGCTGTGAAAAAATTATAGTAGCCTTTAATACAGGCCTACATAAAATAAATAAACATTCACTTCAGGAAGTGGCCTAGTGACAGTTCATAACTGATCTTATTGAAAGAAGACCTCTGAGGTGAAGTGAAGCCCTGTGTGTGACAACATCACTGCCACACGTGCCTGTTTCGCCACCAGACAAAGCCCCGCGGGACAGCCCGCTGTGGGCCCACAGCATCTGTTAGCGAATGAATGCAAAAGCCGACCCAGCGCAAAGTTTCATAATGGAGGGGCTTTACCCCAGCAGAGCTGAACGAGCGAACTGCTGAGCTCGGTACAAGCCCCTCACAAAGACCGAGAGGTGCATAGCACCGCAGTAGCACATTTAGCACGGCCAGAGAGTGGAGGGCGCCGGCGCACCTCAACAATGAGGCGCTCTGACACCGGCGCACACATGGAGCACGGCCTCTCAGGTGGGCCTATGTCTGTAGAACACGAGGACTAGGCGTCGTTTTGTCCTGAGGCGTACGCTGTCTGTTCAATAACAACTTGTTATGTAGCCTACCCTCTCAATATTTAAAATAGCATTCCAGTCAACAGTGTTTGTGGAGGTGTTTAACGTATAGGCCTACCACTCACTTTCCATAGACTATAGGCTATACATTTTAACCACCAACAGAGAAAACGTTTTTAAGTGTTGAAAGGAAGTTCTCACACATTAAGCTGTGATGACAGTCAGCATGGCATGGAGTGCACATCTTGGCTCGCCTCCCGCTGATCACTCTTGCTGTAACCGCTACATGCAGAACTTCCTTTTCAATACTGAGACCACACCTGATTACTCTGTATATAATTTGTGTTTTACAAACTGCCGTTTGTTCTCTGGATGATCTGAAACGGCCTATTTGTGTTGAAGTATGTCGAGAATGTGGAATGCTCCTGTCTAGAACATATATCTTCAGGATGAATCTTCAGGGTTTCAGCAACAGATCACCCAAAGCTGCCTAGTTCACCGTGAGGGTCAAACCTCACATACCGGCCATTTAAATGACAATTCTCTTACCAGTCGAAGCACTCTGAAGCACATTATGGCTGTCTGAGTGCAGTTCTGGGAAGAAAATAAATAAATAATTGTTCCAGGGAAGCCCTTAGTCCCAGAATTGAAACTGATAGAAACAGAATGCTGGTTTATGAACCAGTACATCTCCTGACCAGATCGGGTCAGATACACATATCAAATACTTAAAAAAGTATCAGGCACATTTGATTTACATCAGAGTTCTGTACTTTTGAGACTTTTCAAGGTTTAATTGTACTGGGTGAAATAAGCACACCCACACACACTAAATATTTGGCGTAGTGTTCATCCCAGTGACACACCCATCTCAGCCAGTGATGGTCCTCATCTGCTATACATATACGGTCCCCTCTTTATACAATATAACATACTGTACAGTGTCCACAGTGTCCACTGTGCTGTTCTAGACAGGAATACACGATAGTCCCAGACGACAAAACCAGACCATTTGAAAACGAAATCAAAATAGAAATGTAAAAAGAACACACAAAAAAACAGCGGATTCATCTCAAAGTGGATGTCGCCTAAAATGTAAAACAGTAAATTCTAGACAAGCTCTTGACTGATATTCTGGGTCTCTAGTGTGCTCCGAAGAAAACTAGTCAAGAGTTCCACCAACTCAGATTTCCTGTCTTTTGTTTAAACCTAGCTTGGCTACAGGTGGCTTATGTTCCATGGAAGGGTGTTGCCCTCTCCCCCCTCCCCCACGCAGGGGACCAGACCTACCGTTAGCCGGGCTGACAGATCCTCACCGGCTAGCCGCAAGCGCCGTGTCAATTCCCCAGCCCCCTCGCCGTCACCATGGGTTGAGCGTGTCCGTAGCAAATGTTCTCCGGCGCTCAACTTTTCCCCTTATCTCTCACACCGCTCACACACACACGCTTCTCTGTGTGTCTCTCTCTCCTCTCCCTCTCTCTCTTTTCTCTCGGTCTCTCTCTCTCTCCCAAACCTGTCTACTGAAAGCCGACACCCCTTGTTTTCAGCACCGTAAGGTATTATAAGCAGTTTCTCAGCCCGGCTACAACGACAACCCCCTCCTCTATGTTCACACATCCAACCCCCCCCCCCTGCCCAAACACACACACACACCTCCCTTTTCACCTCCTCTCCTTGGATCACTTACCGGGCTGGGGAAGTGGCTTCAGTCCACGTGTTGGCAGAAGAAAAGTACGGTCCAACGAGTCTCCTCTACACTAACTGCCGCTGAACGCTCTTCTTCTTCTCTCTCTCTCTCTCTCTCTCAGTCCCCCCCTCCTCTCTCTCTCTCTCAGTCGCCCCCCCTCTCTCTCTCTCTCAGTCGCCCCCCCCCTCTCTCTCTCTCTGCCCCCCCCCCCCCGCCCCTCTCTCTCTGCCCCCCCCCCCCCCCGCCCTTCTCTCTCTGTCTGCCAGTAGTTTCCTGAGCCGTGGCCGGCGGGTGACTGCAGCGGGGCTGGGGGCTGTCTGGCTGTCCTGTGTGTGTGTGTGTGGGAGAGGGAGGGAGGAAGCGAGCGTTGGAGGGGAGGAAAAGACTGCGCTGGAGGTGGAAGCTCTGCCCCTTTACCTTCCCTGGCTGTCTCTCTCCCCCTCCTCCTCCTCCTCCTCCTCCTCCTCTCCTCTCCTCCCCCACCCTCTTTGTGTGTGTGTGTGTGTGTGTGTGTGTGTGTGTGTGTGTGTGTGTGTGTGCGTTTACCCTGAGACTCTGTCATATCACCAGGGCCAATCAGCCAGCCAGCAGGAGAGAGGCAGGCTAGGGAGTGCCAGACTGGGCATTGGAATGGATGTCATCTGAATCAAATCAGCAACCTCACACACACACACACACACACACACACACACACACACACACACACACACACACACACACACACACACACACACACACACACACAACCACACACACACACACACATACCTACACCCACACACACTAATTAATTGGCTTCCCAAGAGTCACATTGTCACATGTTTGTGTGTGTGTGTGTGTATGAGTGTGTGTTTGTGTGTGTGTGTGTGTGTGGTTGCAGCAACACAAAGTCAGGTATGCACAGCACAAACCTGTGTGTGTGTGGTCTTTGTCTTAAACAAGTCGAGGCATTGTCTGGTCGGCCGAGGGTCTGTTAACCGCGGTCACCATCTCGCCATCGCCTCGACCTGACTCCTCTGGGCTCGGGATAGGCTACGATAGGCTACCTACCTTGGTGGCGTCTCTGTAGAGCAGGGAGGGGAGGGGGGGGGGGTCGTTTAGGATTAGTATGGACTGTGTAAACACACTGACCAGGAAGCTCTCCAATGAAATCATCAACCTGCTTCATGCTGATGAGTCATCGCGAGGGCCGGAAGACCACATGATCACATGGGACATTTGAGACCGGTGGGCCCCCGATGAAAGAATCTAGCTGAATCCCAATCTGAGTGCGCAAACCACCCTTGCGGCCCCTCGCACTTGCGGCCTGAGGCCTGAGCACTTAAATGACGTCAGCTGGAAGGGCCAGAGGGTGCAGGGCCGTGAATTAAATGGGACGGCACTTCCAGCTGCGCGCCAACGATTCCCAAGCCAGTTTAGCTCAATGCCCCTCCCACTTTGTTTTCATTGGCTGCTGCGTCCCTCCGAGGCAGAGGCTGCTCTGACGCGCTCCTCAGCTCTCCGCTCGGCTCTGCAAATTGACCGACTGACGTCTGTTTTAATTTAATAATAATTAAAAAATTATGTTGGGTGGGATATGTTTGCAGCATGTGGATTTCAAGATCAATGTTGTGTTATCGGCAAATGTCATAATTTATGTGTGATGCACTCGGATCATGACTCGGATGCACTCAAGCACTGTGTCACATGAGATGCGGTGGGCTGTGGGTATTTTCTGCTCCGCGAAATTGCGGACTTTCGGTAAGTGCGGTTAAAGTGCGCAAAATGGCGGCGTGGCGCACTTGTGGACCTAGCAATTCCGTTTTGGGACCCTGAGCCCTTGTGGACTTAGCGGGAACGCACATGTAAGGCCACAAGGCCGCGAGTGCTCTGCACTTTCGCCTAAGTGCACGATTTGGGATTCAGCTTCTGTCTATGGCATTTATTCACATGATGCACACACACACACACACACACACACACACACACACACACACACACACACACACACACACACACACACACATGCCAGCATATTCCGAAACAAACTCACCACACATTACCACACAGACACACACACACCAGTCCGCCACCTTAGATGGCGACAGATTTCTTCTTGCGTCTGCGTTCGGGACGAGTATCTCTATGACTACAAAATACCACTGCCAATAGCGTGCTACCAATAGCTACTGATAGCGTTACATTACAGAACGCGGGGGGAGGGGGGTCTTTATTTGGCCACACAGTGACACATTGCACACATAGCGAGAGGCGACATGGCACACAACACACACACATGCAATTTTCTGGGATCGCCAGTGGAAAGTGTTCCCTGCATTTCTCCCATCCAAGCCTTCCTCTTACATTACATTACATTACATTACAGTCATTTAGCAGACGTTTTTATCCAAAGCGACTAACAATAATTGCATTTAACGTAGGAAAAGCCAATGTACTACTACTTGCCAGAACTCACAAGTGCATCTTCTTTCTAAAACAAGTGACTAAGAGCATAATCTAGTGCTGAAAGCAAAGTGCAAGAATAGCAATCTAAAGTACAGAATAGCAATCAAAAGTAGGCCTACCCCCTATCTAAAGTGCCCCTCTTCCAGGGGCAGCCAGGAGCAGTGGGCAGCCATCGTTCATGGAGCCCAGGGACCAAGTCCAAGTGCTTAGTCCAGGTCTTGGTCAGGGACAGGGCCGTGCTGGCCATCTGTAGAATCACAGAACGACCACCGGTGATAACGGCCGCCGGCCTCTAGGTCGACGCTAGGCTAACCGCCCTGGCCCGCGGTAAACTCGCTCAGCACACCCCCCCGTTGACAAATCGGAGGCGGCTGGATCAGACTCGAGGGCCGTTTCTTCGTCCCAGCACGTCTCTGGTCAGGGACTGAACAGCATCTGCATGTTTCTCGTATTGGGTTCTTTGGGAGAACATGCAATCTCCACACAAAGGCCCGAGACCTTCTGGCTGTGAAGCGACAGTACTAGGTACTGTGCCACCGTGCCGCACGTGAGCGATTTGGGGAGTTCAGTGTCTTGCTCAAGGACACGTCAGCACACTCCAGAAGCTGGGATCGAACCCGGGACCTTTTGATCCCGAACCGGCCGTTCTACCTCCTGAGCTACGTGCCGCTGTGCGCTGGCTGCCAGACATCCCTCTGCCCTCATCTCTCACAGTCTTCTGTTGCCATAACAACCCCCAAACTCCAGAACGCACATGGACCTGATGACGCACATTGAAGGGTCAGTTCAATTCAGGGGAAATATAAGACCAAGACGACCAAGACGACCAAGACCCTGTTGGATTCGAGGACCGGCGTCTCCCAGTAGCCTCCCGCTGCAGCGCCTCTCACAGCTCATGCACAAGACCGAGGCAGACGAAAACACGCTGTCAACAGTGAACATGTTGTCCCCCACCCATGATTCATGTTCCTTTGTGGTAATGAAGGAGTGGAATCATGATATTTTTTGTGTGAATATGAATATATATTCACAAAGGAACGTGTGTCGGGTGGGGTACAGCATGTTTACTGTGACACCTGGCTTGTGTTTATTTAATTCATCTCAATGAAACGATACAGCAACCGATGAGGCAACTCCTAATCGTGTATTGACTGATCTGTTCTCTTTCTCCCCTCTCTCTCTTTCTCTATCTCTCTCACTGTCTCTCTCTATCTCTCGCTGTCTCTCTCTATCTCTCTCTCCCTTCCTCTCTAGGCACATCATGACAGAGCTGATCGAGACAGAAAGGCTCTACGTAGAGGAGCTGCAGAGCATCATGGAGGTGCGTTTCCTTATCGTTTATTGTGTGTACAGGTAGAGTATTTGTGAAAGTCTATGGGTGCCCTGTGCACAGCCACGCTACCTCACCCAGGGTGCAGCGAGGGCAGGAACAAAGACACATGAAATAGAAGTAATCCCGCTCCCACCAGCAGTGCTCAGAGTGACTGATTTAATCCATATTAAAAAGATAAAGCGAACCTGAGGAAGCCACAGTGCGAAACGCGTTGTTAGTCCTTATTTATACAAAATAATTCATTAAATCAAAGTCAATTTAAACACTCCGTGTGCTGCATTACTTATATTTTATGTACAATATTTACATGTGTATACAGGTTGACCAATGAGTGTCCTCTGAAGACTGTCAAAGGGATAGTTCAACATTTTCAACATTAAGCTGATTTTCTCCAACGTTGAGAATGTTGAAATATCCCTTTAAGGTAGTATCCGAACTTTGAGCTACTTTTACACTCAAACGAAGTGTGTTATTTCCAGTGTACAGATAAGCTGTAGATCAGCACCAAGATGCACCTTCACCCTGGAGCTGGGTGACCCTTGACCCTGCAGTCAGATGATATCAGAATGAGTTGTATATGTTTATACTGTATTACATCAATCACATCTTACTCTCATGTAGTAATCATTTTATTAGAATAAGGAATAAACTTCACTTTAGTTAGAACTGTGTTAATTTAGAGTTTAACATATGAGTTATAACAGATGGCGTTTGTCCTGTCCTGAGTCAGCATGATTGTCTATAGCAAATGGTCACCTCTAAAAGTAGCCTACAGTTGTAACATGACCCTAGGAGGACTCAAGCAGCCCCTGTGTTCGAAGGGCGGGGCAAAACTCAGCTGACCCATTGGCCATTCAGAAGACTAGTGTTAATGAACATTCCTTGTATGCAAATTTGTTTGTCATGTGAGTCCTGGCCTGAAGCCAGTTTAAAAGCTGAAGTCACGACACTGAGAATTCAGTATTCCCTAGAGATTCGGCCCCTGTGTTAATAGGCATGCTCAATAAATTGTTGATTTGACGGTTTTGGCCTCCTTGAAGTCCTGTTCCACACGAAGATTATGCTTTTGAAATACACTGCAGAGTAACAACAGTTAAGTCTCGATTCTGACCCGGCTTTCTGTTTTCCACCTAAAGGGCAGCCGGTCAATTAGTCAGACGGTCAGTTAGTTATTTAAAAAGATCATTGCTAGTGTGTCTACCTGCAAATCTGAACATTTGCCCCTGTCTTCAGACCATAAACTGGTGGAACTCAGTGAACTCAGGCTCTGTCTGTACGTCATATTGATCTGGTTAAACTATGATCAAACAAGTGCAGACAGGTGACAAACTTGTGCGATATTAGAATCAGATGGTTACTACAGACAGAGAGACGCGTGGTGGGAGACGCTGTGTTGTCTGAGTGGTGGTGGAATGCGGACATGTCTCTTGTCTCTCCAGGGCTACGCTGCCGAGCTGGTCAACGCTGAGCTGTCCCACCTCATCCCTCCTGCTCTGGAGAACAAGAGAGACGTGCTGTTTGGCAATCTGCCGGAGATATACGAGTTCCATAACAGGTAGAGGAATGCAAGACGTTCCTCTGTCTCTCTCTCTCCCTCTCTCCCCCCACCCTTATTAGTGTGATGCCTCAGAGGTTGACCATCTATAGAGCCATATTGGCCCGGTCCCCATCCCCCTGGTTACAGCATGATGAACAGAGAGCAGATATCCATCTATGCCTCTCGTTCCTCCCTCCCTCCCTCCTCCCCTCCCCTCCCCTCCCCTCCCCTCCCCTCCCCTCCCCTCCCCTCCCCTCCCCTCCCCTCCCCTCCCCTCCCCTCCCCTCCCCTCCCATCCCATCCCATCCCTCTCTCCCTCTCTCCCTCCCTCCCTCCCTCCCCTCCCATCCCTCCCCTCTCCTCCCTCCCTCCCTCCCTCTCCTCCCCTCCCTTCCCCTCCCTCCCTCCCTCCCTCCCTCCCTCCCTCTCCTCCTCGCCTACCCCAGCAACTGTTCACACCCCAACCCTCCAGCAAGCAATATTCCCTGCCATGCTTCCATTGGCTACCGACAGCCAATCACAGCGAGCAACTGGTAAGGGTGGTGTCAGGTTTTTCTCCACCGTGCCTCGTACATTTTCAGGAAGTTTATTTTCCTGTCCTGCTTTTCCTGGAAACTCTGGTTAGGTTGACTAACAATGTACAGTATAGTGACTGTGTGCATACTACTAAAACACCTCTCTCTACCAAAACAGACTTCAGTTGAAAAGGTTCTTGTATATCCATGGTCGATTGGCCACCACAAACCTACTCTTTTGTCCAAAAAGTGTGGACCTCACCCACCTAACGCTGGCCAGCTGAATGATCCACACCCGAGGTATTAAGTATCTCACAAGGTGTTCTGACACAGAGTTACCCCCGCGCCAAAACAATATCTAGCACACCATCCAACAATATCTCAGTAATCTGAGTTGGGATTGGCTGGGAGGCCCCCTGAGGCCGCTGATTGGCTGAGGGACCTGCGTGGACAGGTGACACTGTGTAGTCCTGTTGTCTTTGTGTTTCTATGGTAGCGGCCATCCTGTGATTGTCAGTCATCCTTTGTCCCATAAGGTCTCTGATTAGTTTGGCTCCCCTATGATCATAGCCTCACAGAAAGGGCTGGATTACTCTGCATGCATGTGTGTGTGTGTGTGTGTGTGTGTGTGTGTGTGTGTGTGTGTGTGCTGGGTTCTAGGTGGCTTAGGGTTACAGGAAAGACCATGGTCTAACAAAAGGCTCAGACACAGACGGCCCCTCTCTCTCTCAACAAGGCCAACATGTCGCACCTGTTGTGATGCAGACAATGACAGCTCATATGACAGCTCACAAACACACACCCATAACTGTATCATGCAGATAGATGTGTGTGTGGGTGGGTGTGTCTGTGTGTGTTTGTGTGTGTGTTTCTCTCACTAGCTGAACACTGTTTGAACTTTAACCAGTATCTGTCGATCACATAGCTACACACCGAGGGTACAGAATACCAAACATGGCAACCATAGCAAAAACACAGGCCAGCATACAGGACCGGCGCTGGCATTTTTGCAGGGCCGGCCCTGGCATTTTTAATGCCATAGGCATGTCAACACTTTAACGCCCACCCCTCAAAGCAAGCAGGTGGTGTAGCCTATTAAAGGGGTAGTGTGCTATTTTGAACATTAAGCCCTATTTCTGATATGTCTAACATCAATCTGAAACATAGAGACCATTTCATTGATCGCTCAAATATTGAGCTAGATCGAGATTTTCGTTGTACTCATATACAATGGAAGTGGGCAGGGCATGTTAATACGCGTTGAGAAATTCAAGAAAAACTAGCAGGAAGCTCAGTGTGCAATCTTACCGGTCTCAGTATGCTGTACTGTGAATTGCATCACAATCCGTTGTGTTTACGTGCATGGCGAGGCTTGGATATGCTTGGATAGGCTTGGATTCACTTCTATGTTGGGACTTTCATCTGGCTTAACGCACCTTCTCCAATCGCTTGTAAGCCTGAGCAGATAAGAGCGCAAACTTTGGAAGGCTTGGATATGAGCATGGCTCCAGTCTCATCCTCACCCCTCCCCGAACCCCTCCACGGGAGCGCTGACACCGCGGCTGGAGCGACGCTAAACACATTGAGCAAAAACATTTTGAGCAAGGAGTCGTCGTAGGTTGTAACACCACCTGTACAGTATAGTTATTATGTCCGGTTCAAGATTAGAGGGAGGACACATTAGGGGGTTGGGGGGCGTCACGTTAGGGAATGGAAGAAAATTGTTTGATGTTTGTGTGTGTGTGTGTGTGTGTGTGTATGTGTGTGTGTGTGTGTGGAGGGAATGAAAAGACAAAAAAAACAGACATATCTGTTATGTAAAAATGAGTGGGAACCCTGTCGAGGAATAAAGATTAAAATAGTTCTAAACTGTCATCAGAGAGGATAGACAGAAGGGCCAATGACCGCTCACGGAAGTTCAGAAGGTAGGAACATCTGTCATCGAGGACAGGGCCACCAACTGCTTCCTGAAGTCAACCTTTTAAAAGGTAAAAACTCAATCTGATTTCAAGAAGGGTTGATTTCTTCACGCGTATAACTTTATCTTCTTTTTATAGGGCATTATACTCCATCTTATTTCCCCTGCTTTTATGTTCATTTTATGTCTACTTTTATGTGAAGCACTGTGCATATAATTAACCTGTCATTTTGAATGAAAGGTTATTTTATGTCTATCTTTATGTGAAGCACTGTGCATGTCATCTCCCTGTTGTATATACCACATTTTTTATGTGAAGGCTGTGAAACAAATAGTTTTCTTCTTCTACTACTGCTACTACTTTTTCTTCTTCTTCTACTTCTTCTTCTTCTTCTTCTACTTATTATTATTATGTTTTTAAGAGAGGACAGGGTCTAGAAGGCAGAGAGGACAGGGTCAGAGAGGACAGGGTCAGAGAGGACAGGGTCTAGAAGGCAGAGAGGACAGGGTCTAGAAGGCAGAGAGGACAGGGTCAGAGAGGACAGGGTCTAGAAGGCAGAGAGGACAGGGTCTAGAAGGCAGAGGACAGGGTCTAGAAGGCAGAGAGGACAGGGTCAGAGAGGACAGGGTCTAGAAGGCAGAGAGGACAGGGTCAGAGAGGACAGGGTCTAGAAGGCAGAGAGGACAGGGTCAGAGAGGACAGGGTCAGAGAGGACAGGGTCTAGAAGGCAGAGAGGACAGGGTCAGAGAGGACAGGGTCTATAAGGCAGAGAGGACAGGGTCAGAGAGGACAGGGTCTAGAAGGCAGAGAGGACAGGGTCAGAGAGGACAGGGTCAGAGAGGACAGGGTCTAGAAGGCAGAGAGGACAGGGTCAGAGAGGACAGGGTCAGAGAGGACAGGGTCAGAGAGGACAGGGTCTAGAAGGCAGAGAGGACAGGATCAGGTCACTGGGTTCGTGATCAGCTCAGGGTTGTGCACTGTATGCACCATGGCTCTGCCCCAGCCTGTATGGTTGTGCTGGCAGGCATCTGAGAGCTCTTGCAAACACACACACACACACACACACACATGCACACACACACACGCACACACACACACACACACACACACACACACACACACACGTCCTCTCCCTACTCCCCTACTCCCCGTTTCCACTCACTACTCCTCCCTATTTTCTCCTCTTTCGCCTCACCCTTCCTCCTCCCTGCTGTCTCCTCTCTACTCTCCTCCCCCTCACTCTCCTTTTCCGTCTCCCATTTAATCTCTCCTCTCCCCTCTTCTCCCTCCTCTCTCGTCTCTCCGGTCCCCTCCCTCCTCTCTCCCTATCCTCTTTATTTTCTGTATCTTCATATCATTGTAATTGAAACTTGAGAGAACGTCTGATACCTCCGCCCGAGCGACAGCGCAGGGCGAGAGGTAATGTTTTCGCTGGCATGTTTGTCCGTCCATCTGTTAGCAGGATTACGCAAAAAATCCCAGCCCTCAGACCCTCTGTGGAAGGGTGTAGCATAGTGTAATTTAGAACCCCTCGGGGCGGGTCCACAAGCCGCCCAAACACGGCCGCTCATTCACCTCCTTTCATTTTTTCAGGAACGAAAAATTCCCCCCATTCATTGTCAATGGGGGGGGATTGAAATACACATATCTCGACATGGGAAGGTCACAGAAACACTGGGTTTGGACTGGCATAAAGCGCTCGACCTAACGAACGCAGCAGTCCCAAACATGCACGTGCAAGCGCACAGAGCCACGGAATGTATTAATTGGCGAAGGTCTGTGCTCACCAAGCACCATCTCTAGTTCTCTTCTTAAACATTTCTTACCTTGTGTCTTTTCCTAGAACGTTTCTCAAAGAGCTGGAGAACTGTGTGGAGAATCCCGAGTTGGTGGGGACGTGTTTCCTGAAAAGGGTGAGTGCTGGGGCTAACATTACCTAGCACGGTGTGTGTGTGTGTGTGTGTGTGTGTGTGTGTGTGTGTGTGTGTGTGTGTGTGTGTGTGTGTGTGTGTGTGTGTGTGTGTGTGTGTGTGTGTGTGCGCATGCGTGCGTGTGCTTACTGGTATTGTGTCCTACAGTACTTATTTTGCGCGTGTGTTTGTACTGTATGTGTGTTGTAGTACTTCTCTTCAAGAACTACAACAATCCTCCCTCCTAAGCAGTTATTGTATTTTATTGTATTGTATTGTATTTTAGATTGCTATTCTTGCACTTCGCCTTCAGCACTAGATTATGCTCTTATTCACTTTTTTTTTGAGAGAAGATGCACTTGTGAGTTCTGGCAAGTAGTAGTACATTGGCTTTTCCTACGTTAAATGCAATTATTGTAAGTCGCTTTGGATAAAAGCGTCTGCTAAATGACTGTAATGTATGTGTGCATGTTTGTTTTTCAGAAAGAGGAGCTGCAGGTGTATGAGAAGTACTGTCAGAACAAGCCGCGCTCTGAGGCTCTGTGGAGGCAGTGTGGAGACAGCCTCTTCTTCCAGGTATGACCTCATTTCCCCATTAAGATAAGATAGCACTTTATTACACGGCACTCTGAAATGCTTGATTCTGATTGGATAAGCCACACGTTCCACGGTCAATTATTGACTGTGCCAAACTGACCGACGCTAGGGGCAACAGAGCAATATCGCTGCTAGGGGCAACACTGTTCAACCTTTGTTACTGTAACTACAGTATATGAGCTTATTCGCTGGCAATAAAAAAAGGTAACATTACCATGGATGACATTGCAACTTCTAAGCACTATGAAGTAAGTACTATAGCCTTGAGAACCAATGGTTCACGAGTCTAGTGGCCCATAGAGTAGGAGTCTCTCTTCTGATTCCTTAGCGAGAGGCAGATTTATGTACACCCCCCGGACATGACACTAGTATGTCTTTGGTATGACCTGACCGGGAATCGAACCTCCAACCTCCCAATCTCAGGGCGGACACTCTAACCACAAGACCACTGAGCTGGTGAGCGCTAAGAAGCTGGATATTATCTTTTTGCTTGAGAGAAACACAACTTCCACGTCCCCAACATCCCTTTTATCCGGTCAAGCTTCACAATTAATGGCATGTGGCAATGGAATGTGCAAGTGAATTTTAACAGTAAATGTATAGGCTATATTTACAGTAGGCCTATATACAATGTTGGGATATTACTACGCAGAGCCAAGCAGCAGTTGCTAGGGATGCATTTTCGTAGCTGCTTTATTTTTTTCTGCGGAAGCTCTTGAATCAATATTTAGTCTCTATTGTGGCGTTGCAATGGTAGCTAGTATAGAGAGAGGCGAGACAATGTATCCAGTTTGGTGCCAACTTTTTATTACCCATGCGGCCGCACCTCTTCAAAACAACAAACGCTGAGCACTGCCCAACAACATGGCCAGCTGCTTCTCTGCCACTCCCTCCACCCCTGTATCCCACTCTCACAAACATGGCTTCAACCCCCGCCCCCCTCACATGACTGTACTCCCACCCCTCAATCTACCATATCTCTACCAATTACTCCCTATCGTACATCTCCCCCAATGAAATGAAAGTACAACAACAACAACAACAACAACAACCCATAAAACACCCAATGAATTCTCAACTCCCTGCAGTTCGGAGGGAGACCCCGTAGTTGGTAAACAGCCCCTCCCCTTCCCCCCCTTCTCCCAATGTCCCAGGCCACAGCGTTACACATTAGCTGAATCCCAAATCGCGCACTTAGGCGAAAGTGCAGAGCACTCGCGGCCTTGTGGTCCACAAGGGCTCAGGGTAGTTCCAAAACTGAATTGCTAGGTCCACAAGTGCGCCACTGCCGCCATTTTGCCCACTTTAACCGCACTTACCAAAAGTCTTAAAAGGACTTAGGAGCAGAAAATAACCACAGCCCACCGCGTCTCATGTGACACAGTGCTTGAGTGCATCCGAGTCATGATCCGAGTGCATCACACATAAATTATGACATTTGCAGATAGCACAACATTTATCTTGAAATCCACATGCTGCAAACATATCCCACCCAACATAATTTTTTAATTATTATTAAATTAAAACAGACGTCAATCGGTCAATTTGCAGAGCCAAGCGGAGAGCTGAGGGGAGCGTCAGAGCAGGGGGGGAGGGACGCGGCAGCCAATGAAAACGAAGTGGGAGGGTCATTGAGCTAAACTAGCTTGGGAATCGTTGGCACGCCGCTGGAAGTGCCGTCCCATTTAATTCACGGCCCTGCACCCTCTGGCCCTTCCAGCTGACGTCAATTAAGTGCTCAGACCTCAGGCCGCAAGTGCGAGGGGCCGCAAGGGTGGTTTGCGCACTCAGATTGGGATTCAGCTTATGTGTTAATGACCGGCTGGCCTACATTATCTGTTTCTTCATATTCTTTATATATATATGTACATACATACTGTACATTCAGGCTGTATAAATTATAAATATACGTCGCTCATACAGTATTTGACTGTTCTCCCCCCTCCCAAATATTTTTTACAATATTCGTACGAATTTACTATTCGGAAAAAAGCTACTATTTGTACTCATCCGAATACCGTATTCGTATTCGGGCACACCCCTAATATATATATATATATATATATATATATGTATAATTCTATTCCATTCTATACTGCACAGCTACCATACATATGGTTGTATATACTGTAGTCCCATATTATTCCTCTTTTTACGCTACTACCCCCTTATCTAGTGTATTTTTTCATTAGCCTGTATCTAGTGTCCTTTTTTGTTACCCTATATCAAGTGTCAACTGCTGAAACTCCAAATTTCCCCCTAGGGGAATCAATACAGTAAAGTATCTCTCTTATCTATCTCACGTCCTCCCGTCACTCTCACTGCCTACGGCTACATTCATGTCTTCCCTCATCCTCTCCTCTCCTCTCCTCTCCTCTCCTCTCCTCTCCTCTCCTCTCCTCTCCTCTCCTCTCCTCTCCTCTCCTCTCCTCTCCTCTCCTCTCCTCTCCTCCTCACTGATGTGTCTCACTGTCCAGGAGTGTCAGAAGAAGCTGGACCACAAGCTCTCCCTGGACGCCTATCTCCTCAAACCCGTCCAGAGAATCACCAAGTACCAGCTGATGCTCAAGGTAAGATGGTCTCCAAATCTAGACTCTTATCATCCACACTTAAACACTATTGGACCTGTTTCCTAGACACGGGTTAAGTCTATACCTAGATGTATCTTTTCTTTTTATTTATCAATGAGATTTTTCAATGAAAGGCTCTAATCTAGATTTAAGTGTAATCTGTGTTCCTAAACCTTAGACTTCACCCTAGACATTACCCATCATAAACCCTACAGCCTAACTTCTAAGCACCTGAGCTGCACAGAATACATACAACAAACAAAGTACAAGCCTTTTCTTGTCCAAACCACACCCCAAGTGCACCTGCAGCTCGTCAGTGTAGGAAGAAGACATCAGCACCCACTGAAGAGCAACACTAAAACGTTGATCCTTATCCTGTCAGACTGTGAGCGGTAGACAAACACACGCCGCCGAAAACATGACCTGCGCCTCGCCAGGGCGGAGCCAGTGAAGGCCCGTAGTGAGACCAGGGGTCGACTATTGGCTACTGTTTTCTAAAAAGTGCAGTTGACAATAGTGATGTTCTCTCTTTTTCCTTTTTCTCTTTTACCCCCCCCCCTCCCTCCCTCCCTCCCTGTAGGAGATGCTGAAGTGTAGTAAGAGTGGGGAGGGCACAGCGGAGCTGGAGGAAGCTCTGGCCACCATGTTGGACATTATCAAGTCGGTCAACGACTCCATGCACCAGATCGCCATCACAGGCTTTGAGGTGAGCGGGGGGAGGGCAAGGGGTCGAGGGGCAGGGGTCGAGGGGCAGGGGAGAATCAGTTGGTTCAGGATCAGAGGCCTGACTGTCTACGGGGGAGATAAGGGGAGATGAAGGAGGGATGATGAGAAAGAGAGGAGGAAAGGCAGAGAGAGAGAGAGAGAGGTTTGAACAAGGGAGAGTGAAACCAGTCGCAGCCTTTGTGTGAGGTTAGATCTGCAGGGTTGTGAGACAGAGGATATCCTGCTGCATGAGGATATGGTCGGGCGGTGGTATCTCTAAAGCAGGATGTGTAAATCAGGGTCACATACACAGACAATAGCCTCAATGGTTCTATAGAATGTTCTGTAATTTCAGAGGTATTTGGTGATTTGTGTGTGTGTGTGTGTGTGTTATGTTATGTTATTTTTATTTATAATGCGCCCCCCAACCAACTGTTACATCAGCCCGGGGCGCAGCCCAGGTACAAAAAGAGACAAACAAAAACAAAGGACTGCAGAGACACAAAATGAAACTACAATTAAGACACAAGACAAGGACATAAGTAATTATGTGTGTGTTCCTCACTAACATCTGCCCCCCCCCCACCCTCATCCTTCCCCCCCCCCCCCCCCAGGGAAACCTGAGCGAGCTGGGGAAGCTGCTGATGCAGGGATCCTTCAACGTGTGGACGGACCACAAGAAGGGTCACAGCAAGGTGAAGGACCTGGCCAGGTTCAAGCCCATGCAGAGACATCTGTTCCTCTACAACAAGATGCTGCTCTTCTGTAAGAAGAGGGACGAGACCACCGACGGCCACGAGAAAACCCCCTCCTACAGCTTCAAACACTCCCTCAAGGTGTGTGTGTGTGCGTGGGCTTGCGTACGACAGCGTGTGGTAACAGACATGGTTTGGTGACCAGGGTTTCGAATCTCACCATCTTACCACATGTTTAGGTTTAAAGCGCTGTATTCTATTATGTCAGGTGCCAAAACAAACAGGAAGTTAACGTTCTGTGATGACAGAAAACACATTAATCAGAGAGGATGCTGGGAAAAAAAACTAAACTTCAAAGGAAACCTTTGATGGACATATTTCCTCTCAGAAGCACTTGAAGCAGCATAGGCAGGGCACATGAGAACAACTCAGCTGAGAGAGACAGAGATATTGCAGGCCTATATATAAGACAGAAATACATGCAGAGGTCAACTGTGGCAGAACATGAAGATTAGAGTCGAACTAAACAGTTTAGCAATTACTAACAATATTGGCTGGGTTTTCCGATAAAGAACCTTCTTAAGGAACCCTTCTTAAGCAACCCTTTGCATGGGAGTTAAGAAGTACTGTGGAGTTAAGTGCTTCTTAACTCGTTCGGGAAACTCGGCCATTATCAGTTGCCATGGGCCGGAGGACAGGGAGCCTCTCTGAGCCATCGTCCTCGTTTGACCCCTCTTGAGGGGGGCAAGACGAAAGCTTGACACAGAGAATGAGCACACCGCCAGCGTGACGGCGCCTCTGTCAACCCCCTTTCCGTCACAGATGAGCGCTGTGGGAATCACGGAGAACGTCAAGGGAGACATCAAGAAGTTTGAGGTGTGGTACAACGGCCGGGAGGAGGTCTACATCATCCAGGTATGTACATGTCGTACAGGTGGCTAGTGTACACACATCCAAACAAATCAGCCAATAGAAGGGCAGAGCATGAAACAGGAAATACAAACCACAAGGGTGCATATTCCAGTGTACTGTATATGGCTATTTATATACTATTACTACTCATATTACTACATCTCGTATGACATCGTATGACATGAAGTAATAGCAGTATGGAGGCTACAGGTCCATATTCAATACATGACGCGGTAAGAGTTGCAATTTAGCGATAACCAGTCAATTCCACCAATCAAAATCTCTCCTGATTGAGACCTGGTGCAGAGAAATTAGCAAACCCCTATGAAAAAAATCATCAATCAATCATCAATCAAATCATCAACATATTTTTGTTAGACTTCATATAGGGTGCTTGCCACTCTATTGTGGATATGTTTAAACTTACCATACCATAAATGTTTTATCCTATTCTAAATGTTCTATTCTAATCTCTGTTTGGCAGTGTCACACCACAAGGAAAGTAGACCCACAGACTTGATTCCCTTCGTATTTAATGGTGTGTGTGTGTGTGTGTGTGTGTGTGTGTGTGTGTCCAGGCCCCCTCCATGGATGTGAAAAACATGTGGGTTTCTGAGATCCGGAAAGTTCTAACAGGCCAGCTAGAGGCTTGCAGAGGTACAGTACACCGTTCTCTCTCCACACACACGCATACACACACACACACACGCATACACACACGCACGCACACACACACACACACACACACACACACCGTTCAAACACTCACTGTTCAAACAGCTCTCTCTCTCTATCTCTCTCTCTCACTCTCTCTTTCCCTCTCACGTTTCCTCAGAAGCCAGCCAGCTGCACCAGAGAATCTCTGAGAACATCTACCACGCCCCCATGAGGTAAGGTCAGGAACTGCAGCTCCTCTGCTACACACTACTACAAACTACACAGCTGTTCCATTGGCTGAGACCGACGGCCCTGTCTCTCTCCTCCAATCAGGAACATGCGTAAGGTGGCTCTGAGGCAGTCTGATTCGTCCAGCCCGGAGGTGGGCTTCAGGAGGAGCAACCCCAGCCCCAACATGAGACAGAAACGAGGTGAGGGTCACGACCCCCAGGAGCCTGTGACCTTTAAACCCTCTACCTGTGCATATGCAGCAGGCAGGGGGTGAGGGGTGCTGACCTCATGACGCCTACGGAAACCATGCCATAGGTCATAGGTCAGATGGAACCTTTTTTGTCCCCAGACAAACAAACCCCGCGTCTGTATCTGCTTACCGGGTCACATGCCAACTCCTCTCTACCCTGCTCCCTGAACTGTGAGTGTGTGCACGTATGTGCGTGTGTGTGCGTTTGCGTGTGTGTGCGTTTGCGTGCGTGTGCGCGTGCGTGTGCGCGTGCATGTGTGTGTGTGTGCATGTATCAGCGCTGTGTATCCCGTGTGAGGCTTACATGCCATTTCCTGTCACCATAGTGGCTCTTCTGTTTTTGTCACATTTCTGAATGAGACAACATGGTGGCTCTGGACTGGACTGACCCGTCTCTGAGCACCGGGGCTCCTGGTATCCTTGAACGACACGGCGACTGAACGGGGGTCAAAGGTTGACCGGGTCATCACAGATATTTGTCATAAAAGCACCCCGGTCATTGTTCGGCCTGACCTCCTCTTCTCCCCCCCCCTCCCCCTCCTTCTCCGCTCCTAGCCGATGCTTCGTCCAATCACACGGCCACTAACGCTAGGAAACGCTTCACCTTGCAGGGCCTCTCCAACAGGAGGTCCCTCCCCTCAGGTAACGCCTCGACAGCGGCGTGACAACATCATGCCATGTTCTCAATGCTGTCGTCACCCCCCCCCCCCCCCCCCGGCCACTGTCACCTCCCTCATCGCCACTGTTGCTGGTGCATTGGAACCGCTGATGTCCAGCATCTGTCCGCGCCGTCCTGTCCCTCCCCCCCCCATCTTCCCCCTGTCTATCTCGCCACCCCCCCCCCCCCCTCTCCCCGTGTGCCTCGCTGGTCTTCCCCGTCTACCCCCTCTCCGCTCATTCACCTGTCCCAGACAGTCACCCGCAGCTAACCAATCCACCAGCTAGCCAACCCACCAGCGCTAGCCAACCCATCAGCTAGCCAACCCACCAGCTAACCAACCCACCAGCTAACCAACCCACCAGCTAACCAACCCACCAGCTAACCAACCCATCAGCTAGCCAACCCATCAGCTAGCCAACCCATCAGCTAGCCAACTCATCAGCTAGCCAACCCATCAGCTAGCCAACCCATCAGCTAGCCAACCCACCAGCTAGCCAACCCATCAGCTAGCCAACCCACCAGCTAACCAACCCACCAGCTAACCAACCCATCAGCTAGCCAACCCATCAGCTAGCCAACCCATCAGCTAACCAACCCACCAGCTAACCAACCCATCAGCTAACCAACCCACCAGCTAACCAACCCACCAGCTAACCAACCCACCAGCTAACCAACCCATCAGCTAGCCAACCCATCAGCTAACCAACCCATCAGCTAACCAACCCACCAGCTAACCAACCCACCAGCTAACCAACCCACCAGCTAACCAACCCATCAGCTAACCAACCCATCAGCTAGCCAACCCATCAGCTAACCCACCAGCTAACCAACCCACCAGCTAGCCAACCCATCAGCTAGCCAACCCATCAGCTAACCAACCCACCAGCTAACCAACCCACCTCTCCATCAGCTAACCAACCCATCAGCTAACCAACCCACTTCTCCATCAGCTCGGCCAACAGTCTGTCTGCCTGCCACTCTCACTCTCTTTCTCTCTCACACACTCTCTCTCTGTCTCACTCTCTCACTTTCTCTCTCTGTCCCTCTCTCTGTCTGTCTCTGTCCCTTTCTCTCTCTGTCTCACACTCTCTCTGTCTCACTCTCTCACTTTCTCTCTCTGTCCCTCTCTCTCTGTCTCACACTCTATATCTCTCACTTTCTCTCTATCTCTCTCTCTCCCTCTCTCTCTCTCTGTCTCTGTCCCAGTCTCTCTCTCTGTCCCTCTCTGTCTCTCTCTCTATGTCTCTCTCCCTCTCCCTCTCTCTTTACTAGTTTACTAACCCCTCCCTGCTTCTTCTGCTTCCTACCTCAGAGCCTGTGATTAAAGAGACCGAGGTTCCTCGCCGTTTCTCTCTAGCCTCCTCTATCACCTCCTCCTCCTCCTCCTCCTCCTTCGCCACCAGACGCGCCAAAGGTACCCGATGAGGGTCCGTCCCTCTCCATCTTGCTCGCTCTAAACACACACACACACACATCCCAAGAGGTGACTCATTACGCTCTCTCGGCGAGCTCAAGACAGGTCGCACGCCGACGGCGATCGGACGACGGGCGTGTTTCCGTCTGTCTGTGTTTGTTCCGCCCCACTAACCTTCCCTCCCGCTGTGCGTCCCGGTCCCGACAGGTCCCCTCGCCGCTAGCGTTAAAACCAAGAGGCACGAGATAAAGAGCGACCCCACTCCGTTCGGTTACGAAGGTACCGACGCGCCCCCCCCGCCGTAGCTCAGTACCGGCTCTGTGCATGGCGGGCCTGGGCCGGAAACCAGGCCCAGACAGCCGGATGTGTTTGGATGAAAGGAAGGCATAAAGAGAATCGCTTGCGTGCATGTGGGCCATGCGGTCGTGAGCGATGCGTGTTACGAGTGTGTATGGTGGGGGCATGTGCGAGTACGTCTGCGTGTGTGTGCCTGTAAAGCCTTCGTTGTGGTCAGTGTGTGTGCGTGCATGGCTTGTACGTTTTGTTGTGGTTGATTGCGGCGCATGGTACAGTATTTTGTACTGCATCGGTGTGGCATGGGGATTCAAGGGGTCAGAAATATGACTGTATGCTACTGTATGTCCTACCAGTAGGAATGTGAACTCGTCTCCGTGACTTGTTTTTGTCGGTTGTTTTTTTTTTTGCCTGTGATGCCCTCATGATTGTTGTCGATAATGATGATGACGATGATGATGATGATGAAGGCTCGCCGGCTGAGCCCTGCATGCGTACATTGGTTGCCTGCTGTATTGGCCAGCACTGGTCGTGCATCGTTTCTATGGAGACAAAGTGAGCACCCTCCGCGCAGCATGTTGTGCCTGGCCACTGAGTAAAAATACTAGACTGTGCTGTTGTCGTCTGGTCTTCTGGGGACGATAAAGTTATTTGAAGGGCTGGTTTTCTCCCAGATACGTTGCGTGGCGCTCTTCCAGTGGCGGGGAAGCGTAAAGACGTCACTAGTACCGCCCCCGCAGTACCCAGGTCCACCTCGCAGCCAGGTAACTCACACCATACAGACAGCAGGCGCCTCAACTGTCTTTTTGGTGTATATGAGTTTGGTTTGGGTCAATGATTTGGGTCATTGGTGTCATTTGATAGTCAGTTGGTGTGTGTGCCGTTACATCTTCAGTTGGTTGTTCTTTATTTAACCAGAGAAAATCAAATTGAGATTTACAACTCTTTTACAAGTGAGCACTGGCCAAGAAGGGGACATAACGGTGGCCCTGAAGTGTCACAGCACAACACATAAAAAAAAAAATGGTGTAGTATCTTGTTTAAATGTGGTGTGCCTTTTTTTAATGTATTGAGCCTTTTTTTATGTGTTGTGATGTTTTTTAATGTGTTGAGGCTTTTTTATGTGTTGTGTTGTGACAGTATCACAATTTCAGACATATGATACAAAATCAAAAAGTGCAAAAAGCATAAAAGAACTTAAAAGAACAGTCTTCCTAATCGTTGGTGCAAAAACAGATCTGTTTTTGTCATTTTGTGTAATTTTCCTGTTAAAGTTTGGTTGTGTTTGTTATTCCTTTCACACCTTTGTTTTCCATGCCTGGGGATAAAGCATGTACTGTATTAGTATGAGTACTACAGCGTTTTTATTGGACCACGTGTGAGTTGTTGTAATGCTGAAATGTTCTTTTGCTGTGTGTGATTTACCTGTGAAGACGGTATACAGTAGAGCGCGCTGTCAGAGGGGACTGTGTCCTGGTGACTGACTGTCCTGTGTCCTGTGTGGTTGCAGGTTGGACTCAGCGACGGCTGCCATCGATGGACACCGAGGACTTTGAGACCATCCCGTCCAGCGCAGAGGAACTCTCCAACTCCTCCGACGGAGAGGACGAGAATAAAAATGTACGTGACTGATAATCAACCTCCTCTCCTCCTCGCTCCTTCCTAAATCCCTGCCTTAGTCCGGTGGAGCGACTCTGTTGAACTGTCACGGACGTGTCAGTCCCCATAAAGTCATACTGTACAAGAAAACACTCCCAAACATTAGAGCCCCTCACATCCAAACATTAGAGCCCCTCACATCCAAACATTAGAGCCCCTCACATCCAAACATTAGAGCCCCTCACATCCAAACATTAGAGCCCCTCACATCCAAACATTAGAGCCCCTCACATCCAAACATTAGAGCCCCTCACATCCAAAGAAAAACAACTCAGGGCATTCAGTACGTCTTTTAAATCACTTCCTTAATATCCTTGTCTGCACTCTATCTCTTTCTATCTCTTTCTCTTTCTATCTTTTTTCTCTCTCAATCTCTATTTATTTCTCTTTCTCTCTCTTTATCTCTCTATCACTCTTTCTCTCTATCCCTATCTTCCCTCTCTCCTGCTGCAGGGGGATAACGACCGCTTCCGTGTCCAGCTGACCTATGAGTCTCGGACGACCCAGGACCTCTCTCTGGAGTCTGGAGACCTCGTCCAGTTCCTGGAGGAGGCCGAGAACGGCCACTGGTGAGTGATGGATTGAAGCATTTTTCCTATTGGTCAGTTGTGATGGAAGCACCTTTCCTATTGGTCAGTCGTGATGGAAGCCCCTTTCCTATTGGTCAGTCATGATAGAAGCACCTTTCCTATTGGTCAGTCGTGATAGAAGCACCTTTCCTATTGGTCAGTTGTGATGGAAGCATCTTTCCTATTGGTCAGTCGTGATGGAAGCACCTTTCCTATTGGTCAGTCGTGATGGAAGCACCTTTCCTATTGGTCAGTCGTGATGGAAGCACCCTTCCAACTGACTGTGAGTGATTTGTGGGAGTAGTTATGTCAGTCAGACAGATCCCCTCCCACTCAGATCCTCCCATCACGTGTCACTGTCAACGAGGGACTACTTTAATTTCGTTGTACATGTGCTTTGCCCAAGTATAAGGACAATAAAACTGAATTGAATTGAATTGAATGTTCAGTCCCAGAGGGAAGGGGGATTGGACAGATAAGAGCTGCTCTAGGACAGATAAGAGCTGCTCATAAAATGCTTTGAAGAACTACATTTTCTCTTCATGGAAATGTCTTCCTCTGAAAGTGACTTCATCATGTGCATCTTGGGGTTTTGGCACTAATGCAATGCAGAAACACACCCATCTCTCTGGATCTGCTGTTAGCCATGAAGTCATAGGCTGGCAGGCTGCACTGGGTGGGTTCGAGTCAAATTGTACTGCACAGAACATTCCAAAACTCTGTGTGCGTGTGCGTGTGTGTGCGTGTGTGTGCGTGTGTGTGTGCGTGCGCGTGTGCGTGTGCGTGCGTGTGTGCATGTGTGTGCGTGTGTATGTGATACACTTTTTCTCTCATCTGAGGAGTTCCACCCATACCTGGAGGTTAAGTCCCAAGTCCAGGGAGTCTTTAGTTCTAATCATTCTTATGAGATACAAGACCAAGGCCAACCTGCCAAGTCCTATAGACCAACACACACAAGCACACACACACATGCATGCATACACACACACACACACACAACAGTACAGATACACTCCTACACCCACGCATAAGACAAACACACACACACATATCTCCACACATGCACACACACACACACACACACACACACACACACACACACACACACACACACACCAGTCTCTATCTTAAAGCTGGTTCTTCTCTCGTGTTCTAGGCTAGTCAAGAACGTTATAACAGAGGAGACAGGGCTGGTTCCTTCCAGTATTCTGCGGACAGCAGCAGAAGGAGGTCACTTGTTCAGTACCACTGGTATTCCCCCCCCCCCCCCCCCCCCCCCCCACCCCCCAACTAACCCACTCCCACTGCAGACCCTCCCCCAGACCAGGCCAGAGCACTCTCACTCACCCTGGCTTCACAGCTGCTTGATGGGCCCCGGCTGGGCTGGGTGGGGTGCTTTTGGAGACGGAAGGGAGGGAGGGAGGGAGGGGGGGAGGGATTGAGGGAGGGAGGGAGGGATGCATAGAGGGTGGGGTGACAGAAAGTATAAATTTTGGGCCGTTAGAGATCTAAGCAGAGCATGATGTCAACCATCACAGCATGCCTGCACCCTCCCTCCCTCCCTCCCTCCCTCCCTCCCTCCCTCCCTCCCTCCCTCCCTCCCTCGCTCTCTACCTCCCCCTCTCCTCTCGGTCTGAAGCCTGACATTTGAGCGTGAAGGCCTTGGCTAGTTTGTTGTTCTGGAGCTTTGTCCTCTTCAAAACAAGTAGTCTCTCTCTCTCTGTCTCTCTCTACTCTTCTACCACTCTCTTCTTTCTCACTCTTTCTCTCCATTTACTTCTATCTCTCTCCCTCTCTCTCTCTCTCTCTCTCTCTCTCTCTTGCCTGCTCTGAGATGAGAAGGGGAGTTCCAGCTTTCGTTACAGGAGGACAGAGTTCCACGCTTGAGCAGTTCGGCATATTTCGCTTATCTCACCGGCGCCCATTTCTTGGAAACATTTCTTAATTTATCACTTTTCATTTCTAATGACGATGTTTGTAGTCCTTCTAGAGTTGAATGGAAGCACTCCTCTGATCTCCACCAACATGTTATGTTCCACAGTCGTATCCCTTTTTTCGTTCCCATTAAAATGGCATTGTGAGGTCGACCGTGTTTTTTTGGCTGCCAGGCGACCCCACTCTCTCTAAACACACTGACTGTGTTTGACCCTATGGTTTGCCTGTCCCCTTCATGCCTTTTGCTTGGCACGTCGGCCCAGTTCTCTTCTTGTTTTGTCGTGTGTATTGAGATGTGTGTCTGGTCTTCACGACCTCTCTCCCTCTGATCTCCGTCCTCCAGATGTCTTCAGCGACCTGTGTACAGCGGCCCTGTCGGACTCGGACGACAACGAAAACAGCACGTGGGGAGACGTGTCTCAGGACAGCAGATAAAGACATGGCGGACAATCTGTAGTTTTCTACCAGCCCACCGGAACACGCTTTCGCTATGGAACTGGCGTCTGGAAAGCTTTGCACAATGAACTACAAGTCCCATGTTTCAGGTGTTCATACAAGACATGCCACGTCTCAGTAGCAATGGAACAGTGTGCTCAGAGAACTACAAAAAATGCCATGTCTGAGTGGCGGAGTATGTCCTCAGAGAACTACAAATCCCATGTCTTAGTAGTGGAGTAGTACATGCCCTCTTTTGCTGCTATGCTACCCTGAAACAAAGACGAAACATCAATACTGTTCCTGTTTCCCTGTGTTAGCTGCTGACGATGTCAGGTTTAACCTAAGATCCCATTATTGGCGCATCATAAGTTAACGGCGGACCTTTGTCTGCTCTGCTCTCAATCCCCCTCAACCCAACCTGACATGACAACCACATACGGCCGTGTGGTCAGCAGCCATACTGACATTTTTGCTCTATGCTTTCGACCAAACCTGCTTCTCCCTCAGAGAGACCCTGCAGTGCCTTCTACGCACATGCTCATCCTCTCCACCGGTTTCATCAAGGGGGGCGTTCAGGAACGAGCAACGCTTCCCAGTGTTAAGAAGCACATCCAGTAGAAGAAGTATGGGTGGTAGGACGGGTAGTCACGACAGCGGTGTGTGTGTCATGCTTATATCTGCGACATGGCTGAACACGCACACCCCAGGTAACCGTCCGAAACAGGGAACTGTGCTGGACGCCGACATGGACGAGAAGCGATCGCCGTTGGAAACTGGATCCCACAGACAGACTGTTCATCTCACCGGGAGAATAGCGCTGTAATCCATGACACTGACATCTGGATGGAGACGAGCCTGATTGTATTCTCACCCTGAAGCTCCTTAAACTTGTAAAAAGAAAGTTCTTCAGACTCTGTATTGTCCTGCTGACTCGCCTGCCAGTTCTGATGTTTTACAAAGAACTGGGGGGTTTCTCTCTTTAAAAAAAATATTATTCTACAAGCAACAATTTAAATAGTTCTTAGATCTTGTACTCCCAAGACACGTTCAGAGGGAGACATTTTGTCTAATGTAATATATGCCATCACTCATTATCTGTGTACTATCAGGTATATTCCTGCCTGCTCAGCGTAAATGTAGCCCTTCATCATCTCTCTGATTTAGGCTTGTGCCTGTCATCTGTGAGCTACGGTGGTCTACTGGTTTATGGAGGTTGTTTAGACTGTTGTGGTGTCACGGTTAAATTCACATGCAATATCACGTTACGCTTTATGAATTATAAGCATTGAACATTCTGTATAGGTTGTTGATCCGATCTTTATAAAGATATTATTATCATTGTACAAAATATTATAGCTCAATAGTACTGTATTCCAAGTATTCTTCTTGGAATTTTGTTTGTTATTTCCCTAGTATCTAGTGTAAAATGTCATAACATAGCCTACTGTCAGATTAGCATTGCTTAGTTATAAGTGCTAATATGCATATTTTCACTTGTCCATCTTTTTCTAAATGGATCAAAAGTCAGTGTTACCAATCATTTGAATGACGTGTGCAGTATCAGATGTGAAGAACATACCTACGTTTGTGAATAGGAACACAGGACTATACAAGCCTTGCATTGATAGTGCAAACACATTTGGAATTTATTTATTTACCATTATTCTGAGAGGTTAGAGGTTCATTGAACAATCTCCAATTCATATTCTCTCTTCTGTTCCGGCCTGATAAAAAAGTTCAATTTCAAGTTCAACTTTATTGTCATGTGTGTTAAAAATACAATGAAATACTTGTGCTCTGGCTCTCTCTGCCTTAACACAAAGGACACACAATAACATTACATATTATACAACAACAATGTGCAATGCATATGGGTGCGTCAGCTGCTCCGCAACCTGACTGCATGTGGATAGAAACGGGGTCCTACTGAGACGGGTCCTGTGTGATCTGATGCTCTGGTAAATGAGAAAATGTAAACTGTCAATTCTTTCTGTGGACTATGCCATCAAAGTGATACGTGTATATACCTTTCTGTACATTTTTAAATTTATGATGAAATACATGCATCTTGAAAAGCCTTGTGTATTGGTCTTTTGCCAGTGATACTATTGGGTTTCAGGTGTGGTAGAACTGTATAATTCAGCCTACCTATCTTAAAAAGATAGATAGATAGATAGATAGATAGATAGATAGATAGATAGATAGATAGATAAGCAAAGTCTCAGATTTGAAAAATGTTTGGCCTTGAGTGTCAAAGGAAACAAAAACTTTATCAGCAAAAAGTGAAATAAACCAAACCTTTCTCCTTCCACAAAAAAAAGACTGGGTCAAGAGTTGAAGCAAGAAAATATGGTTATTACAAATGGGCATTAGAGGGGACAGGAAATCAAGTGGCGTCTAAACTGTCTCCAAATCTTTACAGGATAAGACAATTGGGTTAGAAATGCATTTGGCAGGATAGGAATTTAGGGGGACACAAATTAAAGCTGACAAAGAGATAGGGGCCACGGGAGGACGCTTCCTACATCAATCTGTACTAGGGGAGTTAAGTGCCAAGTGTGAATTTTTTTAAATATTGGCCGCCCAATAAATTGTATGCCAGAAGATTAGGTAAGGCCTGTTTAGTTCTTTGTTGGACAGAATATTTTACCCTTGGGGTATTTCCTGTTGCTAAAGTGCTTAAAAAAAATTTTGGAAGGAATAATGGCAAACATTGAAAAAGGAATGAGAATCTGCATCGCATATTCATTTTGATTGTGTTGATTCTACCTATCTGTACAAACAACATGGCGAGTGTTCCAGCACTGCAGGCTGGATTTAACCCCTTTCACCAACAAAATATTATGCATAAAGTGAAGGGAGACTATGTGAGATACTGTATTAATGCCCAGGTACCGGAAGCTAGAGGAGGCCAGGTCGAAAGGTAACATCTGGGCCAGGATCTGTTTTCCCTCTTATGTTCAACTGTTATCCTGAAAAGGAACCAAACGTTTGTAAAATGTCAAGAATCCCATTGATGCAGGCAGTAGGCCTAGTGTTCGAGACATAGAGTAATAAATCATCCTCGTACAGCGAAACCCTATGCTCAACCCCATTCCTGTAGGTACCATTGAAAACCTCTGAGCTTCTAAGAACGATGGAAAGCGGATTGATTGCAATAGAAAACAGTAAAGGAGACAGGGGACCGCCTTGGCGGCAACTGCGTTGCTAAGGGAAAAATTGGGTTTGGGTGGAGTACTAGCAGTAGGAGCACTATATAACAATTTAATCAATGACACATACTGTATCTTTGACCAAAACCAAATCTGTTAAGAGCTGAAAATAAATAGGTTTACCCCCGCTCCACTCGGTCAAAAGCTTTCTCCGTATCCATAGAGATTACCTTTTCTATGGAAGAGCATTAGGGCCAACAGCAGAGTTTTTTTTTTTTAAGCTTCTGAGTTTAAAGTCAGAAATTCTGAAGAAGTTATTTCTGACTTTTTTCTCAGAAATTCAGACTTTTTTCTAAGAAATTCACACTTTAAACTCAGAAGCTTAAAAAAATAATAAACTCAGTTGTTGGCCCTAATGCTCTTCCGTACATTTCAGTATCTTGTATACTGAAGCCATTTTGGACTCCCGAAATAATGCTCGGCAGACAGAGATCCAGACGGACAGCCAGGGTCTTCGTTAACAGCTTCATGTCAGAGTTGAGCAAACTTACAAGTCTCCAGCTGCTACATTCTTCTGGGTCTTTTTTTTTGGGGGGGAATGAGTGAAATCGATGCTTGAGTTACGGAAGAGAACCACACTCCAGCGAGTCGTTAAACATATCCAGCAACAAGCTAGTAGATCACAACATTTCTTTAAAAGTCAACTGGAAAGTGGTCCAGGCCCGGTGCCTTGCCATTCTGCATTAATTTGAGACTGTCTGTAGCCTCTTCTAAACTGAGTGGAGCATCTACAGTAGATTATTTTTAATTGTTTTGTTGATCACGGGGAAGTCCAGGTTATCTAAGAATTCGTTCATTAAGGTGTTGTCAGGTGGAGCCTCTGATTTGTAAAGATTAGAGTATGAAGTGAAAACATTATCTCATTTGGGTCCATAGCTAGGGTGTCGGGGGTTTGCAAATTTGTGAAATAAAAGGCAGACTTGCTTTAGTTGCAAAGCCAGCAGCTGGCTGGCCCTGTCGCCATATTTTGAAGAGTGGGAGGGGTGCTGTCTGTCAATTTTCTAAATTGCTTCCATCAACTCATGTTGTAAGAGATAATATCTCCACCAATTACTGCTCTAAAAGGTTCCCACAGAAGGGAAGGAGAAGTCAAATCAGATTTGTTATTGTGGACAAAGCTTTCTCAGAAATAAAATCACAGAATGTTTATATGATAACAACCCTGTAGTCTATTTAATCTCCAATTTGAGCGCTTTCCAATTTTAGGAAGCAATTCTTAATCTAATAAAAGGGGGCCTGGTCCGAAATGACTATGGCTAAATTTCACATAATTTCACTGAAGGAAGAAGTATTTTGTTAACAACAACAAAAATCAATGCGAGAGCATGTCAGATGAACATGGGAATAGAATGAAAACTCTTTTGTTGTTGGATGGCTGAAATGCCACGCATCCACACAACTGATTTGGTTCATAAGTGTTGTGAGACCCCATCCATATGGGTTAGGTTTTTTAGATTGGATTTGTCAAGGGTATAGGATTAACAACCAAATGAAGGTCTCCCCCCAAAATAAGGTGGTGTGAGTCCAGTCATAGTTGACAGCTTAAACTACTCTGACTGATAAGCTTAATAACTGTGTGAACCCTACCATTTACTGTATACTTTTAATGGAGCCTTGAAATTCATGAGAACCATATAGACTCAATTCAATGGATGTCAATACACTTTTTTGCCACCTATTTACTCTTATCTATCTTCTACTCTTAACTATCACCATTTAAACTATATTCGGTAGGCTAAAGATTTGCTTATTACTGCTATGACTTTTTATTTTGATATCACTTATACTTTTGACAGTATGGCATAGGGTTGCTCAAAATTCCCTAAATTGACCCTTATTAAATCCCAGGATTATAGAGCCTCTTCCCGGGAAATCCCGGGATTTCCCGAAGTGCTTTTTATACTAATTTAAAGCTATTACAGGCCTATATAAATAAACACACACAAAAAATCAACAGAAAATTTGCTTTATTTCTATGACAAACATGCAGCATTTCTGTTGAAATTATATAGAAAAACTAGAAAGTACATTTCCTGGAGAAAATGTGAGGTGGGCTAGCTGCTGCAGCTGTATGTAACAGCTACTGCTAGAACTACTACGGACCGGGCAATCTCCATGCACCCACCAGCGAAGACCGTGCCACTGACCGCTACCATTAATGTTATAGAAGCTGCTGCTAGTTGTTGTGAGCTCATGAGCTAACAAGCCAGCCACGCACATAAGCCAGACTTGACCTGGCCTGGTTATTCTTTAGAAAAATCTGCCTATGTCCTTATCCAGAGGGAGCCGTGTCTGCATATTTGCATGAGAACCATTTAGACTCAGCTCAATGGATGTCTCTGGGAGATATACTCCTTCAGTCAGAATCAGAATCTGTTTATTGCCATGCAGTCATTGCACTACAGACTCAGTTCAAATTTGATTTACACTCATGTTGATACAATTTTGTGTTTTTTGAGCTATTCAACTTATCAATGGAAAATGTATTTTCAGTACCTACTTGATACTTTTTTTTCAGGTAGATACTACATGACATTGTGATTATTAATTATTATTGATGCATTATACTCACATTTAGATGTCATTTATACGTTTCATGTTTTATACTCATATGTTTTATACTCATTTAGATACCATTCATACTTTTTTTAAATCAATTTTTGGTATACTTTTGCATTAATTGTAGGCTACTATTAAATCTATCTAAACTACATAGTATGCCTGCTTTCAGCAAGCACACACATTTTCTTCAGTAACTGTACCTTTTCTAATTGTATAAATGGCCCCTTTGTAGAGTTGGAGAATGGGCTTTATCCCAAATCCCAACACAGAGACATTCCAAAGAATGACAACTTTAGCAAACAGACTTTGCACCCTCCCTATCTGTCACAGTATACGTGATACGATTTGGGTCAGAATTTGCGGCTGATCACTGATCGGTTTATTCCACTTCAACTCCGACTCACATAAAGACTCCATCGTTATGGGAACTAAACCACAACAGATCCTGGATCAGTAGACTACTGGCTACTCCCTCGATGCGCATCCTAGTTTGAATCAACGAGCCAATCCGCGGCCTCACAGCACCGCTTCCGCTGGGATTCCTCTACTAGCGGCCAATGGGCGCACGGCTGCCTTGTTTGCTTTGCTTTTTGAATTCAGACCGAGCCGCAGGTTGAACACCGAGTACAGTGTGCGGCGATGGAGGATATACAGCTGTCAAGCAATTAAATTAGCTGGATTTGTGAAATCGAAGTTGACGTTGCAGAGATTACAAGATGCATTAGGATACTTTGTATAATTTTGCTCATGATTGATAGTTAAGTCGCTCGACACTGTTTTGCAGAGTCAGGATCAAATCTGCGTGCCAGCTATCGCGTTTGTGTCGCAAATTAACTCTCAGGTTGCTGAACTGGTCGACCAGCAGGTTTACGAGCTGGGTGAACGTTTGCTACTTTCCTTATCAGGTTGCTTTTTTGCCTGATATTTCCATTGTTTTGACATATTGGTAAGTTATGTGACGTTTCTGTTTTTAGTATACGTTAGCAACAACATGGCTAATTAGCTAGCTTGCTAGAGTTAGCTAGATAGCTACACGCAGACAGGCAACGTCGCCAACAAAGCCTGGCTGGTTAGACAACTATCTAGTTAGCTAGCAGCATTGTTAGCAGCTAAACATTCATGGAAGTAGATGGTTAGACATGATAGCTAGCTGAAGGTGATAGGTGTTCCGTAACTAGTGGCGAAATGCTAGTAAAAATAATCTAAATTCGCCGATACATTACATATCTATATATCCTAATAGTTGGCACAAGCTGGTTAGTTAACGTTATTGTCAGTTCGCTTCATCGTCCTGCTCTGATTGGTTCTGAGGTTTATCCTGCTGCCAGCCAGAGTCAGGCTTGACTCTGTCTAGACTCCTTTTGACCTTTCGGAACAAAAAAGTGCTTGAAAGTAGCACTCTACAAGTAGAAACTTGAAGAATTGTGGGACAATTTAAAAACAATCTTAAAACAACATACAGAGACATAGAGGTCCACTTTACAGGGGAACCTAGAAGCAGTTAGCTGGCTTTCTTCTTATTTGGCTTCGCAAGCAAAATGGGCCATCCATCTCATTGTCTATAAGGTTGGTTTGACAGTTAGCCCCACTCTCTTTCTGTTACCCCCTCTACATGCTCTCTCTCTGTCTCTCTCTCTCTCTCTCTCTCTCTCTCTCTCAAACCTTTGGCTGCCTGGACTGGACTGTGCAGTCACCAGGGCCTGACGTGGTGTCATGGCTGACAGCAGCATCCTTACCTTGGCAACAGCTCGTAGTCTGTTGGCGGACTCGTCCGTCTATGACTCCAGGATGGCTGACACCACGAGGGACCACACGCTCCTAGGCCTGACCTCAGAAGACATGGAAGGTTAGTATCTATAAGTACACACACACGCACACACACACACTCACTCTGTAGAGACTGACAAATACAGGAACGCATGTTTATCTTCTCCTCAAATCAATCAGTTTACAGATCAACTCCCACCCTCACTTCAGACTGCAACTCCCAAATAAAATGCTAGTTATTTTAACGTAATTGCTTTCACATGACCCCCTGAGGGCCCCTGTCTTACCCCTGCCTGTGCTGCACTCCCTTCTCTCTCACAGACTTGCCCAGGGTGGAGACTAGGGTCGTGCTGGTGGGAGAAGCAGGCAGGAACGGAGCACTTGTCAAAGCACTACAGGTACTCTTGCACCCCCCCTCCCACCTCCCAGCCTGGTTTCGAACCTGTGGCTCTAGTTGACCAACCAACTGGACTCTTGCATCATAGTCTTGTCTTCAATGATATTGTATTATAGTATTGGTTGTAATAGTTATAGCATCGATAGTTGACATGGCCACTTGGATGTTTCTCTAGAAATCTCCCTCATTAATCAATAATTCCCTTCTAGCCTTGTGTCCTCAGCGATGGAGTCATGGCTAGCTGGCTAGGAGTTAGTGCAGCTGTGTGTAGGCAGTTGTCACCCGACTCCCTGTTGGATGAGTGTCAATATCATAGGTGTGCGTCACCAGCCAAGCAGAGCGACGTCACTCCTCCCAACGTACTGCTTCATCTCAGTTCATTTTCATGTATTCCTTTATTCAGCAGGGACGGTGAGCCTGTAGTCTTAAGACAGAAATGTCACACGTGAATAACGATGACTTGACCAGGGATGGCCAGTCACCAGGCTAACGTTGATCAAATGGATTTGTCCTGCAGGCCATCAGAGTGATGGAGGTCCCTGTGGTAAAGATTAAGGGAGGGGAGCCGGGCTGCGAGGCCGGGGAAAAACTCATGATTAAGTCAATAGTCAATATGGTATAGTATGTATATATATATATACACACACACCTGTCTGTCTACAGACTAGGGGAGCACTGCATGCATGGCTTTTATAATCCACACAGGTGGCGTGTTCACAATTGCATGACCAACTGAGGGGCAATATGATTTGGTGGGTAATCTAATCTGATTGTGGCTAATCTCAGTGGTAACATGTACAGATGTTCTTCTTTAACACTTAGGGATGGCTTCCTAGACAGGTTCGTCGTAATATAACCCTGGGAAACTACCCCGTTGTGTCCAAACTAAACCTACACGTCTTTAACAATATCATCTCAATCACTGTCCACATGGGTTGGTGTGTGTATTGTATAATGCTTTGTCCTCTGTCACATGATGGAACTAATTCTCGGCATATATTTTAATATTTTACAGTTTACAAGTACCAAATGTAATTTCATCCTTCATCAATGTAAAGTCTTCCTGATTTTAAATATTGTAATTCTTCATTGAATTGATTAATTGATCCGTTGATTCAAGTACAGTCTAAAGTAGATTGAAGTTTCATGCCGTATTGTGCAATTTCATCATGGTCGGTGTGTGTGTGTCCGTCCGTGTGAGTGTCCGTCCGTGTGAGTGTCCGTCCGTGTGAGTGTGCGTGTGTGTGTCTGCCATGAATGCTTGAGATTACTTTTCTCTTCATTCAAGCCCCTGAGTGTGATTCTAATCGTTCCTGTGAGGACACTGTACTATGATTTTTATTTGTATTAACTGTAACAGAACATTTTTTATTAACTGTACTTACCATAACATGCTAATGATCCGTCTTCTGTCAATGTGTGTGTGAGGGAGAGAGAGTGCATCTGTGAGAGAGTGTGTATGTGTGTGTTTGAGAAACGGTGTGGTATCTCCTACTCACAATAGCCTCTCCCCCCAGGACATCAACACACCTTGCCTAAAGACGGACGACGTCCGAGAGTTTGGAGACGGCGAGAATGCAGAGTTCGAGACGGTTTTTGTGCTGGCAGACTTCAACTCCCCTGACTACAGCTACCTGTACAAACACGACAACCGGATTGTCGGGCCTCCAGTGATCCTGCACTCTGCCAGCAGAGAGGAGGTGAGGACTGTACAGACAGACGACAGCAGAAGAGAGGAGAGGCTTGCCAAACTGAACTGTGTTTTAATAATTTAAAAAAACCTAGTGCAATGCCTGTCGGCACCTGTGCCTGTAACTCTTAACACATCCCTTAAAGGCTATTGTTGGTTTTTTTTTTTTTTTTTCTTAAATGCACTAAAATACATTTACTCACACTAGGCTACCTAAAACAACTCCCCTTCAAAGTCTTTTGAGCAAAGAAACTCAATAGAGATTTTTTTTGCTGCAGAAAGTGACAGCAGTGTCAGGCGTCAATTGACAACATAGGATAGGAATATGGATCATCCATATGGCTTCTCCAATTATTTTAATGGTTTGCCAGCAGAAGACACGTTGTCTTACACTAACAAGATAATCCTTAGCAATGGGGTGAGGTGCAAGTACGTCTAAAAATTATTCTGTAATGGAGTACCTGAAGATGCATTTTTGATGGCATAGCCCCTTTAAGAGACTTGAGACAGACATACTGTTTCGTTTCAAAGGCAAATACTGGACACAATAGCCATGCATTGTTGTACTTTTTTCCTATGCAGCTTCCCATGATGAAAATGCTTTTTTGATGGCATGATACCTTTAAGAGACAGGAGACAGAAATGAGAACTCTTCTAATTGCTAATTTAGTATAGGCTACATTCAACTAAACTAAATTGTAAATGGTTAATTCACAAAGCCCCCTGCCATTACACACGGTTCTATAATGGTGGTATACTGCTTTGTCTCTGTAGCATTGCTAACTGTGGAGCATAGCCCCATCTTCAGGCTCCTTATATTCCTAGTAAGCTAGAATGCTAATGTCAGGCTATCTGTAGCTAGCTAGCTCCTCGTAGCATTGTAAGGCATGGTGTATGGGATTGACTGTCGCACTGGAACAGGAGTGTATCCTGCCGCGCAGGACTACTTTTTCCTGGCACAGCGCCCTCAGTTCGAGAGTCGCTCATCTAAACATCTTCACACGGAACGCTGGACTTCCTTCAGCCCTGAGCCACGCACCTGCCGCATAGCAACATACAGGGTTCTCCAGATAACCGTGCGACGGACGGACGGACGGACGGACGGACGTCATTATAGTTATCTGCTCCCCTCCCTCCCCCTCCTCTAACCTTGCTTTGAGCAATCTGTCTGATGTTACTAGTTTGGCAACAACCCTCATTGTGTGTGTGTGCCTGTGTGTGTGTGCGTGTGTGTGTGCGTGTGTGTGTGTGCATGCCTGTGTGTGCCTGTGTGTGTGTGCGTGTGCGTGCCTGCGTGTGAGTGCGTACCTGCGTGTGTGTGCGTGCGTGCGTGTGTGTGTGTCTACAGCCTCTCCCGTTCTCCTCGCGGCCCCTCTACTCCACCACCATGCTGAACCTGTCTCTCTGTCTGACGGGCTTCAGGAACACGGAGGAGGTGGTGAGTCACGCCCAGCTCACCACAACACTCCTCTCATTGTATTGTCTCGGGGTTTGATAATGCCAAATTGTAGGCGTTGACGTTTTTATCGTTGAACGTTGAATTGAGCGTCTGTGAGAGACTTATTAGCTGGATTTCGGACGTTATTTCGCGATCATTTCTGTTTGTTTTCGGCAGCGCCGAACGGAGACCTCTGTTTATTTCTCACGTGCTTCTGTCTGGCGCAGAAAAACCTGGTGAACCTGGTGCATCACATGGGCGGCATCATCAAGAAGGACTTCAGCACCAAGGTCTCTCACCTCATCGCCTACTCCACCAAGGGAGAGAAGTACAAGGTGGGCTATTTACCCCCCCCCCCCCTCCTCCTCCGCTGTCCTATCAGCCTGGCTTGCAGTCGCTTGTCCTCAGTTCTATAGAGAAGACTCTATCTTTACGTCTCTCCTTTTTCTCTTCCTCTCCCCTCTCTCTCCTCGTCATCCCTCCATCTCCGCCACAGCTGGCGGTGTGTATGGGGACGCCCATCCTCACCCCGACCTGGATCCACAAGGCCTGGGAGCGCAGAGACGACATGTGAGTCCACACGCACGCCGCCGGCTCGTTTCCCTGGTGACGGACACATCCCATGATATGTATGCACTTAAGCCTGGTTTATACCTCATAAGTCGGCTCATAGCTCATAGCTCTGGGTATTTATACTCAATAGATCGGCTCACTGACGAGCGTCCTGTGTCCATGGCAATGTACTGTACAAGCTGCACCGTTTATTTTATTTTATTTTATTTAACCAGGCAGGCATTTAAGAACAAGTTCTTATTTTCAAAGGCGGCCTGGCAAAAAGCAAAAAGCCTCTTGAGGGAACGGGGGTTAGGGGGCTGAAAAAATAAAACAAGGTTAAATATAAGACAGTTGAAGAAAAACAGCATACATTGACACATCACGTATATAAAACAACATGCAACACTACAATGAGCAATCACCAGCACAGACATACAGCAGCAGCAAATTATCAGCAAACATGCAAGACAGTTAAAAGACAGTTAAAGACGGCATACATGGAAGCATCACAATACCTATGGAGCATACAGCATACAACTAAGCATCACCACTACAAACTCTTCAGCAATCACGCAGGACAGTTGAAAAAAACAGTTAAGACGGCACACATTGAAGCATCACAACACAAATATAACATAACATGCAGCATACAATTACACAGAACACAACACAGAGCATCACACAGGCGTGGTAAAACGGGCATAACACAGAAGAGGAGTACAAATGGAATGAATGGCATAACAACTGAGGGAGGATGTTATATGGTGGGAAAGCATTTACACGAATCGGCGAGAGTGAGTGAGATGGCATTTTTGAAGGTGGGAATAGAGGTGAATTTGTCCAGTTTTAGAGTCTTTTGCAGAGCATTCCAGTCCGAGGCAGCAGCAGTCTAGAATGATGCAAGACCCAGAGAGGATTTGGAGTTGGGTATTTTCAGTTGGATGTAGAGAGAGGACCAGGTGTTGTGTGTGACAGGGAGAGGATGCAGCAGGCGAGACAGGTAGGGGGGTGACCGGTGAAGAAGGGTCTTATAGATGAGGGTGAGCCAGTGAATGTTGCGTCGGGTGTGTAGTGAGGGCCGGTTTAACAGGGAGTAAAGAGTGCAGTGGTGCGTGTTGAAGGGGGCGTTTGTGGCAAAGCGGATAGCAGAGGGGTAAAGAGTGTCGAGTTTGGAGAGTTGTTGCCCTTACATGCAGACCTGTATATTGCGTCACCAAAGTCAAGTGTGGGGAGGATGGTCATATTGATAAGGGTGAGTTTGGCGGAGGAGGTGAAGGAGGAACGATTTCTGTAGAGGAAGCCTAGTTTGGCCTTGACCTTAGACTGTAGCTTTGAGATGTGAGAAAAAGATAGAGTGGAGTCTAACCAGACGCCCAGGTATTTATAGGTGGTGACGTGATCCAGGATGGCTCCCTCAGAGGTAGTGATGTTTAACGGTGAAGGGGAAGGAGCACCCTTCCGGTGGAACCACATGGCCTTTGTCTTAGATGAATTTAGTGACAGTTTGAGTTGGGTAAAGGCATGTTAAGTTAGGAAGCTATTCTGGAGAGTGGATTGAACAGTGGTGCACGCAATGCCACATACTGGTTTGTTTACCTCAGCTTTACCCCAAGCAGCCTTGGCTGGAGCTAGCTAGGCGGCTTTGAGTTCATATGTGTGGTATTTATTCAGTTTGGGGAAAAATCTCACGATCGCATGTCGGTCTCATTGGGTTGGCGGTCAGATCGGGCCGTCACGCCGGTGCGTAGTATTTCCAAACGTTCGCAAATCGTTTGGTCGTTGGTTGTGTGTCCTCCGCTGGCCAGTGAACCGATCAGAGCTGTGAGACATAGTGACACGGTGTGAGCCGCCGGAAACTTCCGGAGGTATGAGCCAGGTGGCTCAGTGCCTGTGAGACGTTCCAAGTCAGTGAGCCAAAACAATCTGTCTCACATGGGTTGTGTCACGATGTATGAATTGGGCTTTTTCTTCCCCAGTTCCATTTTAAAGCCTACTTGCGCCCACTGGCGTCTGATGTGGGTCTGTTGTTTTGATCTAGCACCTTCCATGCGGGAGATGAGGAGTTCCGTACAGAGTTCAAGGTTCCGCCCTTCCAGGACTGTGTCCTCAGTTTCCTGGGCTTCTCCGAGGAGGAGAAGACCAACATGGAGGAGAGGACGCTCAAACATGGTGGGTGTCTGTCTGTAAACACCTCAGAAGATGAGGAGACCTGACCTATATGGCCATATGTTGTGGCATGTGTACACTTTCCACATGGTCATATATTGATGGTGCGTGCGTGTGTGTGCGTGTGTGTGTGTGTGCGTGTGTGCGTGTGTGTGTGCGTGTGTGTGTGCGTGTGTGTGTGTGTGTGTGTGTGTGTGTGTGCGTGCGTTTGGTTTTCCAATCTTCACATTGCCTTCAGCACTAGATTATGCTCTTAGTCACTTGTTTTAGAAAGGAGATGCACTTGTGAGTTCTGAAGTTTCCTACGTTAAATGCAATTATTGTAAGTCACTTTGGATAAAAGCATCAGCTAAATGACTGTAATTGAATGTGTGTGTGTGTCTCAGGTGGCCGCTACCTGGAGGTGGGAAATGAGAGGTGCACTCACATGGTTGTGGAGGAGAACTCTGTGAAGGAGCTTCCCTTCGTACCGGGCAAGAGGCTCTACGTGGTCAAACAGGAGGTGAGCCTCGGCACGGACCTCCACCTTCCAGCACCCAGACATGACATCCTGAGCCACAGACCTCAACTAGAGCAGGAGTTGTATTGCTATTGACAAGACCTTTTTTTAGAAGAAGAAATATGATATACTTTGCCTTTCCATTAGACAAGTAACTCTTTTCTTTCTCCACTTTCTCTTCTCCTCTCTCTTCGTCTCTCTTGCTTTCTTTTCTCCTCCCTACTCTCTCTATCTGTCTCTCTCCCTCTCCCTCCCTCCTATGTCTGGTGCAGTGGTTCTGGGGCAGTATCCAGATGGACGCTAGAGCCGGGGAGTCCATGTACTCCTATGAGAGGGTAAGGTCTGGAGGAACCATCCCAAACTCAACTCTACCCTCAAGCCGGAAAGAGCTGCACATCACACCTTTCTCCCTCGATTCCTCCCTATCTTTTACCCCCCCCCACCGCTCCCTCTCTCTCTTTCCCAACCTCCTCTTCCACCCCCTCCCTCTCCCCCATCCCTGTTTTCCGCCCTACATCTTTCTTTTTTACCCTCCCTCTCTCCCCATCCCTCCCATCCCCAGATGGACAGTCCGGTGATGAAGAAGGCCGTGTCGCTCCTCTCCCTCAACACGCCCAACAGCAACCGCAAGCGCCGCCGCCTGCGGGACACGCTGGCGCAGATCACCAAGGAGACGGAGATCTCGCCCTTCCCGCCCCGCAAGAGGCCGTCGGCGGAGCACTCCATGTCCATGGGCTCCCTGCTGGACATATCCAACACGCCCGAGACCTGCAAGGCCCTGGCAGGTCAGAACACGCCCCCCCCCCCCCCCCCCCGCCACACACACACCGGTTGTATTTTGGGGTGCGCCAGATTTAGTGAACCCAGTTCAGTGACGCCAGTGGAACGGTCCCGAATGTGCAGAGAGGCGTATGCCCCCAGGTCAGAACCACATCCGGGTCAAATACTTGACTGTCAGGTGCTTTAGGTGTGCTTGATTTAGAGTCTTAGGGCGCTGACAGGTCAATGTTGGCCATATCCGTGTAGTGGAGGTGGCTCAGAAGCTCTTCGGAGTCAAATGTATATGGACAAACGTATTGGGTCACCTACACATTTCACCTACAGGGGCTTTTATGACATCCCATTCTAAATTCATAGGCATTAATATGGAGTTGATCCCCCCTTTGCAGCTATAACAGCTTCCACTCTTCTGGGAAGGCTTTCTACAAGATTTTGGAGTGTGTCTGTGGGAATTTTTGCCCATTCATCCAGAAGGTCAGACACTGATATTGGACGAGAGGACCTAGCTCGCAATCTCCATTCTAGTTCATCCCAAAGGTGTTTGATGGGGTTGAGGTCAGGGCTCTGTGCAGGCCAGTCAAGTTCTTCCACACCAACCTCACCCAACCATGCCTTTATAGACCTTGTTTTGTGCACTGGGGCACAGTCATGCTGGAACAGAAAAGGGCCTTCCCCAAACTGTTCCCACAAAGATGGAAGCATAGAATTGTCCAACATGTCTTGGTCAGCTGAAGCATTAACATTTCCCTTCACTGGAACTAAGGGGCCTAGGCGAACCCCAGAAAAACAACCCCAGACCGTTATCCCTCCTCCACAAACGGCAGTTTGCAAAATGCAGTCAGGCAAGTAACGTTCTCCTGGCATTCACCAAACCCAGACTCGTCCATCAGACTGCCAGATAGAGGATTCATCAATCCACAGAACACGTTTCCACTGCTCCAGAGTCCAGTGGTGACGTACTTTACAACACTCCAACCGACACTTGGCATTGCGCTTGGTGATGTAAGGCTCTCTCATCCAATTTGAGTGTCTGACCTCACAAATGCTCTTCTGGATGAATGGGCAAAATTCCCACAGACACACTCCAAAATCTTGTAGAAAGCCTTCCCAGAAGAGTGGAAGCTGTTATAGCTGCAAAGGAGGGACCAACTCCAGATTAATGCCTATGAATTTAGAATGGGATGTCATAAAAGCTCCTGTAGGTGTAATGTTTAAGTGGCCCAATACTTTTGTCCATATAGTGTATTTTGCGGAGCTTGGAACCCCCAGTTCAGTCGAAAATGTCGCCCTTTGACCTTGAGTGCTCAGGGCTCCAGGGTGAGGTTGAGGGTCTGACTGCTGCCGGTGTGTTGCAGAGGCCAGCGTAGGGAGCAGCAGCAGGTGTAGGAGAGGGAGAGGAGGAGAGGCCTACAACAGCAGCAGCAGCAGGAGGAGGAGGACGAGCGCCAGAGAGAGGAGGAGGAGGAGTAGTAGTACGGACATAGGGAGGGACTGCTCCTTCCAGCACACTAGCACCCCCCTGCGGGAGCCAGGGACCCCTGGGGGCGTCGGCCCCCACCACCAGCTACCCCAGCCTACAGACATGGAGGCCTCCTCCTCCTGGATGGTAGACTCAATTTCCCAGGAGGCGGTGTGTCTCGGCGAGCGTCAGGACAGTCCAGGTCGATTAGATTCGATTACACTCAGTCACAGATTCACAGGGTTCCCACTGATCATGGAATTTCTGGAATATCATGGATTTTTTATTTATTTATTCCAGACGTAATGTCAGGAGATTTTATTATTTTAGTTATTATTTTATGTCATAGAATATCAGGGGATTTTGTTTGTAGCATGCTTACATTTTAGTTGCCATTTATCAGAATGTAATATTTTTATGCAGTAGCCCATTTTTCATCATCAACTTATCTCACTCGTTTCCCGTATTGCGTGAGCGGTTGTTATGGTTACTTGATTTTTCAGCACCTATTTATCCCCTTCCCGCTTGCAACAGTTTTTCCGTTCATTACAGGTCATGGAAATTCAGCTTTTTAGTCACTGAACGTCAGGGAATTTGACATTTGAAGTGGGAACCCTGAATTTAAAATAACAAATGTCAGATATCGTATTGTTCTTCCGTCCTCTGTACAGACAATCCACATATGTAGTATATCAGTTCAGAAAGATAAGCGGCACAAACACGTTTTTCTTAACTGTTGTTCTTGCGTTTGCGGTTCTCCAGAGGGTTCCAGGCCGTCGAAGAGCACGGGGCCGGCCCAGGCCAAGCAGTCAGCCAGGTGGCAGGTCTCCAAGGAGCTCTACCAGACGGAGAGCAACTACGTGGACATCCTCTCTACCGTGCTGCAGGTGAGCAGGCTCTGGCTGCCCCCCGACCACGGCTGATCACACCTGCCGCCATGGGCCGGTCGCCCCCTGAGAAGAGACCCTGACCACGCTACGCCGCCTCCTATAAGCACACGTGTGTTTGTGTGTGCGTGTACCTGTTGCTGCGTTCCATTTGGTTCGGGAAGTTATGATTTACGAGATACTCCTCGCAGTTTTAACTGGAACGCCCCTCTCGACTTTTCTCCACTCGTGAACTCGTACAGTATCACTTACCACTACCCCCAGTTCGCTGTGGAACTAGATGGCAGCTCCCTGTGTAACAAAGTGAAAATTTAGTAATACTGTTTTATTAGCATTTCCGTCGTATTTGTGTCTCATTAAATCAGTTGTACACACATTCCCAGAGGATTTCTTCGCAACCTCTTTTGTGTGCGACATACAAAAGACGGCAAACAAAGCTAGCTAACGTCCATCTTTGTTCCGAGCTGCTGTTGGAGTCTATTTTAAGGAGGTGACCTCGTGGGCGACGCTGTCCTCCGTCTCTCCCACCTCTCACCTCACTATGTGTACCCGTCTCGTCTGAAACGTCTGTTTTCTGCAGCTCTTCAAGCTCCCGCTGGAGAAGGAGGGGCAGGTGGGCGGGCCCATCCTGGCCCAGGAGGAAATTAAGACCATATTCGGCAGCATCCCAGAAATCTACGACGTACACACCAGAATAAAGGTGGGTGGGGCTTCTCCTTCACGCAAGAGCTCGCCACCTCCAGTCGGTTATTTGACCTTTGACCTCAGCCAATCACCGCCTTCATTTGTTTGCAGACTTCTGTTTACTATCTGAACTCCAGCTTTGAGGCGTGTGCTGTTCTCAGTTTTGTTGTCGTTTATCTTCCCGTTGTTGTTTATGTTTGTTTGTTGTAGGCTGACCTGGAGGAGCTGGTGATGGACTGGTCAGAGGACAAGAGTGTGGGAGACATCATCCTCAAATACGTGAGTAGCTGCTAATAGTGTGACCATAGAGACTGATGCTGTATTTCGTCACCGAGTACAACGTCTGTTCAGGATTGAATTTCACTCTCTGCCCATTGTTGTTGGCGCTCATGTGTATTGCTCCCTCCCACAACGTGTGCGTGTGTGTGTGTGTGTGTTTTAAACCAGTCTAAGGAGTTGGTGAAGGCCTACCCTCCCTTCGTCAACTTCTTTGAGATGAGCAAAGAAACCATCGTCAGGTGTGAGAAGCAGAAGCCAAGGTTCCACGCCTTCCTCAAGGTCAGCAGCTCAGCGCGTGTGTGCGCGTGCATGTGTGTGTGTGCGTGCGTGTGTGTGCGTGCGTGCGTGTGTGTGTGTTTCTAACCCTTTGTGTTATTGCTCCCAGATCAACCAGTCAAAGCCAGAGTGTGGCCGTCAGACACTGGTTGAGCTGCTCATCCGCCCTGTACAGAGACTGCCTAGTGTAGCCCTGCTACTCAACGGTAACACACACAAACACACACACACACACACACACACACACACACACACACACTCTGTATAAACACTGCCTAGTGTAGCTATGCTACTCAACGGTAACACATACACACACATACATACACACACACACACTCTGTATAAACACTGCCTAGTGTAGCTATGCTGCTCGACCGTAACACACACACACACACACACACACACACACACACACACACACACTCTGTATAAACACTGCCTAGTGTAGCTATGCTGCTCGACGGTAACACAGTCCAGTTTGTCGAAGCTTTGGTTGCTTGTTCAATGTTCTGCAACTTTCCCAAATTGAACTCCCTCTCTCTCTCACCGGATTCCTCCTCCCTCCCTCTCCTCCCTGCAGATATAAAGAAGCACACGACGGATGACAACCCTGACAAGATGACCCTGGCGCGGGCCATCGAGTCCCTCAAGGAGGTCATGACGTGAGTCTCCACTGGCCGCAGCACTAGAACACTGACATCACGACTGGAGTATTGACAAGGATCCCACGATACACTATGTATCGCGATACATGGGTCACGATACAATACGTATCACGATACATTGTGATGCGATACAGTACATATTGCGATACGTCGCGATACTCTACATGATTTGCTGACTTTTTATAAATACAACTCCATCTCCCGCTCCCTGGAGGTGATCCTGAGGGCGGAGGGAATGTAAGGAGAGAATGAAAACCCATTTTACCTCAGTGCTTCAAGAGTATGAAATGAAATTTGAAACATGAATAATGTATCTATGACTGAATAATGTATCTATGAAATTTGAAACATGAATAATGTATCTATGACTGAATAATGTATCTATGACTGAATTCTATCTTTCATTTCCTTTATCTATATTCCCTGTCTCGTTCGGTATATTTTCCTTGTGCAAAAAAAAATTATTTTCTTTACTGTATTGATACTGTTCCACGGAAAATGTATATAGTATCGCGGAAAAAATATCGCGATGAATTGCTGTATCGATTTTATTTCACATCTCTAGACTGGAGCAGCCTGGGGAATTTTCCTTTTTCGTCTCGCTGCTCCCCGAACTGCCATTTCTCTCTGATCTACATTGATGCTTTTGTTATTTCAATCCCTGTCTCTCTCTCTCTCTCTGTCTCTCTCTCTCTGTCTGTCTCTCTCTCCCTGTCTCTCTCTCTCTGCCTCCCTCCCCCCAGTCACATCAATGAAGACAAGAGGAAGACGGAGGGGCAGAAGCAGATCTTTGATGTGGTGTACGAGGTGGACGGCTGCCCTGTGAGTCCAGTTGGTCCGTTTGTTTCTTTCCGTTCTGGACAAGGGTCAGCTCTGGACGGTCTGCTCATGCTTCTCTCTTCTCTTCCTGTCCTCCTCGTCCTCCTCGTCCTCCAGGCCAACCTGCTGTCCTCCCATCGCAGCCTGGTCCACCGCGTGGAGACCATCGCCCTGGGAGACAAGCCCTGTGACCGCGGAGAGATCGTCACCCTCTTCCTCTTCAACGACTGTCTGGAGGTACAGTACACCATGGTTTATCTCCCCCGTCATCCCTTCACTCAGCCCTAATGTCTCTCTCTCACTCCCTCCCTCTCTCTCTCAACCTCCCTCTCTCTACCTCCCTCCCCCTCTCTCTCAATATCCCCTCCTCCCTCCCCCTCTCTCTCAACCTCCCTCCCTCTCTCTCTCAACCTCCCCTCCTCCCTCCCTCTCTCTACCTCCCTCTCTCAACATCCCCTCCTCACTCCCATCCTCTCTCTCAACCTCCCTCTCTCTACCTCCCTCCCCCTCTCTCTCAACATCCCTTCCTCCCTCCCCCTCTCTCTCAACCTCCCCTCCTCCCTCCCTCTCTCTCTCAACCTCCCCTCCTCCCTCCCTCTCTCTCTCAACCTCCTCCCTCCCTCTCTCTACCTCCCTCTCTCAACATCCCCTCCTCCCTCCCTCTCTCTCTCAACCTCCCCTCCTCCCTCCCTCCCTCTCTCTCTCAACCTCCCCTCCTCCCTCCCTCTCTCTACCTCCCTCTCTCAACCTCCCCTCCTCCCTCCCTCTCTCTCACTCCCTCCCTCTCTCTACCTCCTCTCTCTTTCAACCTCCCCTCCTCCCTCCCTCCCCCTCTCTCTCAACATCCCTTTCTCTCTCTCAACCTCCCTCTCTCTCAACCTGTACAATCATGACACATACTGTACTGTTCCAGGCTTTTCAAACCTTATCGATATTATGTTGAACTACACTACAAGTTGGTAATTTATCAGACCCTTTTATCCAAAGCGGCGTACAATGTTTTGATTTAGTGTTGGGGTTAAGTGCCTTGCTCACGGGCACAACAGTAGCCATCATTATCAAGTGGCCTGGCCCGGTCTGCTCTAACCACTGGGCTACCCACAATACTGGACTTCTTTCCTTCCTGTGTGTGTGTGTGTGTGTGTGTGTGTGTGTGTGTGTGTGTGTGTGTGTGTGTGTGTGTGTGTGGTGTGGTGTGTGGTGTGTGGTGTGTGGTGTGTGTGTCGCGCGTCTCAACAGATCGCCAGGAAGCGTCACAAGGTGATCAGCACGTTCAGGAGTCCCCTTGGCCAGACCCGACCCCCGGCCAGTCTCAAACACATCATGCTCATGCCGCTGTCCCAGATCAGGAAGGTGCTGGACCTGCAGGACACCGAGGGTGAGACACACACACACGGCTAGAACACACACACACGGCTAGAACACACACACACACACACGGCTAGAACACACACACACACATGGCTATAATACACACACACACGCCTACACCACACACGGCTACAACACATACACACGCTTCGGCTGCACACATGCAACACATACCACACATTTATTGTCTAACGTGCACACACATTCCCCTCACCCCCCCCCTGCCACCTCCAGAGTGTCAGAACGCGTTTGCGCTGGTGGTGCGCCCCCCCACCGAGCAGGAGAACCTCCTGTTCAGCTTCCAGCTGACCGGCGAGGACACGCCCAAGACCTCCTGGCTCAGGATGCTCTGCAGACACATCGCCAACACCATCTGCAAGGCCGACGCGGTGAGCACCCACGCGCCTGGACCTCTATCCTTCTGTGGTCCATCCATCCATCCATACTCATCCATCCACCCATACATTCATACATCCATACATCCATCCATAGTCATCCATCCACCCATACATCCATCCATATATCCATCAATTCATCCACCCATTAATCCATCATCCATACATACATCCATTAATCCATACATCCATCTATCCATCCATCCACAGTCATCCATCCACCCATATATCCATCAATTCATCCACCCATTAATCCATCCATCCATCCATCCATCCATCCATCCATCCATCCACAGTCATCCATCCATATATCCATCAATTCATCCACCCATTAATCCATCCATCCATCCACCCACCCACCCATCCATTCATTCATCCATCCATCCATCCATCCATACATCTATCTATCGATCCACACATACATCCATCCATCCACACATCCACACATCCATCCACACATCCATCCATCCATCATCCACACATCCATCCATCCATCCATCTGTCCATCCATCACCCCTCTCCCTGGCCACCTGTCAGCCTCACACAGCCCAGGGAAGGCTGTGTGACGTCTCCTCGCTCAGCCCCTCAGGATCCCGGAGGGTTTTTCCTCATGTGATTGTGTTGTGAACAGGAGGACCTGATCCAGGACACGGAGCCGGACTCGGTGCAGGTGAGCACCAAGGACATGGACAGCACTCTCAGCAAGGCTTCCCGCGCCATCAAGAAGACCTCCAAGAAGGTAAAACCAACGGTGTGGTTGGCTGCCACGTTTTCAGTCGTATGGTCAGTGGCTGGCACTGGGCGCTGCCGAGTCTGATGCCGAATTGTACGCGATGGTGTGTGTGTGTGTGTGTGTTTCTTCAGGTGACCAGAGCCTTCTCCTTCACCAAGACCCCCAAGCGCGTGCTCCAGAGGGCCTTCCTGGCCAGCAGCACCCCCGACGACAAGAGTCCCGGCCTGACCTCTGAGCACATGGCCCGCATGGGCAGCAGCTCCACTCTGTCGGTACGTCTCTCCCTCCGTCATCCCTCCATCCCTCCGCCATCCATCCATCGCTCCGTCATCCATCCATCCCTCCATCCATCCATCCATCCATCCCTCCATCCATCCCTCCATTCATCCATCCATCGATCGCTCCGTCATCCCTCCCTCCATCCATCCATCCCTCGATCCATCCCTCCGTCATCCATCCATCCCTCCATCCATCCATCCATCCCTACATCCATCCCTCCATTCATCCATCAATCCATCCGCCTTCCTCGTTCCGTCAGATTGTGTCCCCTTCCTCCGTCCATCGCTCCATCTATTGCTCTGTCCATCAATCTCCCCAAAATCTGGTGCTCAAATCCTGGCAATTCATTGGTTTCGCAGGAATCCCTGCGACACCAATCAGTAGCGACTTTCGCGATCAGGCGTTCCCACCCATAGATGCCTAACCTGGGCTAGCGTCTCTCATTTGCTGCTACAGTGATGTATACTGCTCTATTATGTAATATGAGGAACGCAGCGATTCAACGTAATATTTGAACATTAGTCTGGAGAGAGACTATCCACCCTCTGATGTTAGTTCGTTCCTTCATCTTCTGTGACTGCCTGTACCTGTCTGTCTGCCTGCCTGTCTGTCTGTCTGTCTGTCTGTCTGTCTGTCTGTCTGTCTGCCTGTCTTTCTGTCTGTCTACCTGTCTTTCCTCTCTGTTCTGCCTTCTGTCTGTCAGTTGTGTCCTCTCTCTCTCTCTCTCTCTCTCTCTCTCTCTCTCTCTCTCTCTCTCTGTTCTCTGTCCAGCTGTAGAGGTTAATCTCGTTGTCTGTCTATATCCCGCCCCGCTTCAGATCGCTCGCTCTACCTCCACCTTCAACCTCAGTAGCTCCGCCTCCAAGAGCTCCAACGCCACGGTGCAGCGCTCTAACTCCCTTGACCCCGCCCCCCGCCCTCGCGTACCTGTCTGCATACGCACCCCCTGCAGCCCCGGCCCCGACGCCGCCCCCGCTAGCCTCCCCCGCCAGGCTGCGAGCTCTGGCCAGCCGGCCCTGCTCCAGCCTCAGCCCCAGTCCCGGTCCCGACCCACCCTCTCCGTCTCCAGCCTCCCAGGAGGTCCGGGGGTCCGGCCCAAAGGCAGGCTTCCCTCTGGGGCGTGCAGGGACCTGCTGGTCTCCTCCATCCCCCCCCACCGGGCAGGCCTGATGAGTCCTCGCAAAGAGACCCTGCTCTAGGCTCCGCTCCTCCTCCTCCAGCTCAACAGCACGGCGTACCGAAGTGAGCAACTCGTTAGCGCGGTACACTAATGGTCCCTTCCCAAATCAACCTTCTCCTGTCTTTCACTCTGCGAGCCTCTTATGGAGATCGGATAAGGGGGAAGCAATATGGTGGTGATTCCAGCCAGCCAATTCAGAGGGCAGATTGAAGCTATTATTACAATGCCCGCATCTGCCAGCTGACCAGGCATCTCCACAAGTGCATTTGGGGGTGGAGGTCTTAGGAAGGTGGTTTGGGACTGAGCCTCTGTCCTTTGAATAATCCAGATTACTCACTTGGGGAGATGTGGTGGCTGACTCCCTCACTGGGCATGGTGGAGGCTCTCTCACTCTGTCACTGTCCTCGGTATGCACTCTCTCCCACCCCTGTGGCCTGTTCAGGAGCATGAAACAACATCACAGTGTTCAGATAGAGGTTATGCTGCGTCCCATTTGTACCGGAAACGTCAGGATTCCCGGGTTCGACGTCAAAGTTGTCATCAAATACGTCACCTGAACTCAGGTGAATTCCACCACTGTACTTGGTATCTAACTATTATCTAACTTGCCTAGATAAGGTGAAAGTGGGGTTTTCTCATTTTGTTTCTGGAACGCATTCAACTGGGATGTGACGCCGGGCACCAAATCCGGGAATCCCGACGTTTCCAATAACGCAGCATTGGTCTGGGATCAGTGTGTGTGTAGCGCAATCTAGAGAAGCAATAGGAGGCTGCATATCCATCTGGGATGTTGTGAACCCTCCTGAATCATTGCCTGGGCGGGGCTGGTGGGTGGTGTCACTCATGTCACTCTTGCTTGGTCTCTGTAACTCTCATCTACCTATTCGTTTGAACCGTTTCTCGACCATTCCTTTAGTCCTCAAATGTCAGATATGCCTGATTTCACACTAGTTGACTTTTTTCTCTCTTTCCGTCTACCCAGGCGGGCCATTCTCCCTCCATGGTCAACCTGTCCTCCATGTTTGAGAGGAAGTACCATACCTTCAGCCGATCCACCACCCACCTCTACTGAGCTCCGACCCCCTCCCCCCCATCTTCTCTGAGCTGCGATCCCCCCCCCCCCCCCCCATCTCCTCTGAGCTCCGACCCCCCCATCTCCTCTGAGCCCAGACCCCCCCATCTCCTCTGAGCTCCGACCCCCCCCATCTCCTCTGAGCTCCGACCCCCCCATCTCCTCTGAGCTCGGACCCCCCATCTCCTCTGAGCCCGGACCCCCCCATCTCCTCTGAGCTCCGACCCCCCCATCTCCTCTGAGCCCAGACCCCCCCATCTCCTCTGAGCTCGGACCCCCCATCTCCTCTGAGCTCCGACCCCCCCATCTCCTCTGAGCCCAGACCCCCCCATCTCCTCTGAGCTCGGACCCCCCCCCCCCCCCCCATCTCCTCTGAGCTCGGACCCCCCCATCTCCTCTGAGCTCGGACCCCCCCCCCCATCTCCTCTGAGCTCGGACCCCCCCCCCCCCCCCATCTTCTCTGAGCTCCGGGGTCCACCACCCACCTCTTACGAACGACAAACCACCTGTTCTGGGCTCCGATCCGCGACCCTTGGGTTTATGAGCTCTGGTCTCTTCGTGAGAGTGCTGATCCAACACCCTGCTGTTCTGAACTCCTCCCAGCACTGATCTTGGACAGAGACAGGAGACTGTAGGAACGCTTGTACGAGTGCACTACTGTAGTTCACCTATCTAAACTCAGGCCATCTTTCTCTGTTTTACTCCATGCTATGGTACTGCACAGTGTCAGGCCCTGGAAGGGCGTGATTAACACCAGACTGCTATGGTCTGACTTGACTACATGAAGGAAGCTGCCTGTTGTTGTTTTGTATGTACTTAACAATATTACGTTAGCCTATACCGTGTATTGGAAGCACTTGTATTATGGGCTCAACTGTTAACTGTCACGTCGTGTATAAATAGAAATTTAATTTCACTAACATTCTATATCGTTTTGTCCTAGCAGGTTAGGCCTGCCACTAAATGATTAACCAATCAAAGTATTTCTTTGTTTTTATAGGAACAAGCCTGTTGGGTTCAGTTTTTATAGCTTCCAGCTTTTATAAAGCTCTAGAAATGTTTTTACTTTTGATACAGATGATCAGCATTTGGGGGAATTAAAGCAAACAGCATATGCCATTATGTCCATTTGCTCTTATTTTATAAGTGATTTGTTTTGTGTCGTCCAGTGGGTTTTCTGTTTGAGAAGGGATGCTGCGTTGTTGAAGTCGCCTACATATTTATTCAGAATAATTTTATGAATATTCTATAAAAGTCATTTTTCTCGTTTCTCCTCTCTGTGTTAATTTTGCCTCTTTCCTTTTGTTCTGTCACACCTTTCTTTTCCATACCTCTCTCTTTCTCTGTCTGTATCAAATGAACTTACAGCTGATCCAAGTGTGAAAGCTTATTTCTGCTGCTTTATTCTGCCAGAGGATTCTGTTATTTACCGTTTTGTCAACACCAGATGAATAAAAAAAAAGAAATAAGCATTTTCACACCATTCATTTCTATTGAATATGTCACTTTTATTACTTTTGGAACTGACTTTTATTAAATTTTAATAAAATTCCCTCTATATAATGTCCTGGTTTTTGTCTTTATTTATATGTACTGTATATGATGATGTTTTGATATATTTATTATTGCCATAAAACGCCTCATGATATCTTTATATTATGTGGAAATAGCCTCTTAGTCTACCCAATGTTTCCTGTAGACGGAAGTATTTCCAAACTGATCAGAGTGGCTGGCTGGTAAATCAGGCCTCAGCTGGTGATGAATGGGGCAGAAGTTAATCTGTACCCACTGCAGTGAGGACCACTTAGCCAAGTCAACGTGCCTGATATTTTCCGGGTTCCGTTTTTCTTCAGGTATCAAGTGAAATTCATGGGTTTCAAATGTAGTCCTAGACCTGCCATATTGGGACCAACACAGATGTTTCAATTTATCTGATTTGTCTCTACTGCATATAATCCTATGGAGTAGAACTAATTAACTAATTTGAAACACCTGTGTTGGTCCCCAACATGGCAGGTCTAGGACTATTTGAAACCCATGAATAGAACGGTCAGTCTGTTTGAGCAGGCAACCGCTGTAGGCTAGTTTAGCCTGAATAAAACTAACTTCTAGTAGAGGAAATGGAAAGATTAATTAATTATTTATTATTCATAAATATAACTAGTCTTAAAATATTTTCTGAAAGCCGGTTTTACAAATGTATCGTGAATGGCTTAAATACACCCAGGATTATAGAATTAATAGGCCTAACGAATTTATTGTGGATTAAACAAGGTTCTCCAATTTAAGCAGATTCATATTTTGCTATTGCTTGATAAGTGATCAATAATGGAGGAGACGGAAAACTGAGCATTTCTACATTCAAAGTTATCTTTATTCTGGGTTTAGGATTACATTCTATTTTCACTTTTAATAAACACAAAATCAGTACGACTGGGTTTTATTAAAGCTGGTAGTGATATTGACAGTATCATTGGTTTTCCACTGTCCTTCACTCTCTCTCTTTCCCCATCCCTCTCATTTTGGGGGGACAATTATGAGTCCATCTCTGTACTGCTGTTTTGGCCCTGCGCTGATGCTGATGAAATTAAATATGATGTAAAGTATAAGTATGAATGCATTTATAATCGTCAAGCCTTCAATGTTATTCCACGTTCTTGTCTTGGTGAACTTGGGTGATAAAGACAGCGCTGGGTCTGTAAGAGTTTACACCTGACCTTGTAGGCTACTGCCCTCTAGTGGTGTAGGCTACTCACTCACCTCTGGCAGTTCTTAAAAGTTGAGTCACGTTCGTTAGCTGTGGACATGTCGGAAAGGTAGGTGAGCAAATTATGACTTAAAAATCATATGGATTGGATAGCAGCTGATTTATATACAAATATTTCAATTGTAGCTTGCTACAAGTGAAATGCGTAGTCTTTTGCAACGGTTCGCATAGGCTTTCAGGAAAATGACGCACTTCATGGGCTGCTCTGTTAATGATTATTCCAATTACAGCATTAGACTTTTCGCTATTGACTGGTAGTAGCCTAGTGAACTGTTGGCATTTGATTTCATACAAATAAAGAAATGCGACCATTAGAGGCTTTGACACCTTAAGTGGGCAGATTTAGTTACAGGCATTTGTGCCTATTAACTTCTTATTTTCATAGGTTACTTACTAAGAATAATACTTTGTCTACTCAAGCAAACAAACTTGAATATCGACGTTTCGGTCCAACGACTTTCCTCAGGAAAACTTTGAGGAGCTTTTCTTCATTACAACAATTGACACCTGGTGATTGACTGCGAGAGTCTGCAAGGGTTATAAATAGCGACATAGGCTATTAATTACAATGACGACGCCAAAAACCTACGTGGTTGGGACTTTTTTTTATCTTCCGTTGGCTGAGTCACTTTGCAGTTGCAAGTATCAACATTCCTTGCAAAACTACTCAATATAGGCTACAATGAAAGTTGCCATTGTCAAACTTAACATCAAATTTGACGCTTTATTTGTCATACAGCACATTCATAACACACGTTGGAATGGGTGACACATGGGAATACACACACACACACACACACACACACACACATTTTAGGGTCGCCGATGATATGTTCTCTGAGCTTAACCTTTCCCCCAAGGGCAGTCGGGAGCAGACAGTGGGACAAAGTGCTCCTGTCCGTCTTCGTCAGGGACGTAGGGACGTTACATAGACAACTAATTTTGGCTCAGTAATACGGGAAACCGACCCCCCCCCCCTTAAACCAGCCCTGATATTTATTACATTATGTTGGTGACAGAACTGAAAGATGTATGGTATAGGCATGTCTGGGTTAGGTGTCTGCCGGCTGAATATTTATCCAGTGATTCTTGGCTTCAAAGATTAGAGGAACCGGGCGTCCTGCAATAGAAACCAGAGAAGGAAGGGGACATCCCCTGACCAACATGGAGGGGGGCGCGGATCCTCTTCAGGACAGTCCGTACGTATTATGGTAATTGTGTAATTATGTCCTACTGTATGTGATTATTGTTTGTTTTGATGTTCTATGGACCCCAAGAAGAGTCCAGAACTGAAGGGGATCCAAACAAACAAACAAACAACAGACAATTTTAAGCAGTTTAAGGAACGAACGTTTGTTTTGAAATGAAGGTCTCAGTTGTAAAACTTCAGTTAGAAAGCAGTTCAAATCTATTCTAAAATAACATGCTTGAAAGCATTTAGAGCTGAGCTGATTTAACCTAGGCCTAGGGTACTTCAAAATTAGTCTTGCATAGCCAGACCTATCTCCACACTTCATTTACACTGTGCCGGTGCAAGAGAAAAGTCTGGGGGGAGGGATGCTGTATTTCTTTAAACCAATCATAATCGTCTTGGGCGGGCTGCTGCTTGGTTGTTGTTTCACATAGCCATTTTGGAAAGCTGTAATGTGGAAAAGGTGAAGGGGTGTGAGTACATTTCGTATGGATGGATGGACGGGAAATTCCTTAGCTGTACATAAAACACATAAGCACGATAAAACAGGCACAAAGGCAAAACAAGGGCATTGAAAAGGCAGTATCAGTACAAATATACAGTATGTTTTCTCCCGAGCTAGCTACATTAGAAGAGGTGCTCTCACATTGTGAAGAGAGCTGTGCTTTGGAACTATGTATCTGTGCTACTGTACTGTATGTATCTGTTCTCTTTCTGTACCATAACTTCACATACGATGTACAGTGCCTGTAAGGAAGCCTCAGCCAGTGATCTGGTCAGTAGTGAGCAGACAACAGATGTGCCTGGAGATCAGGAAGATCATCAACGCAGAGACCAAAGGTAAAACCACCCTCTGTCATATTGAGCTGAACTAACCTCTCGGAGTTTGATACTGTGTGGAGCTGCTTTGTAACAGTACTCTCTTGGAGAGTTGATGGGTCAGCAATAAAATTGCTCAGTGTTTTATTTGTTTTTGTGAATGAATGCTGTTTTACTAACAGGGTAGTTCTTCCACACAGACCATCTGGCTGTTACCTGTCCGTGAAAAGTGACCGTTCAATGGACGGCCCCATTAATTTCAGAGGCAGGGATCCAACTCTAAAAGAGGAGTAAGGCTGCTCAATTGACTTGTCATTACATTCAACAACACTCATTATTTAGAGATTACTCAGAAATATCTTCACGGCCGTCAAAGCTTGTTATGTGTTTCACCAGGGTTCATCGCAGACCAGAGTCGCCAACCTCAGAAGAGACCGCCAGTTCTATACACCCTCCTCCTAATATGAAGTATTATACATCCTCCTCCTAATATGAAGTATTATACATCCTCCTCCTAATATGAAGTATTATACATCCTCCTCCTAATATGAAGTATTGACACTTTACTACTGTGATGTAGGGTTGTACTCGTCATAATGGTGTCTTGACCAAATGTTATGATAAATGATGCTTGATCTAGAAATAACTTTGTCACCCATGATCACCATTTTCAAGCTGTGCAACCAAATTTTCCAGTATACATTCCTTACTTGTACTGTAAAGGCAACATGTCTGGTTTGACCACATCAAATCATTTTCTATTAGTAACTCATAAAATGTATTTTACATGAAGTGTCGTTTTCTCCCTAATAACAGATCAGGAGAGGTGCTCTGTGACATCTGTTCTGAGATTGACTCTGATGTCGTGAAGAGAGCAGTGAAAACCTGTGAGACCTGCAGTACCTCCTACTGTGAGAACCACGTTCGGAGGCACGTCACAGAAGCACGCTTTCAGAAGCACCATCTAGTGGATGTGCCACAAGGTGCGGAGCAGAGGCTGTGCCAGGACCATCACAGACCTCTGGAGGTGTTCTGCAGGACCGACCAGATGCTGATCTGCAGTCAGTGTTCAGTAACAAAACACAGAGGACACGACACCCATCATCAGACAGAACCAGCTGGAGGAAAGGTAGCTGTTTGAGTTATTATTCCATTGAATGGATACTTTGACCAAAAAATTGAGATTAAAGCATTGTGTTAATACATTATGATTAGTAATGTTAATGTGATACTGAATGACCACTATGAAGGCAATTTAGTGTTAACAGTCAATTGACTGATTAAGTACTTGCTCTGTTTTATACAGCTTAGAACTTTTGACGGAGAGCATCGGAAAAGTCTGACCTCAGTTAATGGTATGTGTGTTTTCTCTCCTTCAATACTCCCCTTTGAGCTTCTTAATGAATAATGATGAATGGAGAACAAGTGTTTTCGCTGGTGCTAGTAAAGTCAGTTTGTAGTCATGTTCAAATGCCTGTCCCATTGGTTTCCTTGTCAGTGCTGCCCCCTCCTGGAGAGATCAGGTTCCTCTCAGTGACGTCAAACTCTGTAACTCTGAGGTGGGGACCTCCTGAGGGTGTGAAGGGACCCAAGACGTTCACAGTGACCTGGGAAGGAGACTGGGAACAGAAGAGCCTCTCACTGGAAGACGTGTATGAGGTTGAAATAGATACACTCCAACCTGGTCAAAAGTACACCTTCAAAGTGGCCACAGGAGGGCCACCTGGGAACCAGAGTGAATGGGTCTCAGCTACTGTAACCACAGGTATAGAACATTTAGAGTTTCATAGGATTTTTTAAAAAGCTTTAGAACTGCCCTTCTTTTACACTTCACTTAAATGAGCAGTACATTCCGTTGCCATTTTAAAAACACATCTTGTTTCATTTCTATCAGTGGTCCCACCTCCAAGGGACATTAAGGCTGACCAGTTGGGTGTGACTTCGTTCAGTCTTCGCTGGTCGACGGCTGAGGGAATGGAGCACCTCCCACAGTGCTTCCTCATATCCTACCACAGCCCAGGAGCGCAGCCCATGGCTAAACTTGCTGAGGACTGCTGCAGGACACTGACTGGTCTTCAACCTGGCACCGAGTACACGGTCAGCTTGTCCACTGTGCTGAAAAATCAACAACAGAGTCAACCTGTCTCAACAACCATTTGGACAAGTAAGAGATGGCATTCTTTTACAAATACAAATTCAGAACGTGTATTGTGTTGCTTACTGGTGGTTTATTATATTATTGAATTTGGACAGAAAGAATGATCGATATAAGCACAACTGCAGGAAGTATTAAGTATAATTAAATATTAATTTAAACAAGTGTGACTGACAATGCCCCTTAAAAACACTTTTTTAAACAGTAATTTGTATCAAACTAATCCGGTGTGTTCATGATAAATATATCTGCTAGAATTGTTTCTCCCCTAGTACTTCCAGTCCCAGTCCAGCTGACGGTTGTCTCAGTGGACGCTACATCAGCCACTGTGAGCTGGGAACAGCCAGGTGGAATGGACCTGACCCAGCTCCAGTACCAGATCTCCTACCAGTGTCCAGGAAGAGATCAACGCATCATCACCACCTCCTCACTCAGCATCCCTCTGCCTGACCTGCAACCTGCATCAGAGTACTCTGTCAGCCTCTGCAGTCTGCTAGACAACGGGAAACAAAGTGAAAGTATCTCTACAACCATCAGGACAAGTAAGAGTTCTCCACTTTACAAATGCCAAGATGATTACATGTAGATCACTGCAACATGAATCCGTTGTCGATTCTTGTCGTTTCCTTATATATCTATTTTGGCAAATTAATCAAGTTGAATCTGCAGGGTACTGTACAGTAGGTGACACTGTAATGTGTCAAAGTATTTCCTTACTGCATATGTGCTCATTTTGATGCATGTCGGCCTGATTGTAAACAGTGAGGACCGGCCAGGAACATTCATGCAATATCATCGCCATAAACAACATAAGCAGTAAGGAAATACTTTCACACTAATTCACTTCACCAATCCTGCAGATTTAACCTACTTTATTTGCTATAGCCTATACATAAATAAAAATAAGAAGCTACTAAATTGTTACAAGTTGCAGCTTTAAAGATGATAGATACAGATGAATGATGAATAGATATACCTGTTCCACTTCCACTGATAGGGATAAAAAAAATAAAAATAAAGTGTTTTCCTAATTACTGGCACACCGATAATTAGGCTCCGATACTTGTGCTACAAAACATTTTAATGTTGTTCATGAATTCATTCAATTTCCTTTACTATTGCAGAGTCTAGTTTGGGATCATATCTGAAGACATTGGGACTGGAACAGCATTTTACAAAGAAACTAACACTGAATGCCACACTTGCTATCAACAGCGATATGTTAAAACAGGCAAATCAAGAACAGAGTGTTCCAACTCCTGAATCCCTATTGGTCTTTTTTCTTAGAGAACTGATGAAGGCTAATGTGTTGGCAAGAAATGCATTTTCCGATGAGAAGTGTGTGAATCCACTGGATCTCATAACTGGCCTGTTCTTGTGTTCAGATCATTTCCTGCAGCAGGAGATTGCCCTCAAAATGTCAATGTGTCAGTTCGCTCTTCCTCTCTTGCTGCCCAACTGTGATACAGAACAGAGCACTCTGATGCTGTGGGCCATGAGAGACATAGTGAGGAGGTTCAGGCCTCAGTCTTTAACTGACCAGAAGGGGTTTGTTGAAAGCAGCATTGTGCTTATTGAGCTCCCGTTGGTGTCTTTTGTTAGACTTGGGAACAGCAGTTTGCCAAAATCAGAGTTTCTAAATGAGGTATTAAGCAAGTCTCAGCAGACCAACTGTTCCTTTGTTCACCGAAACATGACTGGTGGAAATACACCTAGGCAGATCTCTGAAGGCTTAGTGGAAATTAGCTGGTACCTGCCCGGTGGGAACCCAAACATTGATGTCTTCCCTGAACCTGTGGCTGTGGCCAATCTTCGTGGTGATATCCAGGATTTTCAAACCCAATTCCAGTTTCTCTGTGAAACATCAGCTGCAGTGTTCATGTTTTGTGATGATTTTGGCTCAGACGATGATCTGTTGAACTTCCAGCACATGGGAGATCGACTGTTCATTGTCAGCAACACTGATGCCAAGGGCTATGATGCTGCAAAAATGGAAAAACTACTAAGCAAACCCACTGGACACATAAAGAAAGGCAGCCGCATGAACAATATCCAACTTGTGAAGAAGCTCCACTCGGTTGTCACAGATGTCCTGAAGAGAAACCCACTCAAGTTTAGTGTGGAGAAAATGGCAGATGTGGCAAAGAAATACCACATCAGTGTAGATGAGGACTTTCGGCCTTGTCAGGATGCAAAGAAGAAAGCCTGCTTAATCACTGACCACATCTCTGACACAACACAATTCAAGATTAAACACCTTCCCTTACATGGGGAGGTTTTAGGAGAACTAGCAAAGCTTGAGAGAGAGGAAAGTAAACTAAAAAATGCAGGGAGCACAAATATTGAAACATACAAAGGTGAACTCCGCAGAGAGAAACAAAAACTAAGAAGTAAACAATTCAGCCAAGGTATGAATGACATTATGTCCAAGTTCACAGATGGTTTGAGGGAATCAAAAGAGAGCTGCTTTTTCCTTAAGTGGATAAAAATGAACCTGGATAACCTTTCTAGAACACACCTATCCAATCTGAAAGAAAAGTACAAAAGTATTTGTCAAAGTTCTCTTGTTGACCAGACAGCGCTTTCAGACTTAGAAAAAAGGATCTCCACAAACTCCTTAGGAACAGAACACTTCCTGAGAGAAATGGGACAAATCTATGAGTCTGCTCAGTCACTCCCAAAGGACTTTCGCAGTTGCCTGCAATTTGAAGACCTGCCACAAATCTGTGCCCAGTTGATGTTGGATGGCTTTCCATTGGAGCTGATAGATGGAGATACATCAAACCTACCAATCATGTGGATATCAGACGTGTTCAGAGAACTCCATCGGTTGACCTCATCAAATAGCAAAGTCAGAGTGATCACTGTGTTGGGGGTTCAAAGCTCTGGGAAGTCCACCCTTCTCAACACTATGTTTGGTATCCAGTTTGCTGTCAGCAGTGGAAGGTGCACCCGAGGTGCATTCATGCAGCTCATCAGAGTAGAAGAAGATTTGAAAAAGCAGCTTGAGTGTGACCTTCTCATGATCATTGACACGGAAGGCCTGAAAGCCTTAGAGCTGGCACAACTGGCCAACAGTTATGAACATGACAATGAACTGGCCACTCTTGTTGTGGGTCTCAGTGACATCACAATTGTCAACATTGCAATGGAGAATTCTACAGAGATGAAAGATACCTTGCAGATTGTGGTCCATGCCTTTCTCAGGATGAAGGAAGTGGGGAGGAAGCACATGTGTCAGTTTGTACATCAGAATGTCCCAGACTGTTCTGCCCATGAAAAAAATTCTACAGACAGGAATCGCCTCCTGAAAGATCTCGATAAGATGACAGAGGTGGCTGCTGAAATGGAGAAGAAGGAAGACAATAAGAAGTTCACAGACATCATGGTGTATGACCCTAACAAAGACAGCTGGTACCTCCCTGGCCTGTGGTTTGGTAATCCACCAATGGCACCTGTCAATGCAGGGTACAGTGAGGCTGTGAATGAGTTTAAGAAATGTGTTATTCAGAGGCTGACTGATGCAGCACATCCAGCACATACTTTACTGGATTTCATGGAGTTAACACAAAGCTTGTGGAACGCAGTTAAACATGAGAACTTCATCTTCAGCTTCCGCAACAGCCTGGAGGCTGATGCCTACAACATGCTCTCTGTGGAGCTCAGTAAGTGGGAATTGGACCTCAGAAATCACATGCAAAGTTGGTGGCAACAAGCCGAGGTTCAGATGTCAAACTATGGCACCGTGGCCAATAGGTCAGGGAGAGCCTCAAACCTAGAAGAACTGAAAGAATATCTGAAGTGTGAATGTACTGCTCATTTGGAAAAGGAGGGGGAGAAATTACTGCAGAAACTTGAAGACTACTTTGACCAGAAGCAGAACAACATCCACCTCTTAGTGAAGTACAGGGAAAACTTTGTCAACAGTGCCATGATGCTGAAAGTAGACATAAAAAACTCAATAAATAGCAAACTTGAAATAACGTTGGAAAGTAAACGAGACATGATCAAAATAGATGAGCTCAAAAAGAGCCAGTCTGACAGGATGGAAGAACAGGTGATCAAACTACTCGATGAATGCAGAGAAAAAAAGTCAGAACTGAACCCAGACCAACTGAAAGTGGCATTTGACAAAACATGGAATGACACTGTGAAATCACTGGACATCAGAGGACTTGATACACAGGACATAGACACAGACATACTCACTTGGTTGAGATCTAACATGGAGAGAAGAGGAAGTAGAGTTCATGAAATTATTGGTAGCATCAATTCCCTTGATAATTCCAGTCCTAGCACTAAAGGAGCTGGTGTCAGTGGCTCTTCATTAGGAAAAAAAGTTGTGGGTTTTTTCAAGAGCGGCTCTGATTATTTGAAAAGAGTTTTCAAAAAGTGTCCTGAAAAGCAAGACATGGTAGAGTTGATCACCACCAATTGTAAAAGATTTGTTGAGGAGACACTTAAACTAAATTCAGATTACAACAGCATGCTCACGATACATCTTTTGAAACTGATTGATGACACTCTTGAGAAATCCCATCAATTAAAAATAGATGCAGAGTGTGAGGCCCATCTAAAGATTGATATTTGTGGTCATGCATCTAGAGAATATCAGAAAATGCACATCAGTTTTCTCGAAGCCAATGACCCTCTGAAATGCCTGGAAAAGTTCAAATCTGAGTACTTTACTAACTTCAAGGATTTGTTCGAAGAGGGGGACCAATGTCAGAGAAAGGCAGAAGACTTTACCAAACTCTGTCTGGAGCCTGCAGTGAGAACGTATGTCAACAAATCACTTGGATCAGACATTGTCAATGAAGTAATACAGACGCGTGAAGGCATTGCATTTAGTACCCGAACCTTTTTCCAGTTCTCAATATTAAAGCAACTTCTTTCAAATGATGTATTTGAACAGTATGCGATATACATAACAGACTATCACGGTTTTGTCAAAGAGTTTATTGTTCAGAGGATTGAGAGTGTTTTCTCAAGTGGAGATCGCACCATTGGACACTTAGAAGACCAGAAACTGGAGGGCATAACAAGGAAGATAGAGAAGGTGATTGAGAATCTGGAGGCACGCCCTACCTCAAAAGAACACTCAACAACAGATGTTTGCAGTTTCATAGAAGGCATTTGCCAGGAATTGAGCACAGACCTTGTCATCCCCCAAGATGCACTCAATTCAGTCCTGCATTTGAACAAGGCCAAGACAAAACCGTTCTCTGATCGTCTGAAAGTCTGTGTCAGAGAGATGAAACAGTCACTTAGTGCAGAATTTCACAAAGACAACAACGTGAAGACCAAGCTGGAGGGTCTCCCATCAAAGCCTCAGGATGAGCTCTTTGACTACATGATAGGTTGTGGACATCAATGCCCGTTCTGTACAGCCCCCTGTGAGGCAGGGGAGAGGGGTCACAGGGAACACTTCATCAAGATCCACAGACCTGAAGGGATAGGAATGAACCAATGGACTCAGTCTAGAAAAATGGTATCTGACATATGCAGTTCTCTCGTGGCCAGTAAAACTGTGTTCAAGAACTCGGATACAAGGGACATGTATCACCCATTCAGGAAATATCGGCTAATATATCCAGATTGGCGAATTCAGCCAGACCCCAGCATTGAGGCCAGTGACTACTGGAAGTACGTATTTGCAAAGTACAACCAACAGTTTGCTCATGAGTACCAAGCAGAGCCTGCAGATATACCACCCGGATGGCTTGACATCACCAAAGAGCAGGCCATGGAAAGCCTGGAGACCACTTACAGACTGAAAGTATAGCCTCAAAGATGTAGCTTCATGAGACCATCCTGATCTCGCGAGCTCACATTCTGTTTTTCTCCATAGATATCAGTCTGGCCTTCCCCATAGCTAGAACAATTATAGTGGGTGGGAGTACTTGCCTTGACAGACTAACTCCTTCAACCAATCAGTATAACAAAACTTTTGCCAAATCCAGTCGGAATTTCTTCCAATAACATTACTGCTTGTTGCTTCGGGTGACTGTTTTGCCAGCGGCATCAACTACAGGAACCAATCAGGGGCTACGTTCTACTGGGGGGCAGAACAACAGTCGGAACACAGTCCCCTGGCCCGGTCACAACGTAATTGAGAATAATCATTCCAGGTAGGGGGAAGTCCAGACTGATCTGCAGGATCAGGATGGTCTCACGAGGCAAAGATGCACAATCACCAAAATGATTGGACAAAAAAAAGAGTTGGCAGAAAGTGACTGTCTAGTAGGATGAGAGGAGACAAGACAGGAGGTGAGGAGAGGAGACAAGACAGAAGGTGAGGAAGGAGACAGCAGAGGATAGGAGAGGAGACGGGACTTTGGACTTTAATTCTTGAAATGGTTTGATTCACCTTTGTTGGGTGGGTGCGTGGGGATGGTCATTTGGGGATGGTAGTAAAATATTATAATTGTTTTCTTAATAAACTGACCTTTGTCCTATTAGAAATAATAGTGAACCTTTAAACTTTGGATTTGAATACCCCTGTTCTAAAGATCCCACATATTTGTGTTTTTATTTTATTTTCCTATTCAATTTCCCCTGATCGTCGTTAGTGTTTTTACTCTATTTCTGTTGAATCCGCTTATAGGCCACACCCGATTCATTTACCTGTGGGGTGTGGGAAACCCTGCGTAAATAGCAGGGGATCAGTATGTGTCAGCAGTAATTCACAGGGGATACTGTCTCCAACCAGACTCATGCTCATCAAGAGACCTATTTTCATTCAGAAACTGATGAGCATAGCTCCTCTGATTACTGTCTGTTTCACAAAGTAACCACCCGAGGGCGCTGTAGACCACTACTACAAGAATACCCTTTGTGTCTGGGGACGGGGAACACCTGTAGAACCAGAACAGCTAAAAAGTGCAGCCTGTCTTTTCTGCATACTGCTTGAAGAAATGTGTTCGGTGTGAATACATCTATTTTAAATGCTGCTTTTTGTGTCTGTCCTGAAACACTAGGGTATTTCAGTGCCGGTCAAGGTAACAAGATTGCTGAAAATATAAATAAAGAAATTAATCCAGCTTTCCAGCTTTGTTCTTCACAAAGTCTTCTGACCTGTGTTGTGATGCTACTACTCTAACATGATGGGGGTTTGGGCTAGTTGACCAGAAGGCCGAATCCTGGAAAAAACGCACTCAAAACAATGGTCCAAACTGCACCACTCATATACTCTAGCCTACTGAATGTGTAACTGGAACTGTAAATGGAGTGAGATAACATACTGTAGGAGGCGATGTAGGCGATGACGTGATGGATGGACGTTCTGTACATACTGTAAGCAGCAAGTGAACAGAGTCGCCATTGCAGATTAGTGGATATTATGGTTCAGTGAGACAATTCCAGGCACACTCTTCTCATGTATCTCTTCTGACAGACCAGCAGTTTCTTACATCACCATATTTATCAGTTATCTGGTTAGTGCATATTACCATTGACACCATATTCTTATCTTATACTGTAATTTACATGTTAGTAAGTAGTTTATTCACTAGGCCTACTAATACATTTCTGATTGATGACAGAGCTACTGTCACTAATGTAATTCAGGTCACAGGTGAGTTTTAACCCCTGTTGCTCCCACCAGAGGACCCTAATCCACCAATACAATTACCACTGCCTCACAGGAACACAGCCCATGTACTGTATAGCCCACAATACAGGCGGACAGCATGTTTCTACAGGTACATCACAGAAATGGTAGATGACTGTGGGGTTCCTACCTGGGAATGAGGGAGGAAGTCAAGGAAGATGATCGTCTCCATCTTTCCTGCTGTTTTACTGGTCAGCTGACACCTGAGCTCGTTGTCGTCATCCTCCCTCTTGAGAGTCGTGGTCACAGTGGTGTCACAGTCAGACGTTGTGGTGACCTGGTACCTGGGGTCTACCTGCAGCTCTGTCTCTGGCTCGTCCACCCAGACCCAGCGTACGGAGGAGGGCATTACACCCTGCAGATCCATCATTGCTGGACATAGAGCAGCTCGGTTTCACTGGTCTATTGGGCTCTAGATCTGTCACTGGTGGTGATGAAGACACGGTGAAAGTATAGAAAATATGATCAATTATAAATCAATGTCGGTAATAACCATGCACATTATCCTATAAGTGGAAACTGAGTTGAAACAGATACTCACTGGTTAGAACAGATAGATAAACGTGCATCGCCCCATCTTTAGGGTATTGTTGACAGATGAAGCGTCCATTATCCTCAGCTCTGATATCATGAACAGTCAGGGAGCAGTGAGACCCCAGACTCAGTGCTCTCTTTGACCCTCTCTTCCTTCTCTGCCCCCGCCCCCCAACCCTCTCCACGTCTCACCTTAGCCTATAGCCTATCGATAATCCAAATTCAAAGTGTGTCCAAGTGCTGCCTGCTGCCATGATAGCATAACAACACCTACATATTGATGATTGTTCTGCTAGCTTTTGAATGCTAACCATGTTTTGATTTTTCCCACAGGACAATCTTACTCTAGTTACAAGAAGTGGACTATAGTCATGTATTTGATGGTGTGTAGTCCTGCAGGCAGCATCACCTTGTCCAAAAGCTGGAGTGGAAGAGCATCTGACCTGACCTTCCCTGAAGGTATCGAGGGAATCTGGCTTCATTTCACCACTGTACCACCATCCTGGGAACCAGGTAATGTTATGTTATGTTATTTTTATTTATAATGCGCCCCCCAACCAACTGTTATATCAATAACACTTCATACAGTACAAATATCACTACATACAGGGCACATAATAATGGTGATGATGATAATAATAATAATAATAATACAGATTATTTGTATAGCACCTTTCATACACATAAATGCAGCTCAAAGTGCTTTACAACTGCATGCTTAAGAGTGCTTCACATAAAAATGGACATAAAATGAACAAAAAGTATGTCTATGTCAGACTAAGTAAAGGTAGGAGTAGATGGTCATCTAAACTCCATGGACAGCTGACCCTTACCCTACACTATGTCAGACTAAAGTTAGGCTACTGAAGATGTCGAAGATGTCATCTAAACCATTTGATATTCCATGGATACCTACGATAAGAAGGTGCTCCTCTAATCTGACCCTGACACTAACTCTAACCCAACTAGAACCTAACCCTGACTCTAACCCTGACCCTAACCTTAACCCAGCTAGATCCTGATCCTGTCTCTAACCAGCTAGAACCACCTCACAGGCTGGCAGTTATGTATATCAATCAATCAATCAAAGCTTTATTTGTATAGCGCATTTCATACCCAGAGGCAACACAATGCGCTTTACAGAGAACAAGGGAGGTGGGCATACGACCCACTCTCTACATATTCCAGAGGGAAGCAAAAAAACAGTAATCACCCGGGGGCCAGATAAGTGAGCTGTAAAAATTCTTCCTTGACCCCTCTCAACAAGGCAAACGAGCAAGCTCCAGGAGTATGTTTGTCTACCGGCTAAGAACATTTATAAAGCAATACATTACATTAAATTACATTTCAGAGTAAGAGAAGCTAAAAAAGCATCATAGGAGAGAGGACATCCTACAGACATGCTACGACATCCACAGCAGACACGTGGGTATCTATCAGACTCCGGGAGGTCTGCTGGTGACAGTGGGGCATCCACTGGACCTGGACCTGGTTAGAAGATAGGAGGGAGAGAGAGAGGCACTAGTATATGTATATGTATGTACTATGTATATGATTTTAATGTCCAAATATTTGTATTTTCTTCTTTATTTTTTGTTAATATGTTTTTTTTTTTCATCCTGCTGTTATGTTGGAGGAGTAGTGTCTTTAATGACATGTAAAACCTGTATGAGACCATCATCCTGTCATTCTACATGTATGACCTACCTGCCTGCCTACACAAAGGACACATCTGTATATAATAATTACTATTTTTACTGCATTTTTGTACAGATATTCATGTCAGCCATGTACAAGTAGATAGTTGAACTGATTTTACGGTAATATTAAAAGAGTTTGGTTTTAAAGCACTAGCTACTGTCTGGTTCTTGGGTTGTTGTCTGGGTGGATGTTGAGTTGTAGTCAGTGATGTTTAGCCTTCAGTAGTAGTATCATTCTGATAATCATCTGGTCCTTGTTTTATAAAGACATTCTACCTTGGCTACATCCTTGTGTAGATCTTATATGTAGACTTATTTATTTATTTATTTATTTATTTATTTATTTATTATTAGTAAACATTGTAGTACAAAAACAATTGCATTACAACAACGAGGACTTTAACAACTGTAGTACAATAAGATAAGATATACTTTAATAATCCCTGTGGGGGAAATATGGGGTTTCAGCAGTGGAAAAGTTACAGTAGCAGTGGGAAAGGTACATCGGAATACATAGATAGCTAGTATACATAATAGATCAAATAAAATTACAAAGAAAAATTACATGAGAAATTACAAGAAATGAACAAAATATCTATATACTGTAAACAGTATGCTTAGATATTACATAATACATACAGTACATACACACAAATGCTACATACATACATACATACTGTATACAGTCTGTAGACATACGTATAATAATACTCAAATATATATATACTGTATATATATATATATATATACATACATACATACATATATACATACATACATACATACATACATACATAGGCTACAGTAGTTTGTATTGTTGCACAGGTTGTCACTGCAAATTTGAAATGGTTCATGGTTGACTTTCCTAAATAAAGGTTAATGAATGTCATCTTCAGTTCTTAAGCAGTGCAGCTACCATTCGTGTGTATGGCAAGCATGGTTTTCAAACAACACAGAATATTCCAAAAACCTTTTAAACGGCATCCCTTAGATATTTGAATGTGAGTGAAAATCTGAACAAATTGACAAAATTACATAAACTAAATAAATTATTGAGAAAAAATATGAATAAAACGTAAATGCGGTTGCTTCTATATGTGACATGATGTGTGTTCGTTTAAAGCATGAGATTTAGACCAATCAGAAGTCGCCAATACCGTTGCACACCAGCGCTAGAGGGCAGTAGAGATGACATCATAAAGGGGGAAGCCATGGAATTTAGAATTTGGAGTTGGAATTTGGAATTGGGTTCAATTATGACACCTATGAACATGTTTTTGTTTAACTACATTCAGATTAATTTGGTCATTGCGCATGTGGATAGCTTTGGAGAAAGACACAGTTATTGCAAATTAGTTATTAGAGTGAAATTATGTTCAGCAACTTGCTACTCAAGTGTGGGCGCAACACAGTGCACCCGTTGGTGTGGACGGCCGGCGCGGTGTTGACAGCAGCTGGGGGCGTCTACATTTACAAGAGGTTCTGGGGATCCTCATCCTCATCTGAGGAAGGTGAGCAGCAAACTAGCCTTCATATGCTAATGTGTTTTGTCCAAGGTAACTATGCAGCTCATATGGCCAATTAAATAATGCATAACCCTATGCATTAGTTTGCTCTAAATATGTACTACCGTAAAACTTCAATTAATAGCCCGGGCTTTTATTTCCTTCAATCGCTGAACTCAACCGGCCTATATTTGGGACAGCGTCATATGGAGCAGGCCTTTAATACCTTTCCCACAAAACTCAGCAAAGATGGGAAATACTCTCAAACTCTTTATTTAAACCTGTATGAATATTAGCCTACCCGTGTAAAAATTATCTATCGAATAACATATCAATTATGAATCATTCATTTGATCTGGCGTCGAGACAGCGCATCTACAATAGAACAACCTCATGCAGGAGAGAGAGGACTAGAGGAAGACCTAGCAAATACCGGCCTAGAAAGGATGAAATACGAAAAAAGTTATTTCAAGCCTGTTTATTTGTACTAGCCTACTTCGTCTGAAAAATATTTTAACAAACCAGCTATTTCTTTAGCCTTAATCCTGATCATCCTGTAGACCGAGATTTTGTGCCCGCATGCGATGGATCCACTTGCACATTTTAATCTCTAGCTCATCGCTGGCCTGGTTCCTTCCCCCACCTACGCAGTCTGGCCCATACTTTTTTCTCTGTTTTGCCATGGTGGGCAAATGTTTTACTAACGTTACATACACATAAAATTAAATAAAAAGATTTGCAGCGTCGCAACCAGATAAACAATAAGGCTAATGTAGAACCTACTTCTAATTGAGGCCGGCCTTTATCAAAACGTGTAGCCAGACCTGGCGAATAAAAGGGACAGGCGTCTATTTGGGACTCGGCTTTTAATTGAAGTTTGCGGTTATTCATTCAGTAGAAGTTGGTACTGTAGACCTCTCTTGGTTTATTGTTGTGGTCAAATATATAAGACCTATCAATTTACTTTGGCTGTTGCCATTAATTTGCGTCGCCAGTCTCACCACTGATTGGGCAGTGTGACAATGACAGTAACAAGGTTTATTGCCAAAACCTACATCCGTTGAGTCAGACTAGGGTTTGACCAGTCGCTGTGTTTATGGGAACTAACCACTTTGCATACAGTATGCATCCAATTGGGACATACTACCTTGTCATAACATTGCGCTTTCAAATTTGACCGCATCTGTCGCTGTCCATGAAGCGACATTCGTCCACGGCTGGGATTTATCAAAACACCTCCAGTGTAACTTGCACATGTGACAATTTCTGCTGAACACAGGATTGTGGGTCAAAATAGCCAGAAAAGTGTGCTGGCTTGCATAGGACATCCTGGTATTTTTGCCATACTGCATGTGGCATACTACGTACAATATTAAGACATACTACATCAGTTTCTGGCATACTATTTAGTATGGAAGAACGCAATTCGGAACGCAGCCATGGATTTTCATGTGAACTCCAACTGCAGTAGTTGGTTGGTTTCTGGTTTGTTGAGTAACCAGCTAATTGTCTGTTCTCAAGGCACGAATCATCAGTCTCCAGATGATCTCCCCATCGCTCCTGACGCCCCAACAGCTGAACCATCCCAAGTAAAGTTTCACTTCTCATTGTTTCCCACAAGTCATTCATCAAATAAATGTAGACCTTATAAAGGCATCATTTGGACAGGCTCTGTACTGTGTGTCTTTTGGCAGGATGTTGGCGGGGAGACTGGCCAGCGCCTGCTTCTACCGTGGAAGTACAGTCCAATGCGTTGTGGCCCGGTCACCATCTACAGAGTGAGAGCCCAGAAAGACCCATGAGCATAGTGGGTACATTTATCAATGAACTGAAAACTCTCTAATGCTCTTCTGAGGGTTTTTGTTTTGTTGTTTTTTCTTTTAAGGAGGTCAATCAGGAGAGCGGCCGGCACCTTGCTAACAACACCTGTTGTGGTCCGGTTGTCTCATTCCAGGTCAATGTTACATCCTCTATTATATGTCAAGCATTAATTCAAATCTCTTTGATTGACATGACATGGTTTATATACTTCAATGTGTTCCTATTACTGCGTAATTGCTTTTGCAAATTGTTAAAGTTGAAATATTAAATCAAGTGCACTGCTGTGTGAGAGGAACAATAGTTGTAAGGTGTGGGGATGTGTATGTGCTGGTTGTGTGCAGGCCCCTCCAGAGTCAAGGCTGGCAACCACACAGTCATACTGTAACCAGTTGAAGTCTGAGTACTCCTTCTGCACTGATTCTGAGGTCAGTGTGAAATTCTGTAATGTCATTCCTACATAATAATTATAGTAGTAATAATAACAACAATAACAATAATAATAACTATTATGGTTAATATTAATAATAACAATAGCAATAATAATTGTTATCATTATTATTATTATTGGAATAGAATGCCTTTATTGTCATTGTGCCAACAAAATTAAAAAGAGAGAGCCATGAGCTGCTGCGACCGTGCGCGCCGCTATAGAACAGTCCATTTTATTAATTTTATTTAGAATCTCAAAGGGCTGAAATTATCTGTGCACCATCAGTATCCTGAATGTTAGAAATCCTTCCATTAAAAAAAAATAAATGAAGTGAGGTTAAAGAAATCTTGAGGATTTACAGGAGAACCCCCCCCCCCACACACACACACACACACTAATTAAATTTTTTTTTTTTTTTTTAATAAGAATGCAGAATTATGACCATCAGACGCCTGACTGTGTTAATGTTTGGGTTGTGTAGCAATTCTCAGTCACGACTCAATACGTGTGGCTGACCAGTGGACGTGTGACCCAACTGTGGCGGAGCGATCTAGAGACTAGAGTCAACCTGCAGGTAACGTGTTGGTTTGTTATTGACTTTATAGTGTGCCCCAGTAACAAATACTCATTTATTTTCCTTTGCTAAAGAGTGTGTGTTTGACCTGAACCTAAAAATTTTTACTTTATGGTTACCTCTCTCTTGATGCTGAAGGGTGCACCGATCCTTCACTCCGCCACAAACAACGTCATTGGAGTTAAAGTACATTTCTTCATTTATTTGTAATATATATTTAAAAAAAAAAAAAAAAACGTGAGAGATGAAAATACCTATCATCCTTGTTTGGTCTGCTTATATTTCTTTAGCTAGTGGGAGGCGCTCTAGAGGAGTATATCTCCTACAGCCACAAGCAGAACACCTGCCTCAACCTTTTTGATGGCTTTGGCGTGAGTGGTCATTAAACCTTCAGCACTAACCAGGTGTTGTTTTTTGATACAACCCTACATGAATCAGTTACTGATCGGGTGCTTTTGCATTCTAAAACAGCAGCGGGACGTGACGGTGGAGTTCTCGGGGTTCTACGTGGATCCTAGCGGCCAGGTCCACCCCTCCCACTGGACAGCTGCTCGGACGTTCCACGAATATTCCCAGAACCATACCGACGGCCCCGGCTGCGCCCATAGCCCCGGGAATTCTGATGGGGAGTCACAGGATGCTCCTTCCACCGAGAAGGAGAAGAAGAAGCGGAGGAAGAGAAAGAGGCAGAAGCAGAAGAAGAAGGAGGAAGAGGGGGACAGGGATGCTTGCCGCCTCATGTTAGTCCTGTTAGACTGGCAGTCTGACACTTTATTGTGTCGTTTGATACGTATACTGTAAAGGTTTTCTTCTAAGGAGCCAGTGAGCAATATCCAGCCATAGCCAGGACAGCGCTGACATGTTTGCTCTTCTGCTCAGGCTATATCTCCAGAAGAAAGGATTCACCCAGGGGTTAAGTGCCAAAATGGCCACCCTTCGCACGGCATACGACGTGAGTTCACATTATGTACAAGCGTGCCTCTTCCTTTGTATTCTGTCCATGTACATGAGTCTAGATGTGCGATTTGAGCTCACATTGTTTTTCCGCAGTCCCTCCTGACTCAGGACACCACCAAAAACTACCTGACCGTGGCAGGGAAGATGGTCCTGTGTGGGCTGGTCACCCTCAACCAGACGGTCAGTAGACCTAACCAGGCATCTCAGGCTGAGAGCCACAGGGAATGTGAATACATGCCCATTCACAAATCAACTCAATGATTATCTCGGTCTCTGATTGGTCAGGATTCCAGGTTCATCAGTGCTGCATTTGACCGCCTGGTGAGCTACATTGAAGCCCCAGGCCACAAGGCCGGTATAGAGAGGGAGTTGGCCTCTGTCCAAGTAAGTTTCTGTCTACTGTATATGGGACCTTCTTTTCTGACATTGTATGATTTTCCACTAAGCAGCACATTTCTGCGTTGTTTTGTTTTTTGTTATTTAGGTGTACCACGCCAACTTCATGGACATTGTTTATGAGTACATCCTCATGGGAAAGATGAGGAACGGTGTCCCCCCACCGGCACAGAGAGTAAGCTGTAATTAGCGTGTTGATGAAAGACATTTCAAACTTCATTAAGGAAATCTCACTCTGACTTAGTTAATGTGTTCTTTCCCCAAAAAGGAGGAGCAAGGATTCCTTGACCACCTCTGCCAGGTCCTGGACCACGTTTTTAAACCCCCCACTGGGTGGCAGCCGCAGGCTAAAAGGTTCCTGGAGGTCCTCCAGGTACACACTTCCATTTTCTTTGTCAATTTTGCTTTTGTTAACATCACGCTCTGGATCTTTGTATGGGGTAATAACATGTGTTAATGTGTCTCCCTGCTTTCAGGTCCAGCTGATGAAACTTCTGGAGAGCATGGTGGAGATGGATGAGTCCATATTCAGCCAGCCAGATGAGCTGTCAGCTGTCCTCTTTAGCAGGCTGGAGGAAATGGTTCAGTACCTCTTCGAGGATCTTGAGGGCTGATACATTTTTAAATTTCTATTTCCATAAAGAAATCTGTTTGGTAACATAGCTACACCATTTTTTTCTCATGTATTTTGGAATGTGGTCCTCAGAATTTTTTAAACAATCAAAAGTGGGCCTCAAGCTACAACAGGTCGAGAACCCATTTTAGTTAATGAGTTATTAACGATGTGTTAAATGCTTATTAAGATAAACAGATGCACAGTTACAAAATAACCCCATCATTGCTTCCTCTAGCAGGATTACAATTTCAAAGGAAAACAAAATAACTACCTATTAGGTTACTTCATGTATGAACCTAACATCCATACAGGTACGCCCTACAGTACATAGCATAGCTTCACGTGTCACTTAGAACATTCTTACAGAAAACCTGCGGGCACTGGACCTCACATCTCCAGTCTACTGACGTGCAAACGTGACCTCCTTGCGGAACATGCCCTGCTAAGGATACAGTGAGATGTGTAAACAAGTGTCGCTATCATTACCACAGCCACAACAAACGGTGCCGCTAGCTGCAGTAAGAAAGATATGAGCGGATTGCCATGCAGCCAACCAAACAGATCTGTGAAAAGGGACACCACGCCGATGTGTAGCGAATTAGTCATGGCTCTGATCTGTTCAATCTGATTTTGCAACGGGAGTTGATTATCCGCAATGGTGAAACAGCATGTCCGCTTTAACCTCTTTGAGCGAATCTTGGCAAATCCTTTTTGACTTTAGATCAGTTAAAAATCTTCTACACCCTTATCAGTATGTAGTCTAGCTGTCTAATCATACCGGTAGCCCGGTCCTGGAAGGTCCATCTCTTTCCTCTTCTTTTCTGGAACAGGGTGTTAGCAGCCAGTAGCTCATGTTCCATCAGAAGGGTCGCAAGTTCACCATTTCGGTTTGTTGCATCGTGGTACATTAAGAGTGCATCCTCTGGTCCCAGAATTCTCCCAGAATTGAAAAGAAGTTGTGTGCTGGAACAGCAGAGATTGCTACTCTAAGGTCCTCGTAGAACCTCTCTACTTCCTAGAGTGGAGCCACGTTGGTGGGTAGGTACACATGATGGTAGTGACCGGGTTGCCGTCAAACTCTGTTATAAGGAACCTTTCGGAGTGCTTTTGAACCCGAAGGAGAGCCTTCCGCACCCAGGCGCTCAACATTCATCTCACACCACCTGTCGCTGCCTGGGCCTCAATGCACCATGCAGTCGAGGTGATGAACAAGCTCCTTCCCACTCTGCTCTACATGATTGGGTCTGAGTTCTGGTGTACTCTCCAGTGCTGCTGGACACCCAGAATCTCCAGTCCACACTCCTTGCACAGTGTGCAAGTTCCACCAACCTTGCATCCTCCCTCACTGTGCAAGCATTAAAGGTTCTCAATGATATTTTGACTGTGCATGATTATTGCTTGAGGATGTAGTACTTTGTGTGCTGTATTTATGGATTGATGCTAAGTTTCTCTTCGACCCAACAGATAGTGACACAATATGCCATTTTAGCACTACTGGGCTTTTGTGAGGGGAAAACAGTTATTGTTATATCTGCTTTGCTAATCAGATAAATTGTAGATCTATATTGATTCAAACCATCACCAATGCAGAATTACTCATGCATTCAGTTGGATGTGTTGAGATTGAGCATTCTCTCTCAATCACTTCTTCTTTAGCAACTTGCCAGTTGCAGATAAGAAGAAAGTCAGTGGCAGTTATGAAACTCACAGGAAATGACCAAGCAAGTACACATTCTTTCTAATGAGAGTGAAGAGAGCAGAGTTTAGAGTTGAAGGCTGAGAGAGGAAACCATGGCTCAGGTTAGTCCTACTGTTTGGGAATTATTGGTGACCACTGCATTTCACATCACAGGTAAGACAATCTGTATCTAAACCCATTTAAGAGTGGAGTCCAACCTCTATTTGAGTAGATCACTTATTCTTTTCACAAACATTGTATCTGTAATCTGGATTTGTATTATTGGTACTAGACTATAAATAACAGAGGAAGATATGTGGACACAGATTAAGACCAAACTGGGACTTTATCACAATTTCAAGAGAGACTGACGTACTGCAGTTTACTATCTGGGTGTTATCTAGCTTTGGAAATGTAGAAGTGAGGATAGTGAAGTGGGAATAAAAATCTTAAATGTCCAAATAGAGATCATGTTAGTTTGGTTGAAAATTTTGCTCCACATATAGCCCAATGTGTCTTATCTTATAATATAAAATATAGGAAAATACATTTTATTTGAAAATATGAGCAAATAATCCATTTTCATTACCAATTTACATAGTATTTATCACCATGAAATAATTCAAGGGGACGATGCACATTTTTATCTGATTCTAACCAGTGAGTATAGGCTATCTGTTTCATCTCAGTGGGCCTATGAAAGAATGCACATGGTTATTATTCCTGACATTGATTTATACTGTATGAAGAATGCACATAGTTATTATTACTGACATTGATTTATAATTCACTGACAGTAGCTCTGTTGTCAACATGGATGTATTAATAGAACTGGATAGAGTCACTCCATTCACTGACTGCTCTAAGAAGTGAAGCCCTATTCGCCTTATTCACCTGGCTGCCATATTGGTCAGTCTGGGGTGCGGATGCGGAAGTGCCCGTCGACTTCAATGTTAAAAGTTCGCTGTAAAAACACCACTTCAAGAACCGAAATAGTAAAAATAACAGGGCTTCACTTTAGATTTCGAATCATGGGGGCCTGGTTGTCAATCACATTGTATTGTCAATAGTGTCAATAGTAATCTCAGTAGGGACCATGGCTGTGAGAGTATGTTTTCCAAGACAACTGTTCTTAATACACACTTAAACTAAATATACTTAAGTAATTGTTATGTGGAAATGCTATGTTCAGATCTTAGTGGTCTACAGCGCCCTCAAGTGTTTATTTTGTGAAACACCTTGTTCAGAAGAGTCTTGCTCATCAGTATCTGAATGGAAATGAGTATATTGATGAGCAGGACTCTGGGTTAACACAACAAATTAATAAGAAAACTATACCTAGAGCTACTACAAACAATATATTCTGTGAGTTTAAGGACTGAAAAATCTACAAGAGTTTTACATGGTAGTACTTGGAGACTTCAGACAAGGAAAACTGTAATGTCAATGTCATTGTCAATGTCATTTTATTTATATAGCACCATTCATACAAATCAATGTAGCACATAGTGCTTTACATAAAAGGAGAGGGATAATAACATAAATCATGAACACAGTGAGAACATATTTAAAAGAAACAATAAAAGTAAAAGCATTAAAATTTAAAAGATAGTGTAAAATAAAATAAAAACTGAAAACAGAATGCAAATTAAGAACACTAAGATAATGTCAGTCGGGAATGCTGAGCTTATTAGATATCCTTTTTTACAGTTTGCCTTTCAAATATCTAGCCAGCGACAGCAGACGGAAACTAGCCATTTAAGTTAAATCTGGCTCATTTATAGTGTTGTTACTATTGATTGATGTGCATTAATTGTCCCTGTACAAATAAATAAATAAAAACAATATTAAAACAAGTAAAACTACATGGTAAAAGCAATGTTAAAAAGGTTTGTTTTAAAATCTCTTAAAAATTACCACGGTCATTTCCAGGTCCTCTGGCAGGGTGTTCAAAAGGCTGGGGGCATACGAACTAAAAGCTGCCTCCCCATGCCTCTTAGTCCTGGCTCTAGAGACCATTAGAAGCTCAGTGCGAGAGGACCTGAGGGACCTTCTGGGTGTTTATTTTAAATGTGTATCTGATATGTATTTACAGGTAGGTGCTTGATTATGTAATGACTTATAGACTAATTAAATAATCTTAAAATCTATTCTAAAACTGACAGGTAACCAGTGCAGTGATTTTAAAACTGGTGTGATGTGTGCCCTCCTTCTGGTCCTAATGAGACAGAAGGAGGGTTAGGGTTAGACATGATACCTAGGTTTCTGACTTGGCATTTGGTGTTCAGTGTTGTTTTTAAGTGCCCAGATAGTCTCTCCCTTTCAACTTTTGACCAATGATCAGTTTTATCCTTGTTTAATTGATGGCAATTCTGTGACATTTATATCAGCAATGCATTCTACCAAATAGTCAACTGAGCTGTAGTCATTCAGTGTCACAAAATCATAGCGCTGGTTGTCATGGAAGCGAATATTGTGCCTCCTAATGACATCACATAGGGGTAGCATATATAGACTGAAAAGTAGGGGCCCTAGAATGGATCCTTGTTGGACCCCACATGTCATTGAAGTGTTTTTTGAGCTGTGATCACCAAGGGTGACAAAAAACTCTCGGCCAATTAGGTAGCTCCTGAACCAGTCAAGGATTGGACCAGAGAGGCCGACCCACTTCTCAGGTCTTCCAATAAGGATATCATGATCTATCGTGTCGAAAGCTGCGCTCAGGTCCAGAAGGACAAGAACAGAGTTTTCTCGCATCAGCGTTGATTCTGAGGTCATTTAAAACCTATCTAGAAAGTCATTTAGCTTGAATACAATTTTTTCTAGAATTTTACCTAAAAATGGCAGGTTGGAAGTCAGTCTAAAATTACTGAGGACTGAGAAGTCTAGGTTGTTTTTCTTCGGGAGGGGCTTTATCAGGGAAGTTTTAAGAGCCGATGGGAAAAGACCTGTACTGAGGGAACAGTTAACAATCGCAAAAGTGTCCTCAGACACAGAGTTAAAAAATAGTCTTCAAAAACTTGGTGGAAATAGGATGGAGAGGGCATGTAGATGACTTCAGTTGTGACACCACTTTGCTCAGTATCTCTGTGTCAACCGGTGCAAATAACCTCATCCCACTGCTCAGTGGAGGAGGGTCATCAAGCAAAACATTTGGTCTTGCCTGGGTGATATTCATCCTCATTTATCTTATCTCTAAAATATGCTACGAATTGCTCACATTTTGAAGTAGTGAACATGTTGACAGGTGTGTAGGGGGCATGGTTTATGAGGCAGTGTAACAAAAGAGACAAGTGTGAAAGATAATAAAACAAGGTCAAAAACTGCTTCTGGATTATAGAGTCACTGTATCAATTGAGTGTGTACTATAATAGTAATAATAGTAACAATAACTGGAAGAGTGGGTGGTGATGACACATGAACATGCATACATACAGACTACATCAATGGCACAAAAAATAGTTTTAAAAGTTATATTTCTAAAAAACTATAAATAAATATCAAAAATCTGAATTAATCCGTTAAAGAGCTAAAGATGATGAACATTTTAAAGTTTGAATGAAGTTTCTAGCACAAAGTATGAAGAAGTAGTTAAGGGCGAAAAAACTGGGGAGAACTAGAATAATAATAAAGAAAGAAAGAAATAGTGGGAATATCACAAGTTGGGCTAGCTTCTGCAAGCTAGCCCACCTAATGAACTGCTGGTCTATCAGAAGAGATAAGTGAGAGCCTGGGGCTTCCTGAATGAACCATAATATCCACTAATCTGCAATGGTCTCTCCTTCACTTCCTGCTCAGGTACAGAACGTCCATCCATCACATCGGTATCCACAACTCCTAGTAGGATATTTCACCTTTTGAGTCTTTCTCATCCATATCTGAATGGAAATTAGTCTCTTGATGAGCAGGAGTCTCGTTTGACACAACAGATTAATTAGAAAACTACCTAGAGCTGGTACAAACAATATGTCCTGTGATTTGAAGAACTCTGATAAATCAGTTGATTAAGAGTTTGTCATGGTAATACTTAGTTGGAGACTTCAGACAAGTAAAACTGAATTAAACTATATTTAACTATCTTGTGCAGCAAGCAGATACAGTATGACTGGTAAATATGAATGATGATGTAAAGTAATGATGAACTGCTGCTCCGTCAGAAGAGATGAGTGAGAGCCTGGGGCTTCCTGGGTGAACCATAATATCCACTAATCTGCAATGGTCTCTCCTTCATTTCCTGCTCAGGTACAAAACGTCCATCCATCACATCGGTATCCACAACTCCTGGTAGGATATTTCACCCTATTTCCAGTTCCAAAACTGAATTAAACTATATTTAACTATCTTGTGCAGCAAGCAGATACAGTATGACTGGTAAATATGAATGATGATGTAAAGTAATGATGGACTGCTGGTCCGTCAGAAGAGATGAGTGAGAGCCTGGGGCTTCCTGGGTGAACCATAATATCCACTAATCTGCAATGGTCTCTCCTTCATTTCCTGCTCAGGTACAAAACGTCCATCCATCACATCGGTATACACAACTCCTGGTAGGATATTTCACCCTATTTCCAGTTCCACTTGTACATTCATCGTAGACTACTACTGTATATGTGTGTCCGCATGCCCATAACTGCGCCGGTTCTTAGCTCCTGAGCTACTGCTGCATATTGCACTACTCTCTGTACCCTAGAGGTCCTTTGTTATAGTGTGAGAGAGGACGTCTATCTAACCACATTACATGTTCTGTTTCCTTTCTGGTCATTTTCTCAGACTCTCCCATCTCAACACCCATTGAGGCTATAGCTGGGCCACTGGGAGCTGCTCTGCTCCTCCTGTGCTTCCTGGCTGTCGTCATCATTGTACGCAGAAGGAGAGCTAGTAAGTTTACGTCAATTAACGTCCAATAAATGAACAGTTTATTATTATTTTCCTTCAGTGTGGTTAGGTATTGATTAGTGCTTTTTGTTTAATTGCTTTTCAGAGAACCAAATGCTAACTAGAGACAATTCTGTAAGTATCAATATATTGCTAGTGATGTATCAATTAAACACATACTGTATAGAGGATTGAACTGTTAACTCACTGTTTTTTTTTGCGTGGCTATAAGCCAGCGCACCAAGGATACTGTAGCAAATGTCCAGTTGTGACTCCCTCCCTCCTTCCTTCCCTCTGTCGTGTTGTTGACCTGCAGTTCTATGTTGCTACCACAAGAAGCAGTGGTCCTGGGCCCAGAGAGGGGTCCACAGCCCCTGACCCATGACGCGAGGGGGCGGAGTCTTGCCTCCACGCCACTGTCCACGCTATGGACCCCACAAATCAGCCCCTGAGAGGGCTAGAGAAACACTGTCTTCACCAGTGGGGGCAGTTGGGTAGCCCGGAGAGGGCTCCACTGCCCCCGACCCAATATGAACTGAGGGGGCGGAGTCTCGCCGCCACGGACCCCACAACTCAGCCCTTGAGTGGGCTAGAGACACAGGGTCTTCAAAGTTACTGAACATTCCACCAGCAATTTCAAAACTATTATTAAAAATTTACTAAAAACTATTAAACTAAAAACTAAACTTAAACTTAAAGGACAATGCTCGTTTTTGACAACCTGGACCTTATTTACGACATATTATAAGACGTTTGACTTTGGTGTAGTTCGGAGGCCTGTAGAAGAAATGTAAAATCCAGCGCGAGCCAGTATATCCATGTAATGGCGGTGATCGGGGCAACAAGAATGCAGCTTCTAAAAATCTATTTTCTGCCGCGAAACGGTTGTTTTCATCAATCTGTCTGGATGAATCGCTAGTTGTGCTTACATAGAGCATAACTGTTGTGGTTTTCACATGCCATGATCTTTAGAAACGTCTTTCGAAACGAAATAGCTTCCTCACTTTCTCCAGCACTAATGCGCACAGCGCGCAATCGTTGCTCCAGCACGCTGTGCGCATGCGTGCTGGAGCAAGTGAGGAAATAAACTAAATAAATGAATTTGATGTAAGTAGCCTGGCTTTGCCAGACCCAATTCTATGTGTTTTTATTGTTTCAGGTGAGTCAGGATTGTGAGAATGACCCTGCTGCAAACGCTGTGGTGTTTGATCATAAGAACGATGCTATCTACCAAAACATCCAAAACCTGCACCCCCAAACTACCAACCAAGACTCTCTCTACCAAAGCCTGGACCCTCAAACTACCAACCAAGACTCTCTCTACCAAAGCCTGGACCCTCAAACTACCAACCAAGACTCTCTCTACCAAAGCCTGGACCCTCAAACTACCAACCAAGACTCTCTCTACCAAAGCCTGGACCCTCAAACTACCAACCAAGACTCTCTCTACAAAAGCCTGGACCCTCAAACTACCAACCAAGACTCTCTCTACCAAAGCCTGGACCCTCAAACTATAAACTAGGACTCTCTCTACCAAGTCTGCACCACCAAACTGGACCCAAGGACCCTTAAGTAAGATTTGACCGTCATACTGGTGCTGATATGCCGCCAGAATAAAGGTGAGAACGCATTATACTATTCAGGTTTTTTTTGTTTGTTTAAAGACTTTATATTCCTTTAGTAGTGTTCCTACTTCACTCAGACAGGTGGACGGTAGAGTGGAAGACAGAGTAGGGGGAGGACAGTAGAGATGATACTGGGACCAGGTTTTGAACACTGGCCTGTAGGCTCAGGTACTGTGCTTGATAGAGAAACAGCTGACTGGGCCACAGTGTGGTACCTGTATCTGAGTTCACCTGTGGATCGACTGCATTATTTGTTCATTGATGGGCTAGGTGCATTTTTGTCATGAGTGTGTATGTTTGTGTAGTGTTTGAATTTAGACTTGTGATCAAGAGCAGGGCAGGGACTTGTGTATATTAGATTTCCTGTGGAAGAAGTGAAGCTGATTCGCTTTGAAATGAATGGTTGGACTCCAGCTTTCCCTCAAAAACAGATTCTGTTTGTGTTGTTCACAGCCAAAACGACTGAAGAGGATGGGAGAGCTGAAGTCCCAGTTCAGTCCAGATCGCCCGCATCAGCAAGTTGGACTGTTAGTTCAGAATTGATTTCTGCGTTCGATTATTGCTTTTTTAAAGCCTTGCTTATGATATGATTTTCCTGAGTATAATGTTAAGATTATGTAAAGATTCATGTTCATTAATATGAGAGTTTGACTGTTTGGCTCATTGCTCCTCTTGTAGATATCACAGACTATGCAATGCTGCCACCTAGGGGTTGAGAATGGATACTATTCGCTCGTTCCCACTAACGAGTACTCAAATGGTATTCGGTACAGCCCTAGAAACCACAGGAATATGTTGGAAAGAAAAAACTTAATTTTGTACTTTGTGCTTCAACATTATTCAATAAAATAATTTGTATGACTGGATCATAGTGTTATCTGTAAATGTAACTTTGTACAGTATGACTGGATCATAGTGTCATCTGTTAGTATAACTTTGTATGACTGGATCATAGTGTTTGTTAGGGTCCTGGTAGTTTCCGCCCTGCTCGGCCTCCTGCCCCCAGCCTGGACCCTCATTCCTGCCGGCCTGGACCCTCACTCCTGCCCCCTGGACCACCCTGGACTCTGAGCTCCTGCACTCTCAGCACCTCTGCACACTTCGCGTGTAAGAGGAATAAACACGGTGAATGAGCTTATGCCACGGCTCTGACTCCGGAACCCGCAGAGCTGTGCTTCCCTGCTGTAGCTCCTCTGCACCCACCACTTCCCCCCCCCGAGACATTTCTGCACGTTTGTCACCATGATATGTTTTGCTTCCTAGTGTGTATTGTCCTGTGTTGGTTCCGCCTCCCCTGTAGTGTCCACTCCAGTCCCTTCCTAGTCCTGGTGTTCCCTGATCTAGCCCCCTCCACTCCTTGTGCTCCTAGTCTTCTTATAGCCCCCTACTCCCCTAGTTCTAGTCCATCCAGTGTCCTCTACTTCCTCTAGCCTCTCTGCTCTGTCCCTCTGGTCTCCTCTAATCCCTCTAGCCTCTCTGCTCTGTCCCTCTACTTCCTCTAGCCTCTCTGGTCTGCCCCTCCGGTCTCCTCTAGTGCCTCTAGCCTTCTACTCCCTCTAGCCTCTCCGGTCTCCTCTAGTCCCTCTACCCTCTCTGCTCTGTCCCTCTAATCCCTCTAGCCTCTCTGGTCTCCTCTAGTCCCTCAGGTATAGAGGCACATAGAGGGACTAGAGGAGACCAGACTCCCTCTAGCCTCTCTGATCTGGCCCTGTTCCCTCCTTGTGTTCCCAGCTACCCATTTCTAGTTCCTGTTTTAGTTTAATAGAAACAGGAAATGACGTTGAACTGTCACCAGGGACTTGGGTTCGGTCCAATCACAAACAAGAAGTGTTTGTCCCACTCTTTCCAAAATGTGAAATGTTGTTTTGTGAAATGTCATTGTCTGTTGTGAAATGTTGTCTTTTGTGAAATGTTGTGTTTTGACCCTCAGGGCCACCATACAGGAGCGCATTAGAGAGATTGTTTCACCTGAAAATGTGTTTCAGATGTTTGGATAGATCGGGGGAGCGCTACAATAGTCCTCAGAAAGCTTTTTTGCATCAGGTCTCATTTCATTGGCTTATAGCCAAACAATCTGAATTTTCTATTAGCCTACAAGCCAATAGCCTACATCAGTAACCAACAACACAAAACAACAATTCCGATTTCTTTATAGGCTAGAAAACATAGCCTACCACCACATCTGTCTGTAGTCCTACAAATTAACTTAATTAAGCACTGACAGTCATGCACCTCCATCTCCTTCCAAGCAAGTTTAACATTATTATTTGGTTCTGTAATTTGCACTTTTGTATTTTACACACAATATTGATCTGCTGTGTAGCCTAACGCATTTGCTTCTTTCCCTCTGCAACTCTATGCTCATTTAACCATTCTTACACTGACCCCATCTTTGTATGCTATTATAGCATTATAGCATGATTGGCTTGAGAAAGCCACGCCTGTGCCACATCATTCAATTATTTCCCTCCTTCACTGGACACGCCTACAGGGCCTACTTTGCGCAAGCAAATTCATAACATTTGACAATTATGCCTATTACATTTCACAACTGACCAATCTCTAGTAAGCATTTGTTAAATTGCCGATCCGTTGTAGGCAACAGTAGTATCAACCCACTCTGAAAATCCCTTTTGCTTCTTAAACAATGAATATAGGCAAGTGCAATAGACACAAAACTTAAGATTGAAAATATTCACATTCCTCTTTTAATGAACAAAATAATGTACTTTATTATATAGGCTATGTTAATAAGGTAAAATAAAATGTGCAATATTTAGAAACATTTAGAATTTATTACAGCACCAGGGATATGTTTTTTATTTTATTTTTACAAACAACAGGTTTGAGCAATTTTCTTTGCTTAGTCCAGTTGTAATCCTGTAAGTATTACATATGCATGTATACATATCTGACATGTACATTTTGAAGCCACAATTAAAAGCAATCCTTAAGTTCAAAGTCTTTGTAGTTTTGCTATTTCTGCCTTCAGTGTATTTATTATCTGTAAACTATTCTGGTCTACTGTGAGGAACAGGGGTTATCATCAACTTCTTCCATTAACAAGTTCTGGGTGCAAAGCCCTCAGGATGCATTGATTCCTTGTAAGGTCTGCCGGCAGCTCATTGTTCTGTAAAGAAATACAACAACACCAATCATTACTTTATAATCCAAATGAATAACCACACTCAGAGGTCCTACCTTGTCGGGTAATGTGGGATCTGCGTAGGCCTCGAGCAGATGCAAAACACTTTTGTGATTCCCACCCATGGCTGCAGCGTGGAGGGCAGTGGAGCCATTCTGCAAAACACAATATTCATAAATTGTATTTATCAAACATTTCCACACTATTATGACTGTCCAGGGGGAAACAACTAATCACCTTAGTCATACCTTGAGAAGGCCTAATGAAGGGGCAAACTTGAGAAGCTCCACAATGACATTGTTGTGCCCTTTGAATGCTGCTTTGAATAAAGCAGTTGACCCGTCCTACGAGGGGGTATAAGGAAATATGATCATGATAATGATCATCTGCAGTACATAATTATACAGTCTATAGAGGACTTTCCTGTACTCTAGAGGATGACATACCTTTCTGTCAGCATCCCGATCTGCACCACGCAGCAGAAGAACCTTTACTACTTCACTATGTCCCATCTGGGCTGCCATCCACACAGGGGCTGTGCCATCCTGAGGATTCAAGTGGAGAGAAAAGAACATGAGACAGAGGAAGAGAGTAAATGACAATGAAAGGAAAATTAAATGGTGGACAGGGAGCAACATTTTGGATTATGCCTTTCACAATAATTTCATTCACATTTTTACATTTATATTTTAGTTACAGTGTGGAAGCTATTGGTGAGGAACCTTACCTCTCTGGGATGGTTAACTTTGGCCCCAGAAGACAGCAGTTGACGAATCACAGTCACATGACCTCCTTGTGAAGCAAGGAAAAGTGGGGTGGCACCATCCTGAAACACAATGTGTCTGTCACACACAGGGAAATGCATGCATTGCTTGTCATGTGTAGTAGACTCGCACAGCCAGACCTTTCTCCACACTTTGTTTCACGCTGTACCAGCGCTGGATAAGGGTCTGGCTGCACCTAATCATTATTCTGAGATAGGGGGACAACTTTCTTTAAACCAATCACAATTGTCTTGGGCAGTGCCCTTACAAAATAGTGTCAGGAGATTCAATCTGCTGACACAAGGAAGGCCAGACTGATCTGTGGAGAGAAACAGAATGTGAGCTTGCAAGATCAGGTTAGTCTCACAAGGCTAGCAGCCACTCCCCTTGCTTTAGTTCATTTAGGAGCTATCTTAAAGGGGAAGTTCAACATTTTGGACATAGAATTTAATTTACGACTTGGGTTTAGGGTTAGGCCACTATGCCACTATGTTGTTGTGTAGACCATTTTCATCTTATTCCATGCTGTGTTTCTTGTCGGCATACAGATTTTGCTAATGCTAGCTCAGCGCAATCTCTCCTTTCGTCTAAACTCCTGGTAATGGCTGTGCTTTCTTGCAGAAGTATGGTCGTGTGGGACCAGGTCAGGCTGGACCAGGGCAAAGGGTTTTTTACAACTCATTCTTTTCATAAGTCTAACCACCAGAACAACACCTCAGCCTTAACTGAAAGCAACCCCACCTTTTATGGCCACTTTATGACACTCAGTTAAAGATGGGTTCAGGAAAACCTAAATTAGGGTGGAAGTTCATGCAAATGCTTACTTACACTTTGGGAGTGGCTATAACTACAGTACAGTCATCTAACATCGGTAGTTACTAGTGCTACTACTAGCAGCAAGAAGAACTCCGCTTTTCATAAACCATGTGTATGGGTGTCTTGCTGTAGTATAATGTAGTTTACTTGCTATAGTAGTTTGGGTATTATCCTACCTTTGTTGATTGTTTCATCTTCATCCCCCAGATGGCTGACCACACATACAGTTCACTCATACATACAGTTCACTCATACATACAGTTCACTCATACATACAGGGTACAGTTCACTCATACATACAGTACTGTACACGTTCAACCTCTTCAGGATAGGTCAACGATGTTTAATCACCATTTGAGTGCTTGCATCTTCAACTATAAAAGAGACTGTGTGTGCTTGCTAAAGGCAGTCACAATATTTAGGTTATAAAACTTGTGAGACCATCTCGCAAGTTCACTTTCAGTTTCTCTCTGCAGATCAGTCTGGATTTCCAGCTTTCTCTCCGAGTGTGTTTTGACCGGGCCAATCAGGGTCTGTTCTGACTGCTGTTGCTAGATCATTGTTGTAAAAAAGTTGCACTGGAATTTTGTGGCCAAATCTTTTCTTTCAAATGCCAGTTTGTCCCCTATTTTGGATGGGATTTCTTAGCTGTTAACACCCTATAGGGAGACAAATTTCAGACTCATTGGAGCGATCAGACTGGCAACCCAAATCCAATTTTTAGCATATCCAGATTGGAACCAGATTACTTTTATCAAGTCTGAACAGCTAAAAACCACGAGATCCGCAGCTTCATTTAACATTTTCAAGGGGCACCTGAAAACACATCTGTTGAGGAAGGTGTTTGATTATTACTAAGCCAGTCTGTCATGTTGTTGTGTCTGCTTCTCTTTTTTGTATTATTGTACTGCTGTGCAATTCTTGTACAAGGGCTGTTGTGACAGGGTATTTATTTTATTGTTTTGTGATTTTGTGATACTTTTAGTGGACTTTGTTCTTATGTGAAGCACTCTGTGGATTCGTGCTGGGAGGGGTGCTATACAAATGAAGTTTTACTTACTTACTAAAAACCACATGGAAACTGATTTTTGCGAACCAAATTAAAGTCACAATCACTTGGGTCAGTCTGGACACTGCCGTACATTGAGGAAGTTATTTGAATAGACTACAGTTTATAAGCACATCGGTTACCATTGAAAGAAGGGTGGCAGCCACTCGAGACATTTCAAATGAAAATTTAACTTATCTTATTGAAGATGAGGTGTCATTTCAACTAAATTATCTATTTTGCATAATGTCCTGCCTCCTGTAGGCGTATGCTCTACCCAGGCTCCACCCCACACCTAAACCAACCCAGGATGTGTGAACACGTGTGACACAATCTCTTGTTGTGTGCTAGGCCCACAATGTTATGTTTGACAAACATAACACAACACAGGTACCACAGCAGCCCATGCAGATAGGCTGACGATGTTTGAATACAAAACTCCAATCTGATCACTTGCAAATAACAGTGTGGACAGTCGGTCCTAAAGATCATATTTGAGAAACAAATCAGATTTGCCTGCAGTCTGAACGGGGTCTTCCATTTTATGAGAAGAAACTTTTAGTAGATTTAGCCAAATTTTCAACCTGCAGAAAAATCGATCATGGGAGACAGTATGGGTTTGTGAGGCAAATGTGTTCCCCATGAGGAAAGACATAAGTGTACCAAGTTTCATACACATTGTCAAATGGTGTGGAAATGCCAGTATTGTGTACTAAATTGCTTATTATAACACCTACTAGGGTCGAATCATGGTGACTCTTTGTGGCCTGGTTATGGTCTCATGGTCTGTAGTTTGGACCTGGTGATTTATAGCATGTTTGGTTCAGGACTTCCAAACTTATTCAAGCATCTCCAGGAAAATGAAGAATAATGACAAGAACAATACAGCGTAGGAGCCCTAACTATGGTACTCACGTGAAGCTGGTCATTAACATTGGCTCCATTCTTAAGCAGGGTCTCCACCACCTGGGAGTGGCCATACTGACAGGCAACAGAGAGGGCTGTACCTCCATCCTGTCAAAGCATGATAACACAGATAACACACATGATAACACACATGATAACTCTTTTGTGGGTGAGAGAAAATCATTGTGAGAGCTGGACATGAATTCAATATGGCTGTTCAGGCCAACAGAGCTTTGGGTTTGTGGATATAAACAATATGTAGTCTCGGCCGACTAACAGAACTGACAATACCCCCAGCATTGACCTGCGCCCACGTTTAATGCACCAGTATACTCACAGCTTACCACAAGTGCGTACCACAAGTGCGGAATGGGCTTTTTTGATAGCTAGTATCCGTGTTCAGTGGTAACGTAGTAACCGTTGCACTGCACAGTAGTGAATATCATGGGGAAAATACAAATTGACACCTTGCAGTCATCTGATTAGTCAAATTCCCATGAAGAAGAAAAATGTTCCTCATGAAATTCACTCCCCTTCATACCAGATAGTCCCACAGCTGTGACTATACACACTCTAACATAACATTTAATTTCAGATGGTGGCAGATGTAAAACTGTCATATGAGTGTTGAATACAAACTTGAACAGATATGATTGTAGGCTAGTATGTCATGGAAAACAGCATATGACACAGCTGGTACACTAGCCATATTTTGTGGATCAGCATATCCTGTCAGCCCATGATTATATCCTGTCTCCTCATGATTATATCCTGTCTCCTCATGATTGTATTTGTCTCCCCATGTGTATATTCTCTCTCTCTCTCTCTCTCTCTCTCTCTCTCTCTCTCTCTCTCTCTCTCTCTCTCTCTCTCTCTCTCTCTCTCTAAAACAGTGACAGGGCATACCTGTGTCTGGAACTCAGTTGAGGCGCCAAACTCAAGCAGGAGCTTCACAATATTGGTGTGTCCTTGCTGAGAAGCAAAGAAGAGGGCAGTGGATCCTGTCTGTAGAAACACAGGCCGTGGCTATAAAGCGTGACTTGTATAAGGATGTTCTCTGAATACATGCAGATTGTAGCACACCTTTCTCTGCAGGCTGATGTCTGCTCCCTGCATGATCAGCTCCCTGGCACACTCGTAGTGGGAGCTGAAGGATGCCACCATCAGCGCTGTGGTGCCACACTTAAGAGAGCAAAAGGCATAACAGTTCATTCAAAGTTATGCAAATGAGAGCTACAGTACATTACAGGTTCTCATGCCAATTCTAGCCCCTCTGCACTGATCAGCTTAGCAAGGTCTTAATGAGTATCTAATTAGTAGAATGAGGTGTAATAAACTGGACTTTGAGGTGTGTTGTCTGATGTTCTCTGCTCTCACTTTGCCGTAATGACGCAATGACTCAAGTTGAGGGACACTTCATCGCTCATCAGAGAGAACTTGAAATAACATTTCAAGTGTTTGTTGTTTTTTTGTACAAAGGCATGAAACAAACACACCGACTCAACAAATAATAAATGAAACTTTATACAGTATGATTTCACTCAAAGCACATTAGAGCATAGATAGAGCATTGTGTCGATCCAAAACCAACTGCTAAATGCAAAAAAAAAGACATACATAGTCCTCTGTAGGAGCAGTGAAAACAAGCGCCAGGGGAATGCTTTATGTCCAAGTCATGCCAAACATGTAAAAACATTCAGATTGCGATACATTTCCCAGAAGAACATACTGAGACTGGTAAGATTACAGTATACCCTGTGTTTCCCGTCTCGGAAAAGCACATGTATCATAGTTTTTCAACACGTTTACATATGCCCCATTGACCTCCATTGTAGCCCAGTGAGAGCCTGCATTAAAAACTGCAGCTTGCTCAACACTGGAACAATCATTGAAATGATAGTCTCTATGTTTCAGGTTCATGGTAGACAGACCAGAAATAGGGCTAAGGCCCAATCCCAATACCCCCCCTTAGCCCTAGCCCTTAGTTTTGGAGTGCCCTCAACTGGCTAGTGGCCCTTCAGAACAGAGCCACGGGGTAGGCCTAATGGTTGAAATCTTTACCTAAGAAATGGGACACCACTCGCTACGTCTTCAATCGGAATTTTATTAGTTGCCTGATTTTCATTCATTTGAGTCTCTGGGATGTTACAGTATGATTACTATTGTTATAGTGACAAATCTGACCAAATTTCAGGACAGAACAAGACAGATTAATCAATTGTACAGCCAGGAAGCATGTTTACACATCGCTGTTAACGTTAGTCCTGCCCATAGAAATGCACTGATATCAGATGAGCAGAGAGAAGTGCAGAAAAAATGCTCTGGATTATTTTTCGGACTTTATGAACGAGACATGGAATCAACTGTCACTCAAAAATAGTTGTTTACACAAAGTTTTATTGATTAGATTAGATTAAACATTGCACCGTAGCCTACTGGAACATCAAAATGCTGTTAAATTAAGCTAACAATGAAATGCAGTTGACATTGTGAATTGCGATTTTTTCTGAAATGCGTGTCATAACAATCCAATGACATGTTCCTTTGCATCTACTTAAACTAAGCTATTCCACAGATTTTATAATTTTTGAATGTGTATTTGCGAAGATATTGGGCTTGTTTCCCATGTTTTTTCACGGCACCGGCAGCTATGTTTCATATCACTGCCTCGGTTTGCAAAGCATAGTGTGAGTTTTCATCTACCCCTCGGTTTCAAGTCAGCATCTGAAAACCCTCGATATGCCCCCTAGCCCTAGAGGCTAAAAGGAATGGGGCAAGGGCTAGGGCTAAGGGGGGGTATTGGGATTGGGCCTTAAAGTCGCACTGAAATGAAAAAAGCATTCTGTCCCATTTTGGTTCACATAATTGGTCATAGTGTTCACCTATTCAACGATGTATGCCAAAAAAAAAATCAAAATTCTACTTTTGTTGTGATCTTATATCAAAGTTTTTTCTTATATCAAAATGTCTTACTTCCTGGAAAATGGTAGGTCACGTGCAATGACGACAACAGGTACCTTAGATTTTAGGCCAATAATCTCACGACATCCACCCATCAATCAACGCTATCCTTCTATCGAATCTGTCTAAAGTTCTTAAAACCTGTCCACTTGTCAATGTTCCAATCAAAACATATGTCCCACCCTCATAGCTTGTTTGAGGCTAAAGGAGATCCTAATGAACCACACCAACCACTAAAACTCGACAGGTACATACACATGCACACAGGAGTCTCTCTCACTCTCTCTTTCACCTACCACAGGTGGTTAATGGGTAAAACATGCAGCTGAGTCACCAGGGCATGCAGTGTCCCTACACTGTCTCTGCAGTCGACATCCACGCGCCCACTGTTGAGCAGCAGCTGAAGCAAGGCCAGGTTCCCCTTACGAGCTGCCCAGAACCCAGCATTAGCCAAGGGTGTCTCCTTCTGTTGGACGAACACAAACATCACCAGTCTCAGATTACATTTCCCTTACCCAAGCAAAATATAAGCCTACCGTCTCCGAATGCAGTGCAATATTATGGACACACACACACCTTTTTAATTATTTATTAGCACCATGTCTTGCATTAAGCCAAGCTACCCGTGATGATTTGGATAGATAGATAGATAGATAGATAGATAGATAGATAGATAGATAGATAGATAGATAGATAGATAGATAGATAGATAGATAGATAGGCAGGCAGACAGACAGACAGACATACGACATTTATTTATCCCCTAAGGGAAAGTCCTTAATATAATAAATACTGTACCCTTCTCCTAGGTAGGCTACATCAAAAAAAAGCATCATGAGCATTTGCCTAACCACCTTGCACCACCGCGCACACACACATACACACACACATCAGAAGAACTAATGCTTATAAGGCCACAATAAAGAACACGTAGCCTACCAGCGGGCGTTAGGCCACGGCGCTCTGTGAGGACCATACTTGGTACAGTATGAGGCTACCTCTATGGCGAGGACCAGCTGGGTTAAAGTGACTCATTTCTACAGCTTTATTGCGCACCCCTAGCGACCCAATACCTATTCATCGAGAATTCTTCTTGTATATCCCCCCAAATACTTGAATATAAAATAACGATAGGTCTATAGCCTAGATTGACCTGGTAACGGTTCTAACGTTAGACTATTTGCTCTGGGCTATTTTCAGCGTGAGGGTGCGCAGTGCTGAGAAAGATACAGCGATTACCTTGAATGACATCCTGCAGACTCATTCGTGACTCATCTTCTTGCGTGGTGTAACGGTGCACAAACTTGGTCTGACAGACGGCCTATTGTAGCCTATAGCCTAATAACCGTAGGCTATTTCTCACGTCTGCAATGTTTAGCGCAGCTGTTTGGGTGTCGGTGCTCTCCGCTCCGCCTGAATTACATGAACATGAAGCCTAGGCTACACGAATCGCTGCAGTGCCGCTGCACGCCAGGGCAGAGTTTCGGCTCTGTTCGTGTTCAAAGAATCCACTAACTCGATTCATTTCGACCGAGACGGTTCAGAATCGATCTCATAGAAGCGGCTAAAGCCTGTGCTTTGACGTTTTCTGACATGCATAGGCTACCGCAGTGAGACAGTTTCATGATGCATGGAGTTTAAAGTAGCCTACAGTTTAAAGTCAGGGAGGCCTACTTGCATTGCAGTTTTTTGTTTGTTTGTTTGGCTGTTTTTTGTGTGTGTGTTGTTGTTGTTGTTTGTTTGCTTTTACAGGCGATGCTCGTTATGCCCAGTAAGACTGTAATTTACAGGATTCTAGAGGTGGGCAGTCTGGAGCTATATTTATAGTCTTACTTTAAATTGTCACATGGGTCTCAGCCTTGCAGAGCCTTACTTGTTGATGATGGAGATTCAGACAGGGAGCACGCCCTCATTCAAAGACCATAAAAGAACACCTGATGGGCTAGAGTTAGTGTGACCTCAGCTTCAGAACATGTGGCCAAAACAGCAAAGCATTCCAGAAGGTGAGAATGTTATTCAATGATTTTTCATTTTCTATTAGAATAAGATTGTATAGCAGTATTACCTGCCACCAGTTACTTACCATGATAAATGGCTAAAGATATACTGGTTGTGTTTCCTTTCAGTCCAATGGGCCTGGTGTACAGTGAGGGCAGCGCTGCTCTCTCTCCTCTTGTGTGGTCCACTCCAAGTGGTGTCAGAATCTGATGAGGAGGTGGCATCAGAGTGGAACATTTGGAAGACCAGCTTCAGAGTGTCCTACGACTCAGAGGTTGTACCAAATCCTCTACTGTACATATCCTTACAGAATCACTCTCTACTTTAAACACCCCAAAATATGTACACTTACACGTGTTTCTTTGTTCCTCCTCACAATCATCTGGACAGCATGATGACGTTGAGAGAAAGGTCATTTGGCAGGATAACATGAGAGTGATTAAGGAGAACAATTATGCTTTCCTTGGAAGGAGAAGAATGTTCACCATGGCCATGAACAAATATGGAGACTTGGTATAATTGTTTTCTTCTGTTCTTATCATTTCTTGAGAAGATTTCTCTGTGTATGAGAAGCTTATTCATATTAAAGGGGAAATCAACGGGTTTAGATTTTTAAACTTGCACGTCTCCACTATTATACATCATGACAGATTATTTTCTAGAACCTCGTTAGATAGGCTACATTAGCACTTTTGTGTTACATTCTCGATGTCTGCTGGGTCCCATTCATTTGGTTACATTAGTCACTTTTTTGAAAAACAACAAATTAAGCTGAGTGGTTTGCAGAAATAGATAACATGCATGGACTTAATCCAACATTTTTCAAGCGGATTTAGGATGCACTTTGAAAATGAATGGGACCCTACACAGGTCAAAAAAGCTAACAAAAACTAAAATGTATCTAATTCCACAGTGAATGCTTTGACAAACAGTCTGCCATGATGTATAATAGTGGGAGAAGGTATGACATTTAAAAAAAATACAGAATTCTCTGGTATAATCTAATTCACATTAAGAACATTTGTTTTCTGCCCATATCTAGACAAGACAAGAGTACCATCTTTTGCAAGGTGCGGTGATCAATGGCAGTCTCAGGAAAGGGAGGACTATGTCGGCTAGCAGGCTCCGTAACAGCGCTAGGGGAATACGGGCTGCTTCTGTTGACTACAGAGACATGGGCTTTGTCACTGAGGTCAAAGACCAGGTGAGGTTTCCATCAGCTAGAACATTAATTCTGGAGGATGAATCATTTTGACTGCTATACACACTGTTGATATTCTCTCTAAGGGCTACTGTGGCTCCTGCTGGGCCTTTAGCACTACGGGGGCCATCGAGGGACAGATGTACAAGATGACTGGTCAGCTCAGGTCCCTGAGTGAGCAGAACCTGGTGGATTGCTCCAAGCCTTACGGCACCTATGGTTGTAGTGGAGCCTGGATGGCCAACGCCTACGATTATGTGATCAACTACGGCCTGCAATCAACCAGCACATATCCATACACATCAGTGGTAAGAGCCTGCATCACACTCCACCTTCAGTGTTCACCAGCCATAAAACAAGAGTGTTCAAAAAGGTAACTGAGCTAACTATTTTTTCTATCTCCAGGACACCCAGCCATGCTTCTATGACAGCCGCCTGTCGGTTGCCCATATCAGTGATTATAGGTTCATACCTAGGGGAAACGAGCAGGCCCTGGCTGATGCCTTGGTGACCATCGGTCCGATCACAGTTGCTGTGGATGCATATCATGCAAGCTTCCTGTTCTACAGTTCAGGTTCTCATTCTCACATTGAACATAGCAGACATACAGTATCTCTATAGTTTGTTAATATTTTATTCAATTTAAATTAGTCTAAAACCATCTCTGTGTTTGTTGAACAGGAATATATGAGGAGCCAAACTGTGACCCCAACAGCTTAAGCCACGCAGTACTGCTGGTTGGCTATGGCTCTGAGGGAGGACAGGACTATTGGGTCATAAAGAACAGGTGTGCAATCCAAAGCATGGGCTCACAATTTCTGTTTTTCAATATCCTGACTCTATGTTTGAATGTAAACATAGAGCATTGATTACTTTGTATGTGACTGTTCAGCTTTGTTTTGTTTTTGCATAACCTTCTCTATGTGTAAGGTCCCATGTATGTACATCTAAATGTTTTTCTTTTCTGTCTAGCTGGGGTGCTGGATGGGGAGAGGGTGGCTTCATGCGCATGATCCGGGATGGCACCAACACTTGTGGCATCGCAAGTTATGCCTTATATCCACTTATATGAACATGATGTGATCAACTATTACTTTGTCTGTCTTCCTTATTGTCTTCTTCATTCTCTAACTGTTGTAATGTATGTAGTTCTCATGTCAACCTGCAATGATATCAAACAACCTGTTGGAGGAGACAAAACCATTGAAGGCAACACAAACCTGGAATCAGCTGGATTTTCTCTCTATTTTATTGTTAGTATGTTACGTGTAATTGTTCACACAAGTTGTTGTTGTTCATGTGCTTTCATCTGGGCATCTTCAAAATTAATACTTTATTCATGGCAACATTGTTAACATGCTCTCAATATCATGTTTGAAATAAATGTCAGGTACATCTCCACACTATGCTTTGAGAATACAAAGATGTCATCTTTTCATTCGTTGCATTCATACTAGTGCAAAGTGCCCATTGAAAATACGCTTGTCATAGTTAAAAATACCCTTGTCATAGTTAAAAATACCCTTGTCATAGTTAAAAATACCCTTGTCGTAGTTGAAAGTTGAAAATACCCTTGCTATAGTTGAAAATACCCTTGCTATAGTTGAAAATACCCTTACCATAGTTGAAAATACCCTTGCCATAGTTGAAAATACCCTTGCCATAGTTAAAAAATACCCTTGTCATAGTTGAAAATACCCTTGCCATAGTTAAAAATACCCTTGTCATAGTTAAAAATACCCTTGCCATAGTTGCGTCCCCCTTCTATTACAATTCTTCGTCGTTTGGGTGAGTTTGTACATCCTCCCCCCCCCAGGCTCGGGGCCAAGGGGCTATCCTTTTACCATGCCGAGCCTGGGTGATGGGGTCACCCGGGCTATATATCCGGGCACACCTCCAGAATTTCGCGGCAGAAAATACATTTTTTAGAAGCTGCATTATCGGTGCCCCGTCCGCCGCCATTACATGGATATAGTACTTGGCTCGCGCTGGATTTTAAATTTCTTCTACAGCCCTCCAAATTACACCAAAGTTATCTTGGTGAGTCAAACGTCTTATAATAGGCCATAAATAAGGTCCAGGTTGTTGAAAAAGAGCCTTCTCCTTTAACTTTCAAATAAAGTTAAAGTTCCCCGGTTGAAGGTTGACAATTTTGCTTTCGATTAAGATGAGGGGGTTCCCCTGTCCCCGTCTCCTGCACCCATAGGCCTACATGGTAAGAGCTTTTTCTGAAGCCAAATCCAGGATGGCTATAGGTTCTGTTTGCAGCAACACCGTCAAATGTCAGCTGTTATTTGAGGGAAAATACATGCATTACAGTTGCCAGCTACTTTTTACAGCACCACTGCCAGAGAAGTTAGAATTCCCAGTAGTGCTTGCATCTGTGATACTGCAGCACTGCCACAGGTAACAGTAAGATGTATGACACACCCCATTGTCTCCTTTACAGTAAGGTTGGTTGGCCATCCCTGGCAGCTCGGCGAGACTATCATTGGCTCTTGTTCATTTTCAAGGCGTTGACCGGCAAACAGCCACCTTATATAGCTGCCCTGTTGGACAGGAATGCTCCAGCCCATCAAACACGTTCTAGTGACTGGATCACACTTAAAGTTCCACGGACTAGTACAGGACTTGGCAGGACAGCATTCACTTATGCAGCTCCAAAGTCCTGGAATGACATTCAGTCCAAGTTAAAGCTGGAAGTTCTTCCTTCCCTTAAGGAATTTAAATGCCTGATTTCATTTCTTTATGATACATGTTGTAACTGTTTTTAACTAAGTGCACTGTACATTGTTTTGTTGTTCTATTTTGTTGTACACTCAGCAGCTCTGCAAATGAGGTGGCCTCACCTCAGAGCTCACCTGAGTATAAATAAAGGTTTCAATCAAAGATAAGAAAACACTGTGACCATCCTGATCTCACAAGCACAAAAAGGCTGGGGTACACTTAGAATAGTTTACTCATTTTCTGTAAATTTAAAGCAAGTTTTGCTATGAAGAACTGATAGAATAATGTATTAGAGAACACCTTAGTTCACACCTTAGTAGCCTTCCTTTTTTGTGAGTGGCTGGAAGCCAGCGCACCTAGTATAGCGTTTGTCAGGTTCCTCCCTCCCGATAATGTTGGCCTGCATCTCTCTGTTGGCACCACAAGAGGCAGTAGTCCCAGAACACCAAAATCAAAAAGGACAGCAAAATCAACCTGCCGATCTCCACTGCACAAGTAGAGTAGTGGTCAGAGCATTTGACTCCCACCCGGGAGACCAGGGTTCAAGACCCAGTGGTGATGACTTTATGGGACTATACCCCAAACCTCCACATGCTCATCCTTTCACTCCAACCTTTACCCCTTGCCTTATAAGTCAGATCCTGTCCAAACCCCAACCCTTATTCTAACCCCAACCCACACTAAAGACTGGAAGAATGACACCAAAACCAACCCGCCGATCTCCACTGCACAAGAAGAGTAGTCGTCAGAGCATTGGACTCCCATTGGAAATCGAGAGTTTAACATGTTTTTGAATGATTTTTCACGGTGCCCACCCACATCCATTGTATGACCTAAATGTTGGTAGAGCAATTATCAACTTTCTCAAAAGTGCTAGTTTTGTCAACTTTTTGATCTGAACCATTGTATATGATCACAAGTAACCTTAAAACAGGGCTAAACATGATTTTTCCCTTTACTACTCCTTTAATTTATCAGAAATTATTACATTCAATTTCAATTCACAGCTATGTCAGTGGCATGACTAGCTTCCTTCCTACCAGTCCTGAACAGAAACAAGCCAGCCATGCACATAAGCCAGGCTGTAGCCTACCTGGCCTGGTTAAAATTGTTGCACTCTGCTGTATGCTTAAACGGTCATAACAGATAAAGTATCCTCGAGGAGGGGCCCCAAAAGTTAACTTTGTTGGCCCAAAATTAACAAACACGCCTCTGCCTTTAATATTGTATAGGACTCAAATGACTGGTTATCTATGGAAGATAGGCCACTCGTAATTGTAGCCGAACGTCAAAGGCGGATAGGCGAGATTTGAGAGTGGGACTGCGCATGCTGCACTCTCAGTTTAGACGAAAATAACATCATAACATCATGATTATTAATCTTATAGGAATACAAACACTTCCTATGGCAGAGCCGTCAAGGTGTGGTCTACTTGTCGCAGTCGACGAGGATCAACAGCCCCGTAGCCAAGACGGTAATCGGTGCTGATCGACTGTGCAGGTCTGATCCTCACGAACGAGCTCAAACACGACCGACCGGTCTGTCAGATATCATCACCAGTCGCTGGTTAGGGATGTGACGAGAGAAACCGGACAGACAGAGGGAAAGCCGAGCCAGGAGGCGGCATCGGCACGGTGATTTATTCTAATCTCATCGGGCTTCATCGGGAAACTCATCGAGATGCTTTGTGTGTTATGCGAAGTAGGCTATTTTTGACTGACAACCAATGCGTCGTGCAGCCGCCTCTATCCTGATTATAGGCGAAGATGTCGAAGACAGACGTTATTTAGCCCAATGGATAACCTGGACTCATCCAAAGAACAGAGTGATAGTAGCCTAATAATGAAAAATAACATTGACATCGACAGAAAATCATGCCATGGACGGATGCAATCTCATGAAGCATGAAACGCACCCAGGCCGATCTGTTTCGCTTTCTGAGAGGGCTGTCTAGCCTGTTTGAACAAGTCTGACAGCTACAGTAGGCTACACATTTTTTCCGGACGTTTTTCATAATGTTCGCCCAGCCCGTGATACAATTGGGTACAGTCTCAGAAGAGGATTAACCCTGGGACCATATTATTTCATCTAGCGGTCAGTAGTCTGCTTAAACAATGGCGGGGCCTCAGCAGCAGGTAGAGGACCAGATAGATGATGCGGAGCTGGCTCTGCAAGGCATCAACATGCTTCTCAACAACGGATTCAAGGAGAGCGACGAGCTTTTTAGAAGATACAGGTGATATATTTCTGGCTTCCCCGCACCCCCTTTTTTTCTCAAAGCTAATGCATAGCCCTTAGGCACCCCTGTGTTATTTTATGTCTGATGGCCAGGTATGACGTAATGGACGTCCATTTGAATTGCTCAGTGATTCCCAAGGGTGTTTCTTTAGCAACTTAGTTATTATAGCAGCTGCTCCCAGCCAAGCCCCCTCTCCCCTGGCTTCTCACCACTCCACTACTAGGCTAGTAGCCTACTTGCCATTCGCCCTCTGGCTTGGTGCTGCCCTCCTCCAGCTTCTTACCACCTCTTTCTGGCTTCTCACTGCTCCCCTCTGGCTCCTCATGTTCTCGCCAGCCTCCTTGCTGTTACCCTCTGGCCTCTCGCCAGGCTCTCCCTCCCTCCCGCCAGCCTCTCCCGCCCTGCTCGTCGCTAGCTTCTCACTGCACGCTCTGCCCTCGCACCGCGCCTCCTTCCCCTGCTCCTGCTGTGGGGCCCTCCTCTCAGCATTGCCCCCGTTCTCCACAGCCTACGCCTCCCCTGCCACTGTGGTCAGGCGGTCTAGCATTGGCCGCTTGCCCGGCCCTTCCTAACCGCGTCCCGCAGCTCCTCCAGCGGTGCGGCCTCTCCTCGGTTTCCCCGCTGCGTCCCCCGCGCCTGCCTTGCCCCACTTCCGTTTCGGATTCTGTTGGCTTTCACCACAGAGTGATTTCATGTCAAATCAGCCGGCCCATTATACATTTTCAGCAATCACATTATGTAAAAAATGACACATAGGGCCTACAGCTAAAGTAAATTGTGTCACATTTGTGTAATATAGGCTAGCATTTATTGATATGATCATTTAGACTAGCCTTTAGTGATATAATCATATGCCCATTGCAAATCAGAATAAGCCTTTGGGCATGTCTCCCTGCTGTATGCTGCCCTGCTGTGCACAGACTAATCACTCTACTACAGGATGTTATCCTCCTGAGACTCGCGGCCCCAACTATACCTGGAGGTGGTTGAAGCAGGGATAACAACAAAACAACACAATAGCAGCAGCCTATCAACCATAATATGAATTTATATAGTAATTTGATTTAGTAAGTGTTGAGCTTACCTAATGAGATGGGTGGGCACTATGCTTGGTCTGTTTCACTAATCACCTCAGGGGTAACGTGGGGACAAAGAAAATCTCCGCATTGTATTTTTTAATTAAAATACAATTTTACCTTTTGTAACAATTATGGTTAAATATGCTATTAATCAATCGTTTTAAAATGGTATTCTACACATTCTGGAAATAGGCAATTTATAATTGTAATTTTTAATTTAACCTGGACTTACTCCCACCCCCACGCCCATGTTAACCATCCCCGCCCCAAAAATCACTCCATTCACATATCTAGCGTTAAAGTTGTGAAAGACATAATAGTCCATTAGATTACATGGCACCAGTTATTGCTAAATATCACTTAGGTGAAATCTAAAATAAATTACAGCTGTTGCGCAGCAATTGATCAGGGCTAGTAAAACATTTTGATGTGCTGTGGGCTCAATTTTTGATATTTCAAAAATCTGTGAAGATCATTTGTGGAGGACAGTCTGAAGATGTAGTGTAGCAATCGGGGTGTCAAGTGACCAAACATGTGGGAGAAGTAGGGCTTGATAGGTTTGACAGTTTTTGAGAAAAACTGAGTGATGGACTTCATAATTCCTGCCAGCTCAAAGCATATGGATGTTTATACTCACTTGGGCCTACATTTTGGTGGTGGTTTGAAAGTGATAGCACGTTTGGCTGATTTGTTATGATTTTTTTTTAAATTTTAGACTTTAGACGGTTGCTATAGCGCCACCATCTGGACTATTGTTCCACAATGCCAGTTGAGGACCTCTGGCATAGGACTGAACCTATATATGTGCAATTCTTTTGGATTTTTTATGCATGGGAAGTCAGACTTCCTAGGAAGAAGGAGAAGAAGATTCAGGATTCAGAATATTGGGAAATACAAGAGGGACCGTCAGCTGAGGCTGCCCGCCTCCTAACAATTAAACATGCTTATGACAGTGTGAGCTAAACCAGGCCAGGTCCAGCCTGGTTTATGTGCGTGGCTGGCTTGTTTCTGTTCAGGACTGGTAGGATGGAAGCTAATCATGCCACTGAAATAACTGTGAATTGAAATAATTTTTGATATAATGTCTGATAAATTAAGATAGGTCTTGTCGCCTGGATCAGTTCCAATGCTAATCCTGCACAATAAGAGTGAGATAGCCAGTTAGCTCATGAGCTCACAACAACTAGCAGCAGCTTCCATAACATTAATGGTAGCGGTCAGTGGCTAAAGCAGTTATACTGATGATTACTGTAACGTTAGCTATTTTGCTGCAATTGGTTCAACTTCTATTTCTGCCTCTTGCCTCTCGGGCAGCACGGTGGCTCAGTGGTTAGCACTGTTGCCTCACTGCAAGAAGGTCCTGGGTTCGAATCCCGGTCGTTCCAGGTCCTTTCTGTGTGGAGTTTGCATGTTCTCCCCGTGTCTGCGTGGGTTCCCTCCGGGTACTCCGGCTTCCCCCACCATCATAAAGACATGCAACGTATGAATGTTGGTGGTGGTCGGAGGGGCCGTAGGCGCTGGCTACAGATGTAGCTTACCACCACCGGCATGACTGTCTGAATGAATACTGGACTCTGTAAAGCGCTCTGGGTATCATGAAGGGCGCTATATAAATCCAACTTGATTGTGGTAGCAACATAGAACTGCAGGTCAACAACGGCATAAAGGCACTGACGACTACTGGGCATTTGCTATTCTAGCTGCGCGGCTGGCCAGCCACGCACAAAAATTTTTAGATTCTTCAGAGAGGTGTTCGGAGACCTTCCTCCTGAAATGGCCCACAGAACCCACGTTCACCTATTCCAACTTGTTCTGAAAGACATCCCAGGAGGACGGTGCCCAAACACTGAAAGATGTTCATAGCAGTAGCTGCAGGGGAACTTCTAAAAGAAGCCTGTCCTGTGACCGTGCGGTGTAGTCCTCCAGCTAGGGGGCAAGTGGAGGACAAAACTCCAGCCTTCTCACGTTCCTCCTGACAGTTCAATAGTGACTGAGAAATCCAGGGGTAGTGCACTCACAGAAATCCAGCTCTGTATGTGCGGACAGCACAAATCTCTCAGGCTAGTCAAGCTTTTCTCCCCCAGGAGCTGCTTGATACCGGCTGTCCTTCTGTCAGGCACTCTACAGAAATCCAGCAGTGGAGGAAGGGTTGTAGTCTTTTTTGTTTGTTTGTTCTTGATTGTTTTTTTCTCTCCAGTTTTTTCAACCAGTTTATTTATACATTGTAATGGATAATGATTCCAAATATAAAACGTTTGTAGTGATTTGTTGCTTTTCCATCTCTGTCGGTGGTGTTTCTTCTTCATATACTGTATATTCTGTTGTGTTCTCCCTCTATAGGAATCAAAGTCCTCTGATGAGCTTTGGGGCCAGTTTTGTCAGTTTCCTGGTGAGTTTCCACCTATATTTGCTCATTACTGTACAGTATGGCCCGAACCCCCTGGCTGCCACACAGATAGAGAACTCTCTCACCCCTTGGCTCCTCTGTGTCCGTCAAAAATCAAGAAATGAACCTCGGCAATTCTCTTAACGTCGTACGCTGGCGTCGAACATGATGCAACGGCTGCAGTGGAGCCGCTGGCATTAATTACAGTGGATTTTCCTCAGGGTCTGATGGTTGACGCAGACGCAGACGCTGACGCACGCAGTGGAGCCAAGCCTGACATTTCCCCTTATGACATCACAAACATGCAAGGACATGACGGAGATGAAGCATAGATTCCTCCTCACGCATCACATCAGTCATCATAAACCATGCAGAGTTCTGACTGGTTTTGATCAAGTATCATGACTTGACATTAGTTTGTTGGAGGGATTACTTCACCTGTCACCACTATTGCTAATTTCCTTGCTTTTTCATCCTTACTGCAATGGGATTTAGTTTTATCTTAGTGATAACATTCGCTTGTGGGGAAAGATGCTGCAGCAATAATGTACCCTGGAAGCCAGACTTCCTTGCAAAAAAAACAAGTTTTTGTGATATCATAGGTATAGGTATCGCAAAATCTTTTTGCGAGGAAGTCTGTCTTCCAGGCTAGCAGTAATGTGTCTGTCACCCTTTCAGTCAGTGAGGGGGGGGGGGAGATTTTCCACAACATGGTTACAGAACAGGCTTTGGCACCGCCCCTTCTGCCACCTGATGTAACATCGCCTAAAAAGATAGTGGGTGGATGGGTTGTACAAACAAATGTCCTCTTACAGTGTGATGACGGAAACAGAACAAAGATGGAACAATAGTACAATTTTTGCATGTAATATAGCCATATGGTGACACTGTGATACACACAGACACACACACACAGACACACACACACACACACACACACACACACGGATATCCATGCCTTTGTCTGCTCAAGGCTGGATGACTGCAATGCACTGTTCATTGGGATCCCTGGCAAGCGTCTTTTTAGCTTGATTGTTCTAGCACTTTGAGATTGTTTCATAATGTAAAGTGCTTTATAAATAAAATCAAATATTATTATCATGTCACTTTGTTCTTCCATGTCATCTACCAAAGAAAGGCTTGTGTGTCCTGAGCCTGGTTTTTGAGTTCATGGTGTACCGTCCTTTAGTCCTATTACTAAATTGTTCCTCGTTTTAAAAATGTTTGTAAGCCTTTTCTAGACAGGATCTTTTTGCCCCAACGGTTCTGATGACACAGTTTTTGCCTGATGTATAATCTTATGAACTATTTCCTACAGTTCATATGTTTTATTTTTTATGACTCGTAATCTTTCTGCCAATAAGTCTGTGGCTGGGAAAAATGTGTTTGTGTTTTGTGTGTGCAATGTTCCAGAACGCCATGATGACGTTTGAGGAGGAGAAGATGCAGACGGCGTGTGACGACCTCAGGACCACTGAGAAGCTGTGCGAGCGCGACAACGTCGGTGTCATAGAGACAATCAGGAACAAAATTAAGAAAAGTGTGAGTGGGAGAAGGGTGTTGCAGTCAAAAAACACGTAAAGAATGTTTCCTTTAAATCGAACCTTCACTCTAGCTCTATCTTGACATTACTGGCGAGGGTGGACAGCATGCTGTGTGTTCTGTCTGTTAGATGGACTCCCAGGAGTCAGATCTGTCGGTGGTGGACCGACTGCAAAGACAGATCATCGTGGCTGACTGCCAAGTCTACCTCGCTGTGCTGTCCTTCATCAAACAGGAGTTGTCAGGTACTGGGAGAATCCACATGTTTAAAATGGAAGTCTTTGTCTATGTTGTGTCAGTATTGTCTACTGATTGGGCAGTGATAAACCAATGACCAGGCTTGCATTGATTGAAAAACTTGCATTGATTGAATTGACATGCGTTGAGTCTGACATGAGTCAGACTAGGGTGGAAGCAATACTGACAAGTGACACGGTGTCACAGCTGTTACACTAGCAACTTATCCAGGCTCTCCAACTAAAAAATATTTAGCCTAGTTACAACTCAAGTGTATCCATCACTTCATAACAAAACATTCGACTGGTCTAATGCCACTCAGTATACAGTGAGTGTGGACCCTGCCCCTTTCTAGTCCCATGCTGACATTGTTGTGCCGAGTCTGGTGCTGTCTGTGGTACTGAAACAGCAGAGATTATTTCGGATAATGCTTTTATTGAGTATGCACAGAGATAGACCTTGCCTATATCTATAGTATGTGGTTATATCTTTAGTATGTGGTTGTGGTTGGCTTTTATTGCGTTGAATTATGTAATCACAGCATTGAGTTATGTACTCACAGTAAGTCACAATAGAAACATTCTAGTGCCAAGACCAGAGGGAAGTGAAAGGTTGTGTGTTCAAAACAGAACAGAAATCTTAAAGATGAGTCATACTGAGGTAATATGTAAATATATGTTTTTCCACTGACATTATTCTTTACTGATTTACTACTTTATTAAAAATAAATGTATTCTCAACACGAATGTAAGAAATAAAATGTATAATTTGACAAATAGGTGTTATTGGTATGTGTTTAAACAAGATACATAAGACTGCTCTCTTCAACAGCATACATCAAAGGGGGATGGATTCTTCGCAAGGCCTGGAAGATGTACAATAAGTGTCACAGTGACATAAGCCAGCTGCAGGAGACCAGCCAGAGGCGCTCCTCCATCCACAAGGAGGCGCTGACATCTGACGAGGCCAACCATAACGCCCAGATGGAGGGCGCCGTGACTGCCGAGGCTCTGGGCCGGCTCAAGGGCTCGGTCAGCTTCGGGTACGGCCTTTTCCACCTCTGCATCTCCATGGTACCGCCTCACCTGCTCAAGATCATCAACTTGCTGGGCTTTCCTGGTGACCGTCACCAGGGCCTGTCCTCCCTCATGTACGCCAGTGAGAGTAAGGACATGAAGGCCCCCCTAGCTACGTGAGTAGGCATGTGTGCGTGTGTGTGTGTGTGTGTGTGTGTGTGTGTGTGTGTGTGTGTGTGTGTGTGTGTGTGCGTGTGTGAACCAGCCTCTTTCAGAGCTGCAATCTGCATCCGCTGCCTTATACAAATCATTTGTGGAGTTTCAAAGTGGTGTTGAATGCTGATAAAACCAGTGTGTTATTCTCCAAACCACACAGGAATTAACCTATTGACTTGGGCTTAGTTACTGTGAATGGTGCTCATATTGATCACGTCCCTGCATACCTGGGCATTTGGATAGAAGATACACTTCCCTTCAAAAGGCATAAAGATGAGCTTCTCAAGAAGTTGAGAGTAAAAATGGGCTTCTTATCTAAAAAAAAGGTCATGTCTCTCACTGAGTAGAAAACAAACAGTCCAGTCCTCTTTCATAGGGAGGCTAATATCTATATGAATGTTACGACCACTGCCTTAAAACCACTCACTGCAAGTCCATCACAGCGCTCTGCACGTTATTGCTGGCGACCATTTTAGTACACATCCCTGTACACTGCAGGCTGGCCCTCTCTCAAGTCATGTAGGTCAATTCATTGCTCTCTTTTTGTGTATAAGCTCCTCTTTCAGAAGCTATCAGCATACAGTATCTAACCTCCTTGATCAGTTTTAGACACCATGCATCAGTCTCAGGGAGGAACACACTTTGGTCACATCAGTTGGAAAAGTCTGCTTTCAGTTATTTTGCATCGTCCCTAAGGAACAATCTTCAAAGCTCTTTAAAATTGGACACACTGGTGGCACTAAGGCAATTAAAAGAAGCGTGTCCCTTGCAAAAGAGATCTTAAAGGGGCTCTTGGCTTAAATAAAAGTTAAATAAATAGATTTATCAAAGAATAGTTACAATAACATCCATGGTCATAAAGATGTCTTGCTCTGGCAGAAATTAGAATTTGCTCATCAAATTTAGATGGTATTTTACCATATCACTGCAGTGAGACTCAAACTTGATCTATTAGTCAGATTTGATTACAAAGTAGTTGAATCATGGTATTGCATGTATCCTTTTGTCATAGGTTGGCCCTCTTGTGGTACCACACAGTAGTGCAGCCCTTCTTTGCACTGGATGGTTCTGACACACACGCAGGCCTGCTGGAAGCAAAAGCCATTCTGCAGAGGAAGTCTTTGGTCTATCCTAACTCTTCCCTCTTCATGTTCTTCAAAGGACGGGTTCACAGGCTTGAGGTGTGTATGGTGGAGCCAGAGAGCAGCATATCAAACCCCGTTTAGGTATCTGTCATACCTAAAATCCCCATACAATACTATACAAATTAAAACATGGCAGTATTTGGCTAATAAGTGCTACACGGTTAGCTGTTATCAAATGCTATTCTGTTTCATCGGTCTGCAGTGCCACATCAACAGTGCTTTGGCCTCATTCCATGATGCACTAGAACTGGCATCAGACCAAAGAGAGATACAACATGTCTGTCTCTATGAGATTGGTAAGTCTTTCTCACTGTAAACTTACAGACATGCACTCGCTCATTATGCATTCTGGGATATTAAGCTTACAGTTCCTCATAATAAAACGATTCTGTCTCTGTATGGATACATATCTACCATACAATATAACCTGTCTTTTTCCTAGGCTGGTGCAGCATGATAGAGCTGAACTTTGAGGAAGCGTTCAGGGCTTTTGAGAGGCTGAAGAATGAGTCACGGTGGTCACAGTGCTACTATGCCTATCTGACTGGAGGTGATGGTGTCCATGCCTTTCAAATAAAATGATATAGCTATGGACTTTGTTAAATTGAAATTATAAACATTTGAATTCCTTTCCTTCCCAGTATGTCAAGGAGCTGCAGGTGACCTGGATGGGGCAGCAGGGGTCTTCAAAGATGTTCAAAAACTGTTCAAAAGGAAGAACAACCAGATTGAGCAATTTGCCCTCAAGAGGGTAGGTTATATCAAGAAGATAGACTATACTTATCAATCAATCAATCAAAGCTTTATTTGTATAGCGCATTTCATACCCAGAGGCAACACAATGCGCTTTACAGAGAACAAGGGAGGTGGGCATACGACCCACTCTCTACATATTCCAGAGGGAAGCAAAAAAACAGTAATCACCCGGGGGCCAGATAAGTGAGCTGTAAAAATTCTTCCCTGACCCCTCTCAACAAGGCGATCGAGCAAGCTCCAGGAGTATGTTTGTCTACCGGCTAAGAACATTTATAAAGCAATACATTGCATTAAATTACATTTCAGAGTGAGAGAGGCTAGAAGCATCATAGGAGAGAGAATATTCTACGGACATGCTACATCATCCACAGCAGACACAGGGGTATCTATCGGACTTCGGGAGGTCTGCTGGTGTATGTTTGAATTTGTTCAAGTGAAAGTGACTGTTACAAATTCTCCCCCTCCCCGTTCTCGCAGGCAGAACGACTCAGGAAGATGACTCCTACCAGAGAGCTTTGTATTCTGGGGGTGATTGAGGTGTTGTACCTATGGAAGGCCCTGCCTAACTGCTCCTCGTCGAAACTGCAGGTGATGAATCAGGGTAAGGATGTCAGATACAGTATATTAGCCTTTTAAGCCTCCCTATGATAGACAGCATCTAGCAAGCCCTATTTACAGTTCGATTGTGCTTGTGCTTGAAGTGGCACGCAAAGACTTTCAACATTAATCTTGTTTTCGAAAGCTTTACAGAAACGTCTGCATCCTTCTGCTACACTCCCAATAAGTGCAAAAATTGAAATCATTGAAGTTAATACAAAAGATAAAGTAGGCAGCAGAAGTTCGTATTCATATTCAGACCTCTGATAAGCAGGTGCTTAACTCTGAAATTGGGCAGCACATTTAATACATAAATGAGCAACTCTCTGTCTGTCTGTATCTCTGTCTGTCAGGCCAGACAGTGACGGGGATGGATTTTATATTTAGGTGATTAAGGCTGACTAATAGTCAATTACTGCTAAATAATTATGAATGATAACACATCTCTTCTGCCATCTTGCATCACACACCTTCTAAAATCGACCAGATGTCAAGAGGTGGATATCATTGGATTCCTCTCGGCCTACAGAATCAAGCTATGGGCTTTTGAGCAGTCATTATAAGCACAAAGAATAACCGCCCATTAACCACCATTCAGTTAGGACTTGGGTTCAGGAGCAAAATACATTTCCCCATTCATTCTCTATGGCGCCCGGTTCAATACCTGTATCTCGGGTTCTGGGGGAGCAACCGACATATAATGGACTAAATGGCCAATTACTGATTGTGTGTTCCAACAGGTATCAGAACGAGTCTTAATTACATCAATTTGACCTCTCTCACCTCGGACAGACAACCCCCTGTGGTTATTAGTTTGACCCTTGACCCTGACAGTGTCTGTCTGTGATGCCTGGTTCTCTGTGTGTTTAGTGTTACAGAGTGTGGATGATGCATCGTGCAGAGGCCTGAAGCATCTCCTTCTTGGCGCCATTCACAAATGCCATGGAAATATCAAAGATGCCGTTCAGGTTTTGAAACAATTTATAACTATCATCCAAAACTGTAGCATTTGACTACTTTGTTGTACGGAAATAGAACCAAGCTAAGCGTTTAGCTACAGTTTATAGCACAGTATTTATAGCTTGATCCTCTTCCTCCTGTCTAGTCATTTCAGCTGGCAGCCAGAGATGAGTACGGGAGGCAGATCAACTCTTATGTGCAGCCATATTCCTGCTATGAACTTGGATGTGTACTGCTCGCCAAGCCGGAGGTAAGGCTGTAGCCACCAACTCAACAATCTTTTGAGTTATGTTGGTGTAAGATTTGAATTGCTAGAGGCTTATCATGTGGCATCACTAAGGATGTGTACTGTAAATGGACTGCACTTATATAGCGCTTTTCCACCTTAGCGGCACTCAAAGTGCTTTACAATGGCCTCTCATTCACCCATTCACACACCAATGGCGGTAGCTGCCATGCAAGGTGCTAACCTGCTCATTGGGAGCAATTTGGGGTTAGGTGTCTTGCTCAAGGACACTTCGACATGTGGACAGTTGGAGCTGGGATTCGAACCACTGACCCTTCGATCACTGAACGACCCGCTCTACCAACTGAGCTACAGCCGCTAGACCGTGCAAGACGAGCATGTTTTAGTATTAGAAATGCCAGTGGGAGGGCTGCCATAAAGATCAGGCTCAGTCACATTCTAAATGACCTATGTGAGAATTTGACCTGATTATTGATGATATGAATTTATGCACATCTCACCTACTGTATATCTGTTCTTTTCATCCAGACTGTGGGGAAGGGGAGATCATTACTCCTTCAGGCAAAGGTATGTGTACACAATAATTCCATAGGGGCATGTGAGATGATGTCTTCTGATCTTGAGCTAATGGTGTGTTTTCTTCTATATCTATCAGGAGGATTATGCTGGCTATGATTTTGAAAACAGGCTCCATGTGCGCATCCACTCTGCCCTGGCCTCACTGAAGGAAGTGGTACCTCAATGACACCAGCTACTACTGAGGGACGGTGCAGTGACTCCGCCTCCTCCAGCTGTGCTCTCGATCATACAGGAAGCATAGCTTTTTTTCTGAAAGCCATTACAAAACGGCAGTACTTTATGGCATACTGCACTCTTGTAGACAACTCCTCCACCACTTCCTTGTAGGTGTTTTACACATCCAAATACCGTAAATAATAGAATATTTCAACTATCAATTTCAATTTTATTCATAATGTAGTGTATTAGGGGGATTTTAGCTGTGTTCTGTTCCCATTCTGTGAGCCAATAGAAGCCTACACACAGTATATTGTTGATTAAATACACACTATTTCCATGTAATAGTTTCTTGATTATGGGTTTAAATTACAGGATAACCCATCTTTGTTTTCTTGTCATACTAAAAGAATTGTAACCCGTATTTAAAAGGTTAATGATCTATTGCCAAATGATTGACTTAGTTCTTGCGTCATGTGACAGCGCACAACATCGTGTCCATAACTGTCACATGTAGGCCTACAGCTGATATTCTGTTATATTCAGCTCGCTATACTGTATCGTGCCCAATTTGTGGGCAGAAAGCAATTTTACTTTTTCTTTTGAAGCCAGTGGACTTGAATAATAATTATGTGAACTATGCATGTGGTGATGGGCAGGGGGAGGCAGGGTGTGGGTGGCTCCAGGACTCTACAATAATCCGTACTTTTCTTTCTGATAAAAGGCATGTACAGTACAGTATAACCATATTAAACTGTGGTTTGTAACATAATCTAATAGATCCTTATGGATAGAGGCATTGTCACAACAAAATGTTTTACATTTAAATACAATCTGATACAAGCTTATTTGATTATTCAGTCATTTTAGTATGACCAGGCTTTTCTATCAGGCCACACTATTTACAAATTTGTGTACAAATGATTTATGTAGGCTATATCAGTTAAAGACAATTGAACTGACAGGGTATTACTGTACAGTATATCACTTTTTTGTAAGGTCACCAAGCAATAATAAAGTGAACAAGAGTAGACACCTCATCTCATACTGGAAGTAAAATGTCTTTCAAAAACATTGTTTTATTTTTAAGTGTTGTGTAGGCCTATGTCCATGTTTTGTTGCCTGGCTCATTTTGGTTCTAGTCTTGAAATTACAAGTAGCCTAGCATCCCATCTTCTCTTGTGATTGTGATAAAAGGTGTTGGTCTGTCCACTCATACTACTGTAAGTCCCGTATAATGTCATAATATGAGTCTACCAAAAAATCCCTCGTCATTGAACTGTGCTCTGGTCACTGGTGAGGTGGTGAATCATGTCGAGGTGGTTAAAGTGTAACAGGGAATGGTTTTCTTGTGTGATTATGTTCTGAGGGCTCTAAAACCTTTCCATTAAAGTGTTGTCCATTCATTCTATTATTTGAATAGGGTATTTATTTGGGATTTTAATAATGTCCTCTTGTGACTTTTAAATTGAACATTTAAATGAGAAAACCTCTGTATCTCTGTCTGTTCCCATTTTCCTCGGACACCGTGGGCCTAACAGCATTCATATTTGGCACAGGTACCAGCAGGGGTCCCAAGCAGACAGTGACAGGGCCGGACTTTTTTTTTTTTTAGGATTTTTTGGGGGCATTTCTGCTTTATTATATATGACAGTAATCGCGTTTCCATTACACCTAGAATTGCGCAAAACCTAAATATCGCTATAGAAAATTGGTAATGGAAACACCTACATTTTGAAAAACCTCTCAAATTTCTATAAAACATTTTTACGCTCTCATGAGGTGGTTTTTGAGAAGTTTCGATATAGAAGTATATCGCAAAAGCGTAATGGAAACACTTTTTTCGAAATTTAGGCAGGAGAAGAAGAGGTAGGCGTTATGTGATTTGCTTGCTTCAAAAAATGACGTGATATGCCTCCATAGCAAGTGGAAGACCCTAAAGCAACGATACTTAGCTGGGAAACGCACGCTGTTTAAGAGCGGAGCCGAGGGGAAAGCTCAAATAAAGTTCAAATATTACAACGGTTTGTTGACTTAATACATCCATGGTTTACTTCCTGGTTGCGCTTTGCGTGAATTGTGTGGCGTCGCGAGACTAGACTACGAGAATTACGGCTCTTGCGCAAAACACCTTTCAATGGAAACACCTGCAAGTCGCAATTGTACTTTGTCGAAACTAAATGATGAAAAGATGGTGAAAATAGATCATAGGAAGTACTGACATGAAATGGTACAGAGGTCTTATTCATCATGGGCCATTGTGTATGTGTGTCTAAAGTGCACATCTGGAGTTATGAAGCCTTAAAAAAAACAGTACAATAGGCGGAATATCCCCCAAAATATTCTCTGCACTAAGGGGTTAACATTGTACGTTGTTTTGTTGAAGGAAAAAATAAAACTTTTCAAGACATGATGCAAGTCAAAAAGCCACCTTATTTGTTGGATCAAAATTAATTAACAATACTGTGGCTGCTGGTGTCATGTCACTTGTTCATGACAAATAGGCTTTAGTAATTGGCTTGTGTCTCACGGTGTTTGATATTTGTTGTTTGATTTGATAGGCTAATAGCAGCAAAACATGTCATCGGTGACATTGCGAAAGATAAAATAACATGCTATTTCGCCTTAAAGTCAAAGGAGACTTAATGTTTTCTAAACGTGTGCCAACAACGCGTCATCGTATACCTGTATTGATATATCTGTATTGTGACGAATGATAATTGTCATAGGCTGTCTATAGTATTCCGTCGTTCTATTCCCGGGCCAACGACGACAGAAGCCAGGAGATAAGATAGAAGAAACAACAGCGTCCTCCTCACACAGTAAGTTGGCCCGAACTTACAAAAATGTAGGCTATAGAGGTCATCAGGAATTTCAGGGGAAAATGTACTGTAGGCTTTTTTGGGAAAAAAGAGAATCCTGGTGGAAATTTACTGTATGGATCAAAACAAATTAGGCTGTTGACAATTCGTAATTGCTGTAGGAAGAACCCTTATTTATTGCAATGTGATTTATAATATTAATAGTATAGTATACTATATATAATAACTCGAGTTACCAGTAAAATCATGTTAATATTTCAGCAATTTTAAATGATAGATTTCACAGCACTAACTCCAGTTAATTCAAACAATAGAATTACCGTTTTTCTCATACTGCTGTTGCCACTTCTAGATCTGGAGATTTGATGTGATAGAGTCACGTACAGTGTACAGTATACAGACACACACACACACAAACATCTTTATTCGTCATACGAACACACAGCACAGGGAGGCGGTGACACTGAAACACACATGCGAGTGACTGCTCCTGGACAGACAGTTACTGGTCTGTTCTCCTGCATGTTTTCGTATTGGGTTGTTTATGGGGGTAGAAGAACATACAAACTCGGGCGAGAACGGAAGCCCCATGTGTGAATCAAACCCAGTACCTTCTTGCTGTGAGGCAATGGTGTAACGAGCCACCGTGCTACCCATAAGCAATTTGGGGTTCAGTGTCTTGCTCAAGGACACTTAGGCACACTTCCGGGATCAAACTGAGGACCTACCGATCCCCATCCGGCCACTCTATCTCCCAAGCTACGCTGGGCAGATTAAAATTGGTTCATTTCGTCGTGGGGGGACACAAGCCTTGTTGGTGAGGCAGCTGGCTGTGGGGAAGAGACTTTTTGTGGCGTGAGGTCCTAGTCCTGATGGACCATGGCCTCTTGCTGGAGGGGAGTGATTCAAAGAGATTGTGACTGGGGTGGGAGGGGTCGGCCACAATGTTTCTGGCCCATTTCAGGGCCCTGGAGGTGTGCAGGTCCTGTAGGGATAGCAGCTTACAACTGATCACCCTCTCAACAGTGGACATGTGGACATAACAGTGGACATGTGGACTACTGACCGGCAGTTGTTTAATTGTCAGCTCACACCACACCATTTACTACCCTATTATCCTAGTTTAGTGCACTAATGTGCTGTTCAGGGGAACTGGTAGTCCTACCACCACTGGGTGATCGGTTTTAAAGTTCTAGGTCTGACATTATTTATATTTATTTCATATTTAAGTTTTCAGAGGGAGTATGTGTTATATGTAATATGATACTAAAAAGAGAGGTTAGGACCAGACAAGTTTGTACATCCTCCTGTCCGTTCGAACGAACGAACGCTTTTCGGGGTATCAGGTTGACTTGTATGTTGACCTGAATATTTTATGTCTTTATGTTTTATGTTTATATTTTGAACAGTTTGAGATAAATAAAAAATAAAAAAATAAAAATCAATCAATCCTACTTTTACAGCCTCAGTCTGTCTTGACCACCACCCACCAGTCATGCTCTGTTTTATCTCAATGGAAGAGTATAGATAACAGCTGATGGTTAGAAATCATGTTTGTAAAGTTCAGTAGTTCAGTTCAGTACTAACACATTCTACCTTGCAGGTGAGTCATGACCCTGGGAAAACCTGAAACATAATATGCCAGGAAGAGTGGATTTGTCAAGGTGACTACAGTAAGTTATACAGTAGCCTATGGATACTTCCTTCATAATACTTTTTACACAGAGACAACTTTTAAGCAAAATCACATTATCCTAATCTTTGCAAACCAATGATCACAAAACCAAGACCATGGCAGTACAATGCCACAAACGTATGGAGGAATGTACTGTAACGTTTATTCTATATATCTGTGGTATCTATGCTGTTAATTTTACAGTTAAGCATTGTAAAAAAGTTGTTGACCATAATGCACTGTGGTTTACGGCAATGCATTAAGCGGTACCATACTGTACTGATTTACTGCCTTTTACTGTATTATCCATTTTTACAGTGCAGAATATTCTTCAACAAACACAAAGAAACACTCTCAAAGCCGAGATGTACAGATATCCCGCCAAAGTCACTGTGCCACCAGGCTTGAAGACACTCGTGGAGGGCCTGAGTCGGGCTGTAGTGGAGCTAAAGCCAGACTCCATCTCACACTTCGCTCAGTTTTATTTTGCTGAGCTGTTACGCTTCAGGACAGGTGAACATATGTACAGTGCTTCTGTAAAATTTGTTTACATGTAACACAATACTTTGGGACATAGAGTAAATGTGTGAAATGAAATTCTTTATTGCTTTGCTGTTTACAGACCATCCAAGTCTTGGAGTCAGAGACCTAGTGAGACAGTTCAATCTAACTAAAGGTAAACTGGAATATGTAGAGAGTGGGTCGTATGCCCACCTCCCTTGTTCTCTGTAAAGCGCATTGTGTTGCCTCTGGGTATGAAATGCGCTACACAAATAAAGCTTTGATTGATTGATTGATTGATTGATTGATAAACTGTAAACCGTGTAGAATCTAGCAATTATCCAAAACGCAGAGCACATTGTATGGCATGTTAACGTTCTATGTTGAACAGCACAACCTCTCACAAAACATTAATAGAATACAGTAGGCTAGTATGTTCATTAGGCAGTTAATTGTTCACTTTACAACCTGGCATACTTGCGTCACTTTTTCATGCATACAGTATACACCCATATTACATATTTTTTAACAGGAACTACGTCGATTTTCACGGCTCTATTCAAAAGTGACCAGTCTATCATTTTTGTAACAATATTATACATTATATAATCAACACATATACTTTTTCTTCCAGTGAGCAAGTTCCCGAGCCAGGGGATTGGAGCTGTTATAGCATCACGTGCTGAGTTGGCAGTTCAGAGGGAAGCAGTTTCTTCAGATGGTTCAGAGGTCAGGCCAGGAATCGTGTACCCGCCTCCTGCAAGGAATGACCAAACCCTTTCCAGCTGTCCAGACATGGAGCATGGGGCTACTGAGCCCAGGGTCCACGGGCAGGACATTTTGTACACAGTGACAACATTGCCCAACACTAAAGACACATGCTCTGCAGCTGATGAATTTCTGAGTGACTATGGCCTGCAGAGCCTTCTGGATGAAGCCACCTCTGACCTCTCCCCTCACCCCGTCTCAGAAGCGGTAGTGGTGTACCGCAAGAAAACCAGCACTGAATGCATGATGGCTACCACCGACACCGACTCTGATTCCCCCAACCAGTGCGAGCGCATTGGGTCAGCCCTTTTTGAGAGGGTCCCTCTGGGTGAGGTTGACGTCATATCCAAAGCAGTGCACGTGCTGATTAGGACACCGTCAGTGCCGTGCGAGTACATGATCGTGGTGCAGTCTGAGAATGTTCCGGAGACCATAGTGTTTCGGAGAGACTCGCTGGTCAGCGAGAGGGTGAGAAAAGCCCAGAGACCAGCAGCTGGTGGTGCTGACGCCGACGGAACCGGCCCCACTATCAACACATCGGTGAACATTCAATCCTCTGGTCTTCTGTACCCTCATGTCCAATCCACCAAAGAAACAATTTCACCTGGTCTGGTGTACCCTCCAATTTCATCCCCTGAGGAAACAAGGGCACCTGGTCTGGTGTGCCCTCCTGTTTTATCACCCCAGGAAACACCCAGTCAGTTGTACCTCCCAAATAAATCCCCACAGGCATCCGCTGTGCCTGGTCTGGAGCACTCTCAATTTTCATCACCTTGGCAAACTGGGACAACCGGTTTAGTGTGTCCTCCAATGCTAACGCAGTTGGAAGTGTCTGATGCCACCGCATCATTCAACCCACCACGTGTTTCAGTAATACAAACCCCTACAGCCCATACTGTGGAACCAAGGAAGAGCGTGCCGCCCATTAATCCGCTTACTTCACTTCTGAAGCTGGGAAAGACTATTGAGAGTTTGTTCAGCCCTTCTGTTCCTGCTGCCGAGGAGATGATTGATTCCACGGTGGTGGACGATCCTGTTCACTCATCTGAAGATGGGAAGGCAGCGTGGACTTCACCAAACCCATTTATACCAGGGCCACGGGAAACCATTGCAAATCCACAAAATGAAGCCCTGGCGGGTATGAAAGTCCCCTCAGTGACACAGACACAGGCCCTGTGTTCTCACCTGCCTCAGTGCTCTGGTCTAGCAGGACATAATGCAGCAGTAAAAGTGGAAAACAGAACGCCCTCTGTGGTCCCACACGACTCCCCAAATCATATGGGAATGCCACAAATGTGTGCCCGACAACATCAGGCCCAGTGCAGTTGGTCCAGGGAAGCAGGTGAGTTCAAAGCTCTGTTTAAGGGTACCCCCAAAATATGAAGACCTGTACGGGCATAAGAGCACCCCTGGAGGCACACTCTCTGAAACCTAGAACTGCAGCTTTTTTTTTTTACCAACAGCTCATTATTTTCTCAAGCATTCTATTATGATTTTAATTGTATTCATTCTAATTGTATGATATTACATTTTGATATGATCCCTACTTCAGTTTTGCTGAGGCCATGTGATGCAGGGCCCGCTGTCGCCATGCCAGAATGCCAGTTATTCCGCCCAGCAGAATGTGGTAGCAGCTGGACACTCTTCCACCAGGCACATCCTGGGTCTATGAGTGGGATGCCAACAGCAGTGGCCCGTTCGGGGGGATCCAGAACTGTGCTCGGCTGTGGAGCTGAACATGTCAACATCTATGACCAAGCTAACGTCCCCATGTACCAGGACTTTAGTCCCCGCTCCAGTTCCAACCGTGTACTTTTGCTTTTGGGCGGTGGCTGTGGCTCCTTTCAAACTATGAGTGGTACTTGCATTCCTGTCCAACCTCCGACACCTACCTTCACACCCTCTGACCATCGCTGCTGCCGTGCCCCTGGTGTGATCCCGCCTCACTACGTGCTGGTCAACAGCCCGACTCGGTGCATGTGCAGCACACACAGTGAAGCTGGGAACGTGGCGTCACCCACCTGCCCTGGTGTCATGGCCCAGGCCGGACCCCAGCAAGGTGCAGCTGAACACTGCCACATGGGCAACTTGATGTCCTCTGGCCATACACCTTTCAACGGTAGGCATACATTTCTTTCTCTGCTATGCGTTATTTAAATTTGTCATGCTTGTCACCATTGCTGTGATCTAACGTATCAGGATGCAGACTCAGGCCTCTCTTTCTAACCAAGAGAGCCCTAAATTGCTTTGTGCCAGCAACCATGCGTCTTTAAAATGAATACGCTTATTGATCCCTCCCTTGTATATTATATTGTTAGATTTGTATTCCGACAGACTGTGTGGACTATTTTTACCATGTCTGCAAGTTTTGCCTTAATGTCACACCTGAAATTCTCTCTGGAAAAAAATAATTAATTCTATGCCATTGTATACTATTGTCTGTGTAATTACAGGTTAATGACACCTTAGCCAAAATTAATGAAGAATTTCAGTCATCTCCAGAAGCTACTAACTGAACTGCTAACTCCCAGCAATAAACACTTCTTCAGTGCAATCAATGTTTGATGAATTACTGTATATTTAATAGACTTTACAATGCTCATATGTTTTATTATTGTTGTTTATTGCATTCAATATATTTTGTAGGCTACTGCATCACTTTATTTTTCACAGGTAATAATTGCTAAACTATAAAATGTAGATGGCCCAAAGAAAGCTGGAAGAATTATTAAGAAATTGGAACTCCCATTAATTCCAAACTACAAACACTGTAGAAAAAGTCTAATAAAATGTGCTGGCGGAAATTACACCTCTTCCAACAACTGATATGAGTACTGAGCCCTTCTGTGCTGATATAATAACAACAACAACAACAACAACAATAATAATAATAATAATAATAATAGGATCCAAGGAGGGGTTTTCATTCCGCCACACAGTGATCACACATTACATATCACATGGTGAGAGGCACACAGCACACACATGGACCACCGGTGGAAATTGTTCGCTGCATTTCTCCCATCCAAGCCATCCTCCTCCAGGGGCAGCGGGCAGCCATCAGTAATGGCGCCCGGGGATCAAGTCCAAGTGCTCAGTCCAGGTCTTGGTCAGGTACTGGACTGAAGAGCATCCGTTCTTCTGTATGCTTTTTGTGTTGGGTTCTTTTGGGAGGAAACCCTTGCAAACACGGAGAGAACATGCAACTGACAGATACACACAGAAAGGCATACTAACTCCTCATAGAAAGGCCCAGAGACCTTCTTGCTGTGAGGCGACAATACAAGGTACTGCGCCACCGCGCTGCACATGAGCGATTTTGGGGTTCAGTGTCTTGCTCAAGGACACTTTGGTACACTCTGGAAGCTGGGATCGAATCAGGAACCTGGCGATCCCCAGCGCACCGCTTTACCTCCTGAGCTATAGGACATTTGAGCCTATGGGCTCCTATGGGATCATATATTGGTGGATAAAACCAACCGAAGCATGATAAATACAGCTGATGAACACAACAGTGATGTCAATAATAAGGTCATAGAATGCAATACTCAATACAGTATGAATGTTTATCTTTGTGAATTGGTTCAGATTAGGTTTGGAATAGCAAATTATTTTATATAGGTTCAGACTGATTCTATGTATAGCGAACTGCACTTGTAAAAATGTAAAGCATGTATACAGTCTAATAAAAAATTCAAAGGTTGTGTCTTGGGCCTCCGGGAGTGCCACCACACGCTAACACCCCCCCAGCCCCTCACGAGGTTCTGCCCCTGGACATCATCTAGCTTCACAGGGTTCACTCATGTCTGGTTATGGCTGAAACCCAGACAACAGATTTTGAAGTACTGTTTTATGACAATTGGTACAGGTTGGAAGAGAGAGAATACTGGAGTGCTTAGTACATTTATTTAGTTTTAGTACAAGACAAACATGTAGTCGTGTAGAATTGTAAAAAAATCTAAAACTGTACCGACATTCAAAACGTCATGGTACAGCAAGCCAAAATGGTACTATACGCTGATGGAAAGACACTGCTCAAAATTATTCCATGAGTCGTATCATTTCGCATCAAATTATCTCAGAATTCTTAATGTATAGAGTAGCAGGGGAACCTGAAACTGAAGAATAAGTGACGACATGGTATGTGTCACATTTATGCATTGTGTACATGCTCTAAACTACACTAGCATCTCTTCAGGGAAATAATAGTGTTAATTGTTAACTTGTATCGCAATTCTACAGCATATTACTTTGAGTATTTACATAGACTTTGCTCCAACAAAATACGGTTGACAATGTAAAACCTGCAACTAGTGATAATGTCGGCAGTAGAGATCTCAGCGGAGTGGGTCATTGTAGGCAATATGGTGGATATTCATAAAAACTAAGAATCCAGAGCTTTTACCACATTGCCTCCATATCAAATCCCCTTAAATCGACCCATGTGCATTGACATTTGGCTTGGGGGTTGATTTGGGTTTGTGGGTTTTGTGTTCTTCAGTTGGCTGACCTCAGGACAGTGGGGGGTGGGTGGGGGGTCTTCACACACCACCACACCAGCAGTTCTTTTGGTTTTGGCTGACCTCAGGACAGTGCGTGTGAACCCTACATAAGCAGTTCTTTTGGCTGACCTCAGGACAGTGTGGGGGGGATTCTCCTCCAGAGACCCCCACACAGGCAGTTCTTGATCCAGCGTTGCTCCCACTGCTTCATTGCATTGGTCTTGTTAGGTGAACGGAGCATGGTCACACACCCACACCTGAGAGAGAAAAAAAGTTTGATCAGAGTTAAAGCAGCATATTCAGAGAGAATAGGCAGATTCTGTATTCAATCATTTAATTGGCCGCTAGGTGGGCATTCAGTTTGTGTATAATGCTCAGCGATTCACCGTTACAAATCACTCAGAAGTCGACACCAACATGTTAAATATTAGGACTGACCCGATGATTCGATCGAAGGAGCCTATTCGAACGCCAATAGTTGAATCGTCGCAGTTGCGGGAATATGTTATAAAACACAGGATCATTTCATTCGGGTGTCTGTTTTACATAGAATTGCCTGGTTTCCCCAATGAATCATGATATATAGCCTATTTTGGTATTTAAATATCAAATGTAAAATAACTCATGTGCTTCCGATAGATAGCGTGCAGGTCCAGGCCTATAGGCTTAACACACCCAGATGTCTGTGGGTGGTGATATGCAAATTAGCCATGTGGGAATTCACACAAAAAGACATCAGGACAGATGACTAGTCTCGGTTAAATATATGGAATAAATCCAAAGTTCATTAGGCCTACTTGCAAACTTTGGGTTCACTTCAAGTATTTTGGTAACACTTTACAATAAGGGTACATTAATAAGCATTAGTTATTGCATTATTAAGCATTAAATAACAGTTAACTAATGTCTCTATTAACCATTTACTAATGTTATTTATGTTAACTAAGGTTAACTCACCTAACCATAACCTTAACCTTAACTAAGGTATTAACATTAGTAACCTAACCTAATCCTAAATAAGCATTAGTTAACAGTTAACTAATGTTTTTTCTGACCCTTATTGTAAAGTGTGACCAGTATTTTTTAAGGTAAGAGAATATTCTGGCATGTTTTCTGTGACTGAACTGTGACAGACCAGCCTGCTGTGTGGTGTGAGTGTGCATGTGTTGTTTGGATTCAGACACATTGCTGCGTGGTTGTGGCTATTGTTAACGCCGGGGAGACTCCACTGTTGCAGTGAGTCTGTGGTGGAGCAGGTGGTTAGGCTCCACGGCCCGGCGGGCCAGACGTGCTGTGGTTCTCCTGTGCGGCGGAGGCCAGCGGGCTGGATGTCTGCAAGGATGGGAAGGTTGTCCGTAGGACGCAGGCATCCTGTCACCATGCGCAAGTCTTCGTTGATAGGCGGGTTGATGAGACGGGTGTGAGCGCTGCGACATCAAACCGGTGCACAGTATTCACTGGTCGAGTAGACCAGGGCTAGGGCTGCCGTACTCAATATTTTTGCGCCGGCGCCCCAGCCTGATCGGACCAGTTGCCTCATCAAGAAGGAAGGAAGGCGCCGACACTGTCTTCGCCTCGCCAAGCTTCAATCTCCATTTCCGGAGGTATGCTGCTAGTGTCTGCATGTCCTGGCTCAATGTCTCCTCCACGGCCTGCCAGTCTCCAGCTGAGTACAGCAGCGCAAGGTTGTCTGCGTAGGCGTACTTCCTGGAGACTGTGATCGGCAGGTCGTAGGTGTAGATGTTACATCTTGTATAAAGGAGGGGGACCAGGACAGATCCCTGGGGGACACCGTTCTTAAGGCGTCACAACCTGCTTTGCTGTCCGCTACCAGTAGGGCTTGGTATCGAAATTCAATACCTTTGTGGTATCGACCAAAACACTGCTAGGTATCGAGGTATCGAAAGATGTAATGAAAAATTATTGTAAAAAGACTTCCATAATGGTAAAAACATTTTCAGGTGATTGCATTACAAAATGGGCTTTAATTAGTCTAGGTATCGAAAAAGGTATAGTTTTGGTGTCGGTAATGCAAGGTATCGAAAAATTTAGAACGATACCCAGCCCTAGCTACCGGTGGTGAGGGTGAAGCTGCGGTTTTGGACAAGCTCCATGATCATGCTGACCATGTGCCTGTCCGGCAGCAGGCGGAGCAGCTTACAGGCGAGGCCGCGGTGCCATACGGTGTCGTAGGCAGCCGTCAGGTCTATAAAGACGGCTCCGGCCTTCTTTTTAGCCGAAAAACTGTCCTCGATGATCGACGGTCGATCTTCCACGTCGGAACCCGGCCTGCTCCTGTGGGAGCAGCGGATCGATGATTGGTTCGATGCGGGCGTAGATGAGCTGGTAGTGATCTGGCTATGGCGGCTCGTTGCGTCCACACACCAGGACGACGTGTTAGACGCTACACCACCGCTGACCCCGTTTGGCTTTTGTAATCGTTACAGCATATCTAAATATAAAGAGTGAAATAATTCAGGTATACAGAGGTAGAATTGTCCAAACTGACCTGGTGCAGGCTTTGCTGTCCTCTGTGGGGCACACACCCATGTGGAGACAGCGTAGGTTATCCATTCTCTGGGCACCTGGGCTCCTACACACACACGCACGCACGCACGCACACAAACACACACACACAGCGTGGAAACAACATTACCCTTTACATTTTTTCTCCATTTGTTGAGGACACAGAAAAGTATAACTTAATGTCCCAGTAAGTGCAAATACAAGCTAAATGTTCAAAATCACAGAGCACCAGTTTAATATTTCCCATTACTATGTACAGTAGGGACATTTGAGCTCTTAGTACTATTCATGTTTCTGTTGAGTAGTAATACAGTATCACTTAATAAATACATATCTAAATAAATAAATAGACTGCTTTCAGCGAGCATGAACATTTGTACTTTATTATGTACATTTTGTTTCCGTATATGCAAAAGGCTGACATCTTCAAAGAACAAACCGCGCATTGCCCTGAACTCTGGCTGTTTCAACACCTCTCTCCTAGTCCTTACCTGGAGAAGATTTCCACCTGGGCGCTGGAGTTCAGCCCTGGCAGGCTGTAGGGCTTCCCGAACTGCAGGCGCAGCGGCTGTTTCCCCTGCAGCTTGCAAATGACCCCGTCGTTGACGGGCAGCCAGTCCATCGTGGGCACCAGGAGCTGGCTAGGCAGCAAGCAGCACTCGTCAATCAGGGTCTCGTCAGGGTCCTGGGGGTGGCCCTCGTCTCGAGCTGGGAGTGTGGGGGAGGGGGCTTAGGTGAGGGCATGTACAGACTTCCACAGCAAAACTTCAATAAGAAATAAAGGCACACAGATGTACTCAAACGTACAGTACATAGAAACGGCCCCATAAAACATCTATAAAGAAACAAGCACACACACAGACACACACACGCACGCACGCACACACACACACACACACACACACACACACACTCACACACACACAAAGAAAAAAGGACGTGATACCCAGCAAACACCAAGTATCGAGATGTTTTAATACAAAAATTGGAGATGTTTTGAGACCAGCTGTGTGTCAAGAGGTAAGTTTTGGGACATTTCTCATATGTCTTGAAGACATGTAATTCAATTTTACCAACATAATTACCAACCTAAGTTCCATCCCTCCCTCCATCCATCCATCAACCCACCCAATACTTTTATCCACACCTTTCGAAAAGCTCTGTGGATGTATTACTTTCTATATCAGTGTACACAGTCTACATTGAAATCTTGACTACTGCACCTTTAATATTATATCATTTCTTTTTTGGGGGAAATTGGTAACAACAGCCACGTTTTTAAATTATTCCTTTTGTATTTTGACCACCACACTATTGACATTTTGTGCAATTTGGTTTGTATATAGATGTTTTATTGTAGGATTCTCACATAGCATCCATTGTTTGGTGCCTCACCTAACATCCTACAGTAGTCACATCACTTCTGCTTCTGGTGGAGCAAAGAGCCAAAACAACAGAAAGGCAAAAAAAGGTATCTCTTACAGCACAGCCAGAGTTTGGTGAGGAGGCGGAAGAGCAGGGACATGCTGTCCTGGTTGTCGGAGGTGGCGGTGTAGATGGGCAGACAGCCTGGCTTCAGCAGCCCCCAGATCCTGATCATCACCATCACCTCCCTCAGCATCCCCAGCGAGGAACCGTCCCGCAGGAACCCAAAGCCTGGACGCACTAACGAGCCCTGCAGAGTCAGACACAGAACTCACTAACGAGCCCTGCAGAGTCAGACACAGAACTCACTAACGAGCCCTGTAGAGGGGTCAGACACAGAACTCACTAACGAGCCCTGCAGAGGGGTCAGATACAGAACTCACTAACGAGCCCTGCAGAGGGGTCAGATACAGAACTCACTAACGAGCCCTGCAGAGGGGTCAGACACAGAACTCATTAACGAGCCCTGCAGAGGGGTCAGATACAGAACTCACTAACGAGCCCTGCAGACTCAGTCAGACACAGAACTCACTAACGAGCCCTGCAGAGGGGTCAGATACAGAACTCACTAACGAGCCCTGCAGAGGGGTCAGACACAGAACTCACTAACGAGCCCTGCAGAGGGGTCAGACACAGAACTCATTAACGAGCCCTGCAGAGGGGTCAGATACAGAACTCACTAACGAGCCCTGCAGAGGGGTCAGATACAGAACTCACTAACGAGCCCTGCAGAGGGGTCAGACACAGAACTCACTAACGAGCCCTGCAGAGGGGTCAGATACAGAACTCACTAACGAGCCCTGCAGACTCAGTCAGACACAGAACTCACTAACGAGCCCTGCAGAGGGGTCAGACACAGAACTCATTAACGAGCCCTGCAGAGGGGTCAGATACAGAACTCACTAACGAGCCCTGCAGAGTGGTCAGACACAGAACTCACTAAGGAGCCCTGCAGAGGGGTCAGACACAGAACGCAGCACAATCAAATGGAAGCACTGAAAGCAGGTTGGTGATCGTCATTTTTTGAGGGGGATGGGAGACACAAAGTAGGGGCGGGGTCGGAGGATCACCCTCCCTGCCATTTCCTGATACTAGTTCTGATACCCATTGGAGGGGCACACAATCACTAATTGGCCATTTAATCAGCCCTAATTACCTAATTTAAAAATCCTGCCTTCCGGAAAATGGAAACAAAGATTGCTAATTTATGCTGAGTATCCAAGCAGAGTGAAATCTGCTTGCTTAGCTACCTACATCACTCATGGCTGCAAAGGTTACAAGAGCGATTTCATACACAAGTTGGCCAAAAATCCATTATGCAAAATGCCAGGTCTATAGTACAGTCAATCATGTCGAGTAAGCTTTTAGATAATTGATTACCATTTGTCCTGAATGATCCACTCAAGTACCTCCCACTTTGTCCTCATTTGTAAGCACATGCTTAAGTCAGCAAACTAAATATACCGTACCTACATATTAATGAGAGGTAGAAGTAACAACATGGCTAATTGATGCAAGAATTGATGCAGAAGAATCAACCCTGGAAAAACACACAATGCTGTCTGTGCGCTCACCTGATTAGGAAGGTTGGCCATCAGGTAGAGGACAAAGTCTCCCACCCACTGGATCAGCTGCTGCAGAGACTGGAGCGGGGGGCCGTCCAGGACAAACTCCTCCGTTTTCAGATTGATCATCACTTTGTCAATATCTATGGAGATGGGTCAATGACAGGAGCAAAGTTAGTCTCTACCAAAACAACTGAGGTCATTTACAACTACACTGCACAGGCCAGCATATAGGGGTTGGTGGTAACAAACCTGGTAACACTTCTCTTTTTCTCCCTCCATTTCCAAAAGAATACTAAAATGCTTTATGTTGAGATGTCTTAACAAGGCAAAAATATGTTTAGAAAAAAACAAAACCAGAAAAAGACATGAAAAAAAGGACATGCAAAAAGATGGTATGATAATCTACTAGGGTTGCAAATTGTAGGCGCGTCCCTGAATCGATCTTTGGTAATGTTAACGATCAATCAATGGATTAATTGTAATTAAAATACCAAAATTTCCAAACAATACAAAAAGCATTTGTTTTTCTTAATCATCGCTTTATTACGGACGGACTGGATTATTTTTTTCTGCCTGCTGTCATAGCTCCTCCTCGCAAACACTGAGCCGATGGTGGGTTTGCTGCAGGTGAGACACGGTTGAACGTTAAAGTGATTGCAGGCAGTTAAAGTGAACAGCATTGCTGTTGTCATCGTGTTGTACGTGTACACGGCATCACAATATTTCCAAGTGGCTTCTTGTCCTTTCTTTTCAAAGTGGTCTCACACAATGCTTTGCTTGGCCCGCTTCATTTTTCAGAATGCTGAATATATATATAATATGCAGCAGCATATATAATATGCTGCTGTTGATTTCTCTGCATTTCTCCCAAAATGGCTGCTTCGCTACCACGTTGTTTGATAGTACATAAGAGTAAATTTCACGTGCTCAAATAAATCCTTGATTTTCGATTAATTGTTTGCATCCCTATAATCTACTATTCATTTAAAATGTGCCCACAGAACAGTTTGTTTCCTTTCAGGAATACGTTCTTGAAACAGTCAAAGGCTCCCTCTGCTGGCCGTATAGCGTTATCTGCTCCATGCATTCTACAGGGTCCAAGAACAACCAAAAGAGCTACTAAACACCTCAGGCTCTGAACTGTGCGGATTTAGAAAGTAGACAAGCTCCTGAGTAGAACATACTAGACTTTTACTGGGTGGATCAAGAGCAGTGTGACCACAGCTGTAGACTATTCTGCCACAGCCTACTTGCATCACTGAAAGTTCTTCCTGAATGTGTATAGTCATGCTATTTTTGGTACCTGTGTCAGTGTTTTTGGCACAGATCTCAGTCAGTCTGTCTCCAGGGCTCTTGTCTGGTGTGTTGAGGACGTGGGGCCTCAGTAGGGACTTCAGGGTGGAACTGATGGCGATGAGGAGGAGCTTTGCATGAAAGTCACAGGCTCGCGCCACCGTGGCCGACGACAGCTTGCACAGGGAAGCTTTCACCGCCACAATACGTGTTGAGAGCACCTATGGCAAAAGAATGCAGAAAAACCTGGCTAAAGAGGGGCTTTACTCATGAATTCTGTCCCCCTTTGAGACAGGGACATTTTGCATACAAACAACACAAATAATTGGAGGCGATCCACTTGTGAAAGTGTGAGTTGGCAGGAGCATAGAGTTTAGAAGGGGCCATCCACCACTTGCCAAAAGACCATTTTAACATGTCAAGCGGTAAAACTGTTAATCAAAAAATTTTGAAAAAGTTTCCTTGGAAAATTTACATCACTGACAAGTCAAACAATTACTTTAAAGGAGTAGTTCTGACATATAATTCGCCATAAAGTAAGATTCTAGTTCATCTGGAAAGGCTTTTTTAAATATTTAGCATAGAACTATTTAGTCGCAGCACCAATTACCCCCTGGGTGAGCTTCTTGTCTTTGAAATCGAAAGTTTAACATGTTTTTGAATGATTTTTCACGGTGCCCACCCACATCCATTGTATGACCTAAACGGTGGTAGAGCAATTATCAAATTTCCTTCCATCCATCTATCCATCCAGCCTTTATGACCTGTTTAATCTAAAATATCCATCCATTCATCCATCCCACCTGCTGCAAAGCCTGGTTCTGTCTCATGTACTCCTCGTGGAGCTTCTCCACCAGGTTGTGGACCATTCCTGGCTGTACATGGAGCAGGACGTCCCACCAGTCGTAGCCCGTCACCATGCAGTACTCCAGCAGGAACAACAGGTGGCGCAACAGTGTGTTCATGTCCACCATTTGGCCCATGGAGGGAGACACGCGGATCATATGCAGCTGTAGCGAAAATTGAGGCCAATCACATGGCATTCTCAAATCAGCTCTATGTAATGAGGCCAATCATACCATTCTCAAATTAGCTCTATTTAAAAGCAGGCAAATCTGTTCAAGTCTGTTGTCACTCACAGTTTGTTGGTCCACAGGAACGCCATCACAGCTTGATAGTTGTGTTTTGACTGTGCAAGTCTTGAAATTGCAATTGTAATTGAGCTATATGGGGGGGAAAGGAGGTCTGGGCTCACCTTGCCGTGGTTGTCGACTCCAGCCAAGGCCAGCGAGGTCCAGGAGAACTGCAGGGCGGTGAAGTGAATGGTGGGGCCGGCAGCCCGCTGCCGTTTGATGGTTGGCTCGTCTCCCGGCCGCTGGGCGGAGCCTGAGGAGCCGTAGAACACGCCCATCGTGTGCAGGGAGAGGCGGTGGAGGATCTGGACGCTGCCGTCATGGAAGGCTAGGGCAAGACCTTGGAACAATGAGAGAGACGGGGGTTATATACTGCACATCGACCACACTGTGTGTGACATATTCAATGTTCTATAATGTTAGACTATCTACACAATATAATTATTTAAAATTTTAAGTGGAGTACAAAGCTGAAAAATCTATCACTTTCCAAATGCTTTTGGTGTTCATCATAAATCATTTGTCACTGTGCAGGAGGCCACTGAAACATGACACAGCAAAGTCACCTTGTACCACTAACTACAATATCCATGTAGATGATGTAAGATATCATAAGGCCTAGAACCTAAAACCCACATCACATACCTAGGCCAGGGCAAAACTTGGTGTCGGACGCCACCTTGAGGTCAGTGTTGGAGATGGAGATGGGCAGCTTGGGGAGAGCCACAGCAGACACTCTGTCCAAGTCATTGGTGGCTGAGAGGATGCGCCATTTCAGGATCATCGGCTGTTTCTCACCCACTGTGAGGAAAAAGGATGATTATGTTAGAATTATAATGTGAAGGTGTCTGTATCAATCCCAAAAATCTAATTTGGCCTCCTCTATTTTTGTCCTCTCTGCAAACGTGTTAATTTTCACAACAATTTTAGATCTTCGAGTTACTGTACAAACCAGAGAACGCCAACCGCTGACCGTGCTGCCAAAATGTCTAGAGTCAGCGACAAGGAGAGCCAGACAATGGGATCTGGATGTGTAGATCTGGATTTAAGCAAGGTTCCCACTCTATGTCAAATGTCAAATTCCCTGACTTTTACCTGACTTTAAGTGACTAAAAAGCTGAATTTCCATGACCGGTAATGAACGGAAAAAACTGTTGACGATCGGGAAGAGGATAAATGGATGCTGAAAAATCAAATAACCATAACAACCGCTCACGCAATACGGGAAATGAGTGAGATAACCTTATAAAGAACTAGAAAAAACACGTAGCGGCTAAATGCCTCCACCCAACAATGCCAGTTGCAGTTAACCTACCTAACCCTAACCCTAACCCTGACTAACCTCTAACCTAACCCTAACGCTCGCTAGCTAACGCTAATGCTAACTCTAGCTAGCTAGCATTAGCATTCGGATTAGCATTAGCTAGCTAGCGTTAGCGTTCAAAAGTGCCTTTTGTGATGTCACGGTGACCTTGACCTTTGACATTTGAATACCAAAATAGAATCCAATTAATCTAATTAAGTCCAACTGGACATTTGGCCAAATATGTACAAATTCTGTCAAGCCGTTCTTGAGATATTGTGTTCATCACGCCAAAAACACATTTTGTGAGGTCACAGTGACCTTGAACTTTGACCTTTGACCCCCATGATCTAAGTAGTTCATCCTTGAGTGCCAGTGAACATTTGTACCAAAGGGGAAGAAATTCCGTCAAAGCGTTCCCGAGATATTGCATTAACAAACATCGGACGGACGGACGGACGGACGGACAACCCAAAACCATAATCGCCTGGCGGAGGCATAAAAATATGGCATGTTAAATATGACATTCGGATAAACCGCCACTAAAATCTAAACATCCTACAAACAAAAGACCCTGATATTCCATGACATGGCCCAATAAATGATCAAATCCCCTGACATTCCATGTCTGGAATAGACTTTTTAAAATCCATGATATTCCAGAAATTCCATGACCAGTGGGAACCCTGTATAAGGCATCATGGGTGAGGGACAGCATGTCCTGTGCCTTACCGACTGGTGAGCGATGCTGGAAGATGTTGTTGACAGGGAGGCCCTCCTTCCGCAGTGACCAGCACTCTACAATGCTGCCAGTCTGACTAGAGGCACAGAGCAGCACCTGCAAGCAGAGCCGCATTACACAGTTAAGTCATATTTGCTGATCGTAACACTGCTGCGCAGTGGTTTCTCCATATATTACCATGACAAATGCAATCTACTTGCAACTGAAATGCAATGTGTTGCATAAAACTTCTTGCTGACTTTGACCACTGTGATCGGGTCCGTATTCACTGGCCGGGGTGCCCAACCACACCATATCCCTTACCCTATCCCGGGATATATGCATGAAGGGGAAAAATAATAAAAATAATAAGCCTTCTTCCTTTGTCTAGCATTAGGACTTCTGGTGTCACTTCAATCAATCAATCAATCAATCAAAGCTTTATTTGTATAGCGCATTTCATACCCAGAGGCAACACAATGCACTTTACAGAGAACAAGGGAGGAGGGCATATGACCCACTCTCTACATATTCCATATTCCACTCGTCAAATGTACTAATTGTAAATCCTTTTGGGTCAAAGTGTCTGCTAAATACCTGTTCAGAGTTCTCCCTGGTGAGGAATTTGAGGTGTGTGACCGCTGGGTACCGATCCCTCCTCACAGGGTCGGTGGTGCAGCGCATGAAGAGTGAAGGCAGCAGCTCTGTGTCGATGCGGCACTTCTCGTTAACCACGCTGACACAAACCTAGGAAGAGATTTTAATTGTATAGCACGATTAGGTTTGTTTAACATAGCTAATGATTAGGTGAGACTTCTTGAGCAAACTTCTTTTGGAGGACATTGGAAACTGAGTTCAAAAGTCTAGAACAAGGCATTATTACACATTGCAGATTACTTACAAAGGATTTATCCCATTGTCTAGCGATGAAACAAATTTACCATCAAAGAAACAAGTCACCTCGCAATGTATATTGGCAATGGGTCGAAGCTACGGGGTTGAAGATATAGAGGTAGGTACCTAATGTATCACTAATGACAACCAGCCCTACCTTGTAGAACTGCACTGGTGAGGAGCTGCTGCCGTCAGTAGCCGCCACCACAATGTTCCCTCCACCTGTGAAGGCTATGTCAGCCAAAGCCACACGGCCTCTCAGGCGACATAGGCTCTCGCTGGCCGTTAGCAGAGTGCCATTGGGCTTCAGCAGGGACACGGTCACCAGGCCGCTCACTGTCACCGCCAGCCAACCTTCCATAGGCTTGCCGCCGAAAAGTGTGAGTGATGGCGAGAACTTGACCCGTGAGAATTTCTCCCCAAAGTTGGTGGATCCCGACTGGAGGAGAGGAGGAGAAAAATGCTTAATTGTCCAAATACACTGGGCACTGTATAATGTCCAAATAGAGATTTCATTTTCTGACAACAGTACACCATGTTGTGTCCTCCTGAAAGTGCTCCAGCTGTTGACCAGACTGTATCAATTACCATTTCCACATGCAGAGCTAGCTTGACTCCATTGTGCAGCCAGGAAAGGGCTACGATGGGGTCGCCATCCACTGAACTTCCTACAGTGCTCTCCCAGCTGTTCACTAGGTGGTCTGCCATCAACCAGCACTTAATCTGACCATCTCCATCAGCAGACAACAACCTGGAACCTGGAATATATATGCACACACCCACAAACACAATTTTCAACATATACTGTATGTTCATGTGTTAGTTCTTTCACAATACTACCCTATCATGGAGATCAGATCCACTGCAGCAAACAATTGATTGCTTACTAAACTCCGCCTAAGAATCACGATTGCCTATCATACCATAATAAACCCCCCTGACAGCAGACAACAGCTTCATTTGAGGGGTGGGGGGGGGGCTGTTGGTTACCATACTATGGAGAGTATGGTACAGCTAACTAGCTAGACTCTCACATCCATCCACTCCACCCATGGCAGTATCTATTGCAGATCTGACAGTCTTCTTCAAGGATGATAAGAAAAGAGATTTTGGTGGAAAATGTGGTCTGGAAAGCCCTGCGAGTGTGACCATTCAAAAAAATTATAGCATAAAATATGTATGGAATGTGTCACATATAGGGTCTAAGGTCCAAAATAGTGAACTTATCCTTTAAGTAGCAAGTATGACATCAAGTGAATCCTATCCAGCAACAATCAGTAAGGTGGGCGGAGCTTATCGAATGGTAAATTGGAGGAGCTTTTAGGCAAATATTTGATGAAAGTTTTTCACACACCTGATTGGTCCCACTCCAGACACGAAATGACCTCAGCGTGCCCAGAATTAATGGAGTAAACATCCCAAGGGTGCTCCGTGTCAATGATGTGGATCATATGGCTGACATCTTTAACAGAGTGAAACCTTGTGATTATGGCAATGGAATGTATAAACAGCATCATAAAGATAGTTTAAACTGAAACTCGGGTTGCACAACTTAAATGTAATCTGAGCAGACTCTTGGGTAGGTGCGAGTCTAGATCTAAAACAACTAGCCTACATGGGAATACATAAATTGGGGAAAATATTCCAAGGTACGGCTGAGCAAATTTTTTATGATGCTCAACATATAGCCTAGTAGTATACTGTAGTAGTAGTACTTTATTGATCACCAGGAGGAAATGGCAAGGGGATATCCTATCCTGTTCAGATCTACACAAGTTAGAATTCTGAATACTGGTGTACTAGTGTACATACCTTTCTCATCCTCTTCATTTTTTAGGTCAGTGGTGAAGGCAACAAGGTTTCTGCATGACCAGGCACACACCAGTGGAATGGAGGGACAGTGGTTGCTCTTCGGCCTCTTCTCCCACTCGCAGACATAGGCGACCTCCATCATTAATCAACGTGCTTTAAAGTCAAACATGGACAAGGGGGATTTCAGTAGTCTGTCACATGTATACATGACAATCTGAAAGTTTCAGGTGAGGACTGGTCCCTAGGTTGGGAGTCTTGGGACGGGAGACCCATCGGTCACCCCCAAAACAGAATGGGGAGATCCCAAAGTTTCTCCCCAAAGTTTGGGCACTGCCTCCTGCGCGTCATTGCCGGCGAGGTCTCTTATGTTGTCCACCCTACGTTACTACAGTAGGTGATCAGCTAGCATAACGTTATAACGCGACTGCAAGGCCTCGCTCAGGCTTTCTAGTAAGTCTTAAGTATAGTCAGTGTTTGCCGTTTAGTAGCTCATTTTGTCCAAGAAATCTGCGTTCTATCGCCCACCTCCTCCTGTAATATGAACACGGCTGTATCTAGCTGGATTAGCAAGCTAGCGTTAGCTAGCTCGCAATAGACGGGTTATTCTACGTTGCGGGTTATTCTTCGAACATAAGATACGGTCATATTCTCATGAATCTCAATCTCATGATGTATATTCTTAAACATTGATTAATTTACTTGAAATACCTTTATGAAAATGAGCCAGTTTATCACACATCAGGCTGTTAAACTCAGTAGGTGCCCGTTCCTACACATCTTTATCTCAGGCGGAAGTCTATGCTGATTGGTTCCCCAATACCTCCATGATTGGTTCCCTTGGTTGTTCATTAGCTTCCGCCTCGGAACAGTCGTTGCGGGGCACACTCTTTGAAACCTTCAAAATAAAGGTCCATATATATAAAAAAGATCCCATCCAATTGCCGAATTTGAGTTTTTTTCTTCTTCAAATTGACATGTTCATGTGAGTGAATTGATGAAAATGTTTACATAATAAAGATAGACACTGCAGTGCAGATCACAATATACAATTGATTTCACATCTACTACCATTTTGTAATAAATTGCTGTCACTATGACACTACCCAATTATTTTCCAGCCTCTAAGGATGTTCTCACTTTAATCAGAAAAGTGTAAAATGGATTGGGACTGGGGTTGAAAGGTCACTATAGCATAACCATAGACCTCTCAAGTGTAATTTTGTGGGTCAATATTAGCTGTCTGTGACTTCTGCAGTTCTAAAAACAGAAAGCCTATGGCAAAAATGAATGGGTTTTTTCCGAAAAGCTTAGCAATGGGTTGCACCCATTTTACATTTGTTTATATAGGGAAAAATATAGATTTTGAAAAAAAAACTGTCTTTATACAGAGAGAAATGGTGTCTGCCTGTATCCACATACTGTATCTCCACAACCAGCCATTGTGTGAATTGATATGCGGCAGGTGTTTTGCTCAGGACCCAAAGAGGGCATGCATGTGTCGCGTGTGAAGTTGTTTGGGTCAGTGGTTCTCAGCGGGTGCTATTGTAACCCATACCTTTCGGCATGCCCAGGGTGGGATTAGTACCTGGGTCTCCCACCTAGGAGGCGGTCATGCTGACAGTTGCGGCAATAGGAATGTCCCTCTTGGAGGGACTGTCAGTGTTCCTTTGAGGAGTGAGTTTCTCTAGCTGCTCCAAGTTTCACTCGACTACACTGTGCCGGTAAAAACATCCGGCAGGATACGTTCCTGGCCATCCAGTGCCACAGTCAAACCCATACCAGAGGCATTTTACAATGATACCAGGAAGATTTACATTAGCATGTATGCATACTGTAGGAATAAAGAAAAGTCAAAATACCTATCGGGTCAAAACCTCTTTGACCAAAATGGTCAAAACCTTTTCGGTGAACCTCTAAACCTCCCAGACCTGGGACCAATTCAATTGGTGGTAGGACTAATGTCAATAACTTATGCATAGCTTCTTTTGTTAATAGCTTCAGAATTCAAAAGATTAGGACTGAACACTTGGACTTGGTCCCGGGGCGCCATGAACGATGGCTGCTCACTGCTTCTGGCTGCCCGTGGAGGGGAAGGCGTTGGATGGGATGAATGTATAAATACACCAGCGACCCCTGAGTGCATGTGTGTGGTGTGTCGCCACTGTGTCTCTTGCCATGTGGTGAATTAAAGACCCCTCGAGGTCCCACATTATAGTCAAACAACTGAACATTTTTCGTCACTTTTACTTTGAAATTCCTGGAAAAAACGCTACCGGGCCAGTGGTAGAAGTTCTCTCACGAGGCAAATCCGTTCGTCTAGAGAGAGGGCGCTCGCGGAAACCGAATCCTCCTCGTTTTGGAAAACTTATTTCCTACATCGTTGTCTTGGCTTGGTGTTGTTACGCCCGGCCGTAAATTGTTGTGTAAACAACTAACTACTCATCGGTTTAGATAGTGGAACTTATATAATAATTTACTGGACTCCAACATAAACGGGAATGAGAGACTGATCCTAGTTAAGTTTCGAGGCTAATTCACTCATTTGGTTTTGGACGTGGTCATAAATTGAACCGAACGTGAAAGAAAGTAATCTAGCCAGCTACCTTTAGCTTAGCATTCAAGAGAACCGTCCTGCTGCTGAGTGGGCTGGGTACTTTCACGCTGTTTGTCAGATCACTGCCTTCTTAGTGAGCAACGCAGCTAGTGTTAGCTATATTGTGGGGGGTAGCTAATACAATGCGTATGGTCCAGATTGGGGACGTTATCTAGCTACCTAACGAGTCAGTTAAAGGGAGAATATGTGTCGAACCTCGTAGTTTGTGTGATCGCGGAACTAAAGGTTGTATAACGTTAATGCCAGGAACGTGATAGAGTAGCGAGCGGTAATGGCTAGCAGGCTGGCTAGCTCTGTTGTAGCTAACGTTAGCTAACGTAGATCTAAACACTGCTTGTCCTTCGTGGTTTCATGTGTAGATGTTTTACTTTGCGACGCTGAGAATAACCTGATTCATTTTGCAAGAGGGAAATGAGCTAGCTACCAGTTAGCTAACCTTTGGCTAGACTCAATTACGTTAGTGGTTGTAGCTAGCTAGCTACATTACTTGGGTCTAGATACCAAGGTAGATAACGCTAACGTGAGCTTGTTTTGGGAGTGCACTGCAGCCAGTTAATTCTCAACAAAATGACATGGTCGTAGTGCGACGGACACTAAGTTTATCTCCGTCACCCATAGTGAAAACAGTGTTTAGCGTCTGGGATAGTGCTAGTAAAGGTTAGCTTATGTCACAGCCGATATTCATTTCTGGGTGCTTTTACTGTTAGTCGCACGGTTGTCTCTGTTCTACCGGCGTGCATTTATCCTACTTGTGACCTAAATTGGCACTATCATCAAGCTTAAAGTCAGAGATAAAATGTCGGAAAACCAGGGCAACGCTAATAACAACGTCCCGCTAAATAATAATGGTGGGGCGAACAGGATCCGAAACCCCAACATCAACCAGAACCCACTCATCAATGTCCGAGACAGGCTCTTTCACGCCCTCTTCTTCAAGATGGCAGTGACGTACGCCAGACTGTTCCCACCGTCTTTCAGGAGAATCTTCGAGTTCTTTGTGCTTTTAAAGGTAAGACATGTTCCCATTAGGATCCCATGTTTCCATAAAATAATATTAAAATTATATACAAAATTATCCTACATTTCATATACATCTAATTAACTAATCACAACTCAAATTAATTAGAAAATTTGTACTTGTTTTTAAAGGTGCTGTGTGTAGACTTCTGTGATAGAATTAGTGTCAGAAATTGAATTTAATATTCGTAAGAAATTGAATTTAATATTCATATAATCCCATGAAAATAAGATTTGTTTTTTTTTGTTACCGTAGAATGAGCCCTTTATATCTACATATTAGGGAGCGGGTACTTCCATGCAGGCCGCCATGTTGTAGCCTTGTGAGACCATCCTGATCTAGCAAGCTCACATTCAGTTTCTCTCTATCTGTAGATCAGTCTGGCATTCCCCCTCTCTATTGATTATTGTGGACGGGAGTGCTTGCTTGACTGACTTAACTCCTCAGCCAATCAGTGTAACAAAACATTTACCAAATCCAATCGGAAGAACGGTGATAACGTATTTTCCTCCGAGAAACTCTTGTTCTTGTTTAAAAGTTTGTTCGAAAAGTGTTCTGTCATCCTTTCACGAGCATTATGGTGACTTTTCACACACATATCACACAATCTCAGGAACAGCCCTACAAATCTTGTTGTGCCCCTTTAATTTAAGGCAAGTTAAAATTACTGCATTCTAAACAAGCTTGTAGCCTAAACATTAGCAGATATTTAGTACTATTTTAACTTTTGGAGAATGTAATGTGGCCACCAGAATATGCCTTCTCTCCAAGCGCAACTCTTACTACACAAACCGTGAGCCTAGACTAGAGTATGTACCAGCATTATTATGTGGGAAGCCAACCTACAGTATGTTGAGATGACACCATTAGACGGTGACCATCAATTTAATAGGAGTACCAGAATCGGAAGACTATTTAACCATCTTGTATTTAAGTGCTATTCTCTTATTTCCCCCTCTCTTCTTCTCCAGGCCCTGTTTGTGCTCTTCATCCTGGCCTATATCCATATTGCATTCTCTCGCTCACCCATCAATTGCCTGGAGCATGTAAGGGAGAAGTGGCCACGCGATGGTATCCTGCGCGTGGAGATCCAACGCAACTCCAGCCGGGCGCCCATCTTCCTGCAGTTCTACGATACGGACAGCTTCCAGGGCCTGGTGAAGGAGTCTGAAGGAGAGGGGGAAGGGGATATGGAGGGAGGTGTCGCAGGAGGACTTGGCCTGGCTGCGTTAAAGCATGAGGAGGATGAAGAGGAAGAGATGACCCTGGAGATGTTTGACAACAGCTCAGTGCAGGTGAGGTGCTCGTTCCTGGTTGATGCAACAGTCGGGGGGTGGGGAGGGGGCTCTTTGGTGTTTTTGGCACAATGTGCCAATGATGGGGCAGACGCTGGTTGATTTGCTTCTTTTCAAATTGAACGAATCACCTGTCTGTGTTCCGGGGCAGCTGCCCATCGGGGAACTGGTGGTCTTGTCAGATCTGAGTATGGCCGGACACCAGAGGGAGTGGCCTATTGGGCCACCGCTCCCCAAGTGTGGTTAGTTTAATCTCATCTTGAGATTTCGTCACACAACAGCAACCCTGTCTGGTGTTGGAATTACGGTTGGGAGCTGAGATTGTCAAGGACTTGTCTCCCTTTCACATTGCCGACCAGCCGGGTTCCTCAACAGTTAGTAGGGGGTAATTGAATACTAGGTCAGAGTCAATTGGCTACCAAATTGGATGAAAACGGGATATCATCCTAAAATAAGTATATAAAATAAAATAAAAAATTGTTGAAAAATGTTATAGGTTACCAAAGAAGGTCAAAATTTCCTAAAGTCCTGAACTTAACTTCCCATGGTAAATTTCCGGAAAGTTTCCGCCCCTTTGCCACTCTATTCGCCTTATTCACCTGGCAGCCATATTCAGGTCAGTCTGGGGTGCGGATGCGGAAGTGCCCGTTGACTTCAATGTTAAAAGTTCGCTGTAAAAACACCACTTCAAGAACCGAAATAGTCAAAATAACAGGCTGAATACACTATCGGGGTTACAAACTAAAAAAATCATTACCGGCACTTTTTCACTGCCGTTGTTTTCGCGTTTGGAAATACATGGAGGTGAATGAGCCATAGTTAGCCGTCAGCTGCATTCACTCCGATGTATACAAAAAATGATGGTCTCGAGCTCTGTTGTGGGCATGATTCATACACGCATGCAAAAAAATAATAATCTTGATGACTGTCATATCAGTAAATGCACTTCTTTCAGGCCTGGGTTACGCAAGCTCGTTTCCCCCCCGTTTACGACTTTCGGGTCTCGTTAGCACCTCGCAGTCACACAAACACAGCTTTTGCGTTGTGAAAACCTGTTAAGTTTTGAGAACGCTGCAAGGGGTGTTTTCGTTCTCATTTTCCTCGATTCCGTCCTTGTCTGAGCTGGCGAAGGCGATCTCATTTTGATAACAATGACGCACGTCCGGCTATTGTACAGTTAAATTATAACACAACATAATTTTAAAGACCAGAATGTGATTGTAGGATTCAATGTGATTGCTTGGTCGAAATACTCTTGTCTGACCAAGATTCTATTAGTCGAGCAATAAAGCTTGCTAGACAAAAATCGTCTATAGGCTATATAACATGAATAAAATAGACTGTTTCCTAATTATATGTTTTATGTTATGTTAAGACTGATGACTGATTTGCTTCCATACACAGGAGAGCCTATTTTGAACAGGGTGCTGAAAAAAGTGTCCTGCCCAATCTCTAAAATGCATGATGGTTGTGCAGCATTGTACAATGTAGGCCTATCGTTTGTTACGCTATTCTTTTGGTTCGATTATGTTCTGCTATTCTAATCTGTTCTATGTTATTCTTTTATGCATTATAATAGTCAATACGCAATCTCCAAAGACATAGCAGCAGTATTATATAATTTAGACAAAGTGCAATCTCCAAAAATACACTAGAAGACTTTGAAAAGATTTTTTACACCCTCTCACATCCAGTGTTAATTTCGTTGACGAGAACTATGACGAAAACTATTCGTCAACGACATTTTTTGGGTTATCGTCACGAGACGATAACTAAATAAAAGTGAATGTATGATGACAAAAACTATGACTATATCTATTCACATTTTCGTCAACAAATAAAAACTAGACTAAAATGGTTATGGAGGGACGTATGGGAAAAGTTCAAATCAGAATGTCGAGGTTCGGGATGTGCGCAGTTGGATCATGGATGTATTAATAGAACGAGTTGGATGCAACCTACAGGTAGCCTGTGTGTATTTAGCCTACATTTGAATAGTACCGTTGCTACACCGGCCGGCGGGAAGTCAACTAACAGCATACGACTGCTGCGCCTGAACTGTTCAGTAAATGACCACAGTTCAGAAATGTCTTTGTCAACGTTCGCACACACCGGGAGAAAGAGGAGAGCAGACATCAGGATAAACTTCATATTTGATGCAAAGGAAAACAAAACCATTTGTAAACCGTATGGGGTGAAAATGACTAGCAAAAATACAACAAACTTAAAGCGACATTTGGAGAAGTCATCCCGAAATTCACGAGAAGGTAAGCACCCCCCCACCCCCGGCTAACGGTACTGTATTAGCTAAAACCAAGCTGGTGTGTTTCTGAAATACTGTACTTCAAATACAATACAAGCTAAAAGAAACCAGTGTTTCACGTAGGTTTGTGGCGGGCGAGAACTGAAGTGTCTGATCATTGCAACGCTAACGTTAGTGGCTAGCTAATGTTAGGCACAGGTTAGCTAGCAACAAGTGGGGCTATGCTTGTGGCGGCTGGCGGGGGTATCTAGCGTTAGCTAGTCTGGGTAAGATAGTCTGGGTTAGCTAGTCTGGGTTAGCTAGTCTGGGTAAGCTAGCTAAGCAACTACTGCTGCTGTCTAATGTTATACTGTAGCTAGATGGATAAGACACGAACAGTTAGCTACCTGGCGCCGCCATAGCCCCTCTCCTCCGGTGTGATCTTAGCTAGCCTGTGCCTGATGTTAGCTAGCCTGACTAGCCAACTAGTGCTGACAGGATAATGTTATAGCTTGCTATATCAGGCACAAACACAGTTAGCATCAGACTGGGGGAGAGGAATGCTTCACTATGAAACTGTCTGACAGAAGCAGCCACGCTTCTGTCAGTCTGCCCCAGGGCAGCTGTGGCTACAGATGTATCTGACCACCACCGGTATGACTGTGTCTGAATGAATACTGGACTCTGTAAAGCGCTCTGGGTTTCATGAAGGGCGCTATATAAATCCAACTTGATTGATTGATTGAACTAAGCCTGTTAAATTTGAGTTGTCTAAATCTATGGTAGATTTCGTCGACTAAAATCGTAATGATATTTAGTCAACTAAAACTAGACTAAAACTAAAACAAGTCAGATGACTAAAATATGACTAAAACTAAATGGCATTTTAGTCAAAAGACTATGACTAAAACAAAATCATAATTTGCTGTCAAAATTAACACTGCTCACATCTAAAGACGTGGAGTTTTGAGTCACAGACTATACAATTTTGCAAAGACATGCAGGTCATTTGCATTAAGACTAAATACTTCAGATAATATTAAACATGTTTGATTTTACTGGAACTTCAAGAAGAGAAAAAGACTGATTTAAGACTCGCATTGCCACCTCAAACGGGGAGCGCGACTCTAGCAAAACACTCATGATTTTATTCAGACATTGGAAAGTGCATTTATTTAAATAATTTGGATGGATGGACAAAATGAGAGGCTATGGAATATGATCCAGGGTAGACCAACTTGAGATCAAGTGGAAGTGAGTTGACTGAAAGTACCTGGTCTAGCAGGCCTACATCAAAAGAAACAATAATAATAATCATAATAATAATAATACAACTTATGCTGAATAATGGATAAGGCCTACTAGTTAATTACTTATTAAGGAATAGGATCACCCTAATTTGGAAATTTAAGCCTGAGAACAGGCTGCATTCGGCAGCCCTAAATAAATGCATTCAAAGTTTATTTAGGAACAAATTATTTTCATAGATTACTGTCAGGGTCTGTTTACAACAGGCACGAATATGCCCAGTGTGACTTTGATAACTTCTGGCAATGCTGATAAAACGTTTGTGTTACTTGGAGGTCGTTCTCGTTTTCATTGTCATTCTTGTTCTTGTCTCGATGTCGTGTAACCCAGGACTTAGTGTCATGTCAGTCTCATGCACACCCCTTCAAATAAACTTATCATCTTTTTTGTTTGTTCTGCTCTTATCCAGCCTTGTATATAACCCTAACCCTAATAAAACTGAAATCAAATACATTGTACACGATCCTCTTTATGAATAAACATAGCAAATTTGATGCATTTGACTTTTTTCATTTGACTATTTTGCATGAAATTTCTTAAATCTCATTTTTTCTGGGATTTTGGGCTCAACGTCTGAAAATGCCCAAGGGATATCACCGGGCACCCTCCTGTGTTTTGAAGAGGGACCCCCAAGCTGCAAGAATCAGCAGAGAAAAAAAACTTGACCCAACAAAACCAGGTTTATCAAAATATAGCAGTCTGATTCCAGGACTAGCATGTTAGATCAGTTGAGTTACTGGAGGGCTTACATGCAATATTTGGTATGCAATTGTTGCATTGAAGGTCATACTACTCCCACTCTGGCCAAATCTGGTTGAAATAGAACAGAATACAAAAGAAAACACATGGATGATGCCTGCAGCTCTTCTCTCCACTTTTGTTCACAGAGAACAAGCTTTTCGTGATCAATTACATTCTCAATGTAGATTAAAAAAACAAACAATTAATACCTGTACATGGCATAAGAAATTAGGTCTTGCTTTAGATGAAGTGCAGCTTATAAAGACTTCATTAATAGGGGTTGGAATCACAGAGTAACTCAATACAATAATATTACCTGTATGTTTTCTACTGCTCTTGAGGTTAGGAGTGGTGCTGCAGTTTTTTGCGTGCCTTGGCGGTGGCAAATGTGAAGAATAAATTGATACGGATCTCTAAATCCCGCCCCTCTCTCTGTCCTCTCCAGTTTGAGCTTGACATCGAGCCCCGTCTGAAGCCGTCGCTGGGCGGCGGTGGTGTTGGTGGCAGCGGTGGACAGGGAGGAGGGGGCTTCAACGAGAGCCAGGACCTCTCCTTCAGCCAGGCGCCCACTAAAGGTATGCAGCCACTGAGGGAGACAGTCTCAGAGATTGAGATGCTAGCACGAGCAGGTAAACCTCATTCCCTCCACCTCTTCTTTTCTCCTTGTCTGATCATCCCGAATCCACCCCTCTTCATCCTCCTTCCTCTTCTTTCAACATTGATTTTACTCTCTGCTGTTCCACTGTTGTGCTACATACCCTGCACTAGGATGCCCCTCTTGTCAACTCCTACTTTTAGTCTCGATTCTATCCTGAAGTATTATACCCATGTGCATTCAAGAACTCCCTCTTAATTTGGGTTGGGTATGAAAGCACAAGAGAATATGATGAGCTGCCCCTCTTGTCAACTCCTTCATTTCGTCTTAATTCCCCCCTGAACTATTGTCCCTGGTATTACAAACCATCACCGGGCCAGGGGTTAAATCTGCTTATCAAGTAGTGAATCACCACAGTGTGAGTTATGTGTCCTCCAAACACCACATTTATGTCAAATCACATGATCTTGAAACACACAGGCTGCCTTTCCCACGTTGGCCCAGTCGGGATATATTTTTCTGAGATCCGTGATAAGCACTTCGCAGGCATGTCACAGGTACATGGCAGGGTTTAAAATGAGATCAAAGCAGTTGAGTGGGTCCAGGTCATCTATACCCTTCTCTGTGAGAACGTCACTTACACTGGGTATTATGAGTGCACATCATAATTCCCAAGAAAGCAAGTTTCAGTGGTTCCCTCTGCCTCCAACTTCACAAAAGAACAATCATTTTTTTGTCGGTAGTGATTTACAATTTCATCAGTTATAACGGCGATAAAATAATTTATCTTCAGTTTCTCATCAAGCTCTTTGACTACAATATCGTTATATCGTTAACAGACTTGTACTTATAAATGCCCTCAACCGTAATTAAGTCAGGAGCCTTGACAGCTCTGTCACTCTATCAATCCTCTGTATTGATGACATGGGATGTCATGTTCGCCATGTTCGCCATATAGTAGAGGATATTTTGTTGGGAGATAATTACGTTATTGGATGACTGGTCTTTTTTTCCAACGTGGTCATCGCACTCACTGTGCTCCGCAATATCTGATGCTTTCATATTGGTAGTCCCCCTTGTAAAGCCATTTCTCTACCCTGACCTCTGGCGAGAGAACATCTTGTCCACTCCGTTAATAGTTTTGCATCTTAGCATTGAATATTTCCCTGGCCGTTCTGATCTGAAGGTTTATATGGTTTATGTTTCTTGGCTGGAACGGCTGCCTCAGGGCCAATCTCAGAGACGGTTAGTTGGCTTGGCCTCTGTGACCTGCATTTCACCATCATTAACATTAGATCGGCTTCTGCTTGCCTTTCTGAAAAAGCTACTTATAGACGGTTGTTTGGTCATTTTGAATAACTGGACCCTCCACACCTCGGTCGAAACAGTGATTTTCAAGTGTGCACTGTTTCTGTCTCTCTGCAAGCTACGGCAGCCTGGCTGCAGATGTACTCAAATCTGCCTGGGCTAGTCACATCTTCATCACCCAATCACATTGTGTATTCTGATTTATTTTGATCAATTATTAAAGGACAATGCTTGTTTTTGACAACCTGGACCTTATTTCCGACATATTATAAGACGTTTGACTCACCGAGATCACTTTGGTGTAGTTCGGAGGCATGTAGAACAAATGTAAAATCCAGCGCGAGCCAGTATATCCATGTAATGGCGGTGGTCGGGGCAACGAGAATGCAGTTTCTAAAAATCTATTTTCTGCCGCGAATCAATCTGTCTTGATGAATCGCTAGTTGTGCTTACATAGAGAGCATAGGCCTGTTGTGGTATTTCACATGCCTCTGTAATATGATCTTTAGAAACGTCGTTAGACACGAAATAGCTTCCTCACTTGCTCCAGCACGCATGCGCACAGCCAATAAGTCAAACGTCTTATAATATGTCGTAAATAAGGTCCAGGTTGCCAAAAACGAGCATTGTCCTTTAAAGTTGCTTTCATTGATTTTATTTACATTGTGAAAAGTAATTAAAACCACCTGATATCAGATTGTTTCAGTGAGCGTCCTACTTTAATGACTCACCCCTACTGGTGGCCTGTCTGTTGTTATTCCAGCATTTCTGCCCCTGTGTTATCAATAGCCAGCCCATGCCTTTACTCCACCCCCGTGCGTTATTTGGCTCTGGACATTTGTTATAGCCATTCATTTGTGCACGCGTTTGTGCGAGTACCTTACTGCCATTGGTAAAATAAAATCAATGAAAGCAGCTTTAAATTGAATTACCGTAATTCAGTGAAATGTTAACAGGACATTGATCGGCAGGATTTCAAATTGTCGGACATTGACCATTTTTGCCAGCCAAAATCTGTGATTAATAGTCAAACTAAACGTTGGTTCTGACGCCATCTGCCCTTGTTGGAATCTGACCAGAAACCAGCAAATTATGTTCTGATTCTGATTCTGATTCTCATTGGCATCATGCTTGCAGAATTCCCTGCTCCAAGACTTTGGCTAGTAAAATATTGGCTAGTTACAGTAGGTGCGCTAAATTACATCAAACCAGCAATGATCACATGTACCACATACAAGTCTTATAAAACACAGGATTGATAACATATTAGGCATAGTGCATATTTCCTAATGCTAATAAACAGATCCCGAGTTGGAATGTGTTCCTTGTAGGCTATGAGTGCACTACAACCACGGGGGCTGGGGTTCTGTATTTTACATTTGGATACACTTGTGGATAAATGTCTGCCCTGGTGTGGATGTAAAGACTAATATTACTCTCATCAGTGTTGTGTGTATGTGTGTGTGTGTAGGGGGGGGGGTGTAAATGATGCCCATAACACACCAACCCAATGGTCAGTCGACTGCTGACAATTCACTGGCTGGAGTCAAACATAATTTAACATTTAACAATTTAAGTCATCATTGTAACTAGGCTATTCACACTGATCCGACGGTAGTTCAGCTTTTTTCCCAAATGGATTAAATTCATTTTTTCTAAAAATTCTACATACAATGTCACAGTGACAAAGTGGGAAATTTTTTTATTTTGTGTGAATCTTTTGCAATTTTATTTATTAAAAATAAAACACTCATATCACATGTGCATATGTATTCACACCCATTACTCAACACTTTGTTGAAGCACCTTTGTCAGCAATTACAGCCTCAAGTCTTCTTGAGTATGATGCCTACAAGCTTGGCACACCTATTTTTGGGCAATCTCTCCCATTCTTTGCAGATCCTCTCATGCTCCATCAGGTTGGATGGGCAGCTTCGGTGCACAGCCATTCTCAGATCTCATGTTCAATCGGGTTCAAGTCTGGGCTCTGGCTGGGCCACTCAAAGACATTCACAGACCCGTTCCGAAGCCACTCCTTTGTTATCTTGACTGTGTGCTCGGGGTCGTTGTCTTGTTGTAAGGTGAACCTTCGCCCCAGTATGCGGTCCAGAGCGCTTTGAAGCAGGTTTTCTTCCAAGGATCTCTCTGTAAATTGCTGCATTCATCTTTCCCTCGATCCTGACTAGTCTCCCAGTTCCTGCTGCTGAAAAATATCCCCACAGCATGATCCTGCCACCACCATGCGTCCCTGTAGGGATGGTATCGGCCAGTTGATGAGTGGTGCCTGGTTTCCTCCAGACATGACGCTTGGCATTCAGGCCAAAGTTCAATCTTGGTTTCATCAGACCAGCGGCTCTACTCCGAGTCTCTCCCGGAGGACTGAACTTCTCACCCGATCTCTCAGGGAGACCCCAGCCACCCTCCGCAGAAAACTCATTTCGGCCGCTTGTATCAGTGATCTCGTTCTTTCGGTCATGACCCATCCTTCATGACCATAGGTGAGGGTGGGGACGAAGATAGACCGGTAGATTGAGAGCTTTGCCTTTTGGCTCAGCTCTCTTTTCGTCACAACAATGCAGTAAAGCGACTGCAGAACCGCACCAGCTGCTCCGTTTCTCCGGCCAAGCTCCCTCTCCATGGTTCCCTCACTCGTGAACAAGACCCCCAGTACTTGAACTCCTTCACTTGGGGTAAGGACTCATTTCCTACTCGGAGCGGACAGACCACCGGTTTCCTGCTGAGAACCATGGCCTCAGACTTAGAAGTGCCGATTCTTTTAATACATTTGCAAAAAAATCACACAACCTTTTTTTCTCTGTCGTTATGGGACATTGTGTGTAGAATTTTTAGGAGGGAAATAAATGTAATCAATTTTGGAATAAAGCTGTAACAAAATGTGGAAAAAGTAAGGGATATGAATACTTTCCGGATGCACTGTAAGTCCGCCAGTAAGTGTGGTGTGTTAAGGGATTAGAAGTGATGTTACTACAGGATGTTTACTGTGTGCAGGGTGGATGTGTTAGGAATATAAACCTAACATGAGTTTGTGTGTATATATTTGTGTTTCTTCAGTGTGGCCGCAGGAAGAGTACATAGTGGAGTACTCTCTGGAGTATGGCTTCCTCCGGCTCTCACAAACCACCCGGCAACGCCTCAACATCCCTGTCATGGTGGTCACATTGGGTAAGCTGCATTATAAAGCACAAGTATTACGTATTACGCGGTGCGCCACGGCAAAACCTTACCAGCGGAAAACGCTGGTCTTACACCAACCACCAGTGTTTTTCTCTCATGAAGAAATGCTAATTAGCCATTTTGTGCTTGGAATGCCAAAAACCCACTAGGCTAATGTTTCAAACTTCAGATTTGGGAGCTGTGGTCTTCTGTTTTTCAGACCCCATGAAGGACCAGTGTTTTGGGGATGGTTTCAGCCGCTTCCTCCTGGATGAATTCCTAGGCTACGACGACATCCTCATGTCCAGCGTCAAGGCTCTGGCCGAGAACGAGGAAAATAAAGGTCTGTGTGCGCGTCAGCGTCTTAACAGTGCATGAACCTGGCCAACCATTTTTTACTCTAATCGCAATTTAAGTGTTAAGTTTAGCCAGCGTCATGAAGTTTCACTTACTGTGTGTCAGCAGGCTTCCTCAGGAACGTGGTATCAGGTGAACACTATAGGTTTGTCAGCATGTGGATGGCTCGCACCTCTTACCTGGCTGCTTTTGTGATCATGGTCATATTTGTAAGTATTTCCATAAACCTCATCTGGAACAAATGTTTGGAATGAATCTGCAGACATGACACAATCAGAACAACTATTTCCTAGATCTCCTCATTGTTAGGTCTCAAGGGGCTCTTCTAGCCCACAGTCTTTGTTACCATGTATAAATAGGGGGAGTCTCAGTGCTTTTGTTAATCCGTCTTTCATGTTTCCATACCTGCAGACCCTGTCAGTGTCTATGCTTCTGCGTTACTCCCACCACCAGATTTTCGTCTTCATCGGTGAGCAGCAGACTCAAATCTTAACGCTTCATTCCAGATCACTCCAACATTATCCCTGGCTCTCACTACAAAGACAGTTTAAATGCACCTAAAATAAATGAATAGAAAGCACTCTCAAGAAAACGGACTCTGGATTAGGCCACAGTACTCCACACGTTTAGCTCTCTTCAATCTCAGACCACATATTTACACCAAAAAACGCCAAGAGTTCTAACAGTTCTAAGGTGGAATTGTTGCTCAATTAATTGATAATTGCTAACTAATTTGCATTTGTGAATTGGTCTGGTGGTGCCAGGCTAACATAGTGCAGCTTTAGAAATGACTTCTGCTCTCTTATCTCACCGTCCTGCCATGGCGTCCTCCACGGTTGAGTCGAGCACCGGGTTGCCAGCATGAGCAGTGTCCCTGGATGTTAGGAGCTAGTGTGGGGTTAAGTGCCTTGCTCAAGGACACCACAGTAGGCAATTACTAATGGGAACTCACCTAGCAACCCGAATGGCCCAGTTTGGGACTCAACCGAGCATACTTTCAGACTTTTAAACTTTGGAAAAGCAGGGCCATTTGATTAAAAAATCATTGAGAATTTGAGTATTTGTTTATTTGATTGTGCCAAAATATTCCAATAGAATCCTTTGTGTTAAGACAATTGCAGCGCAATACACAGACCCCCTAACCCTTGTGTGAGACCTAGCTGTCAGACAGAATCTTTTTTTATCAACCAATACTTACCTTTTCCTTTTTCTCTGTCTTCAGTGGACTTACTTCAGATGCTGGAAATGAATATGACCATCGCTTTCCCAGCAGCCCCACTGCTCACTGTGATTCTGGCTCTCGTAGGTAAGACCACCTTAAAGGTTTGGGCCTTATTTACGATGGTCTTCTGTGTGTATAGGCCTAGTATGGAAGCTGAGCTAAGGCACATTTCTAGTGCTTAAGGTTGGAGGTAACTTAAATTTCCAACACAGCCTTCACTCCATAATGGTCGTCCTGATTCCTAATTGGCATGATTCAGTTCCACTGTTATAACTGCCGTGTCATGAGAAGCCTGCTACTTGTGAACTGACAGTTTCACACATATAACTTAGTGTTATGAAGTCATGAAGATGGGAAGTGGCAAATGAGAGTTGTTGTTCTTCATTTTCTCAGGCATGGAGGCCATTATGTCTGAGTTTTTCAATGATACAACCACAGCCTTCTACATCATCCTTATCGTGTGGTTGGCTGACCAGTACGACGCCATCTGTTGCCACACCAACACCAGTAAACGCCACTGGCTGAGGTAAAGCCCCGACACACATCTTAGCACGTCAACACCGGCTAATGTCATTGGCTGAGGTGATGGCTGAGCAAGCGACCGCATAGCAGCGTGCAACCTTATTGTAGCTTTTTATTTGTTCTATTGATTTAACTACTGTTTATAGCCTAGATACGTGTTCTTCATTGATCAATCCAGTCTTTGACACTTCTAGCGGCAAACTGTGAAGCTTGCTGATGTTGTTTCTCTTCCAGATTCTTCTATCTGTATCACTTTGCGTTCTATGCCTACCACTACCGCTTCAATGGCCAGTACAGCAGCCTGGCCCTGGTTACCTCCTGGCTCTTCATACAGGTGAGCTGGTAAAGCTGGAAAATGAAAAGAAAAGACTTGGTTGAGTCAGATACTAAGGGTGCGTTAAGTAGCTGAGCGCTCAGTCAGCAATCAGTGATCAGAATTCACTTAGCGGGTTGCTCAGTTACGCTCAGACTGATCTGCTCAGAGCACAAGTGAGCAGTTTTGAACTATGATCTGTTTGAGCCAAACACCACGTCGTCATCATCATCATCCCTGAGCAACAAAAAACAAGGGTGCGTTTTGGCTTGGGAATCGTTGGGACACTGCTCGTTAATCACACATTGACAACAGGTGAAAAGTTCTCGTCTCCTAGCAACTCAGCGCTCAGAGAGAGCATTCACTCACTGAGCGCTCAGCTACTTAACGCACCCGAAGAGTTGTGAAAATCCCCCTGATGAATGTAGAGCAGTTGAGAGAAGATGTTGGGGTAGTGTATATGAAAATTCCTGGCTATGACAGCTTTTAAGAGCTGCATGGATTGGATGTGAAGCCTGGAAGGAAAGATTCTTTTTTTTAAAAGAGAAAAAAAGGTGAAGAGTGAATGATGGAAAGAGTGAGAGAAAGGGTGAGAGAAATAGTACAGTGCTTTCAGGAAATATTCAGATCCCTTCACTTTTTCCACATTTTGTTACGTTACAGCCTTATTCTGAAATGGATGAAATTCTTTTTTCAGCAATCTGCACACTTTTTCAGCAATCTCCACACAATCCACATGACAAAGTGAAAACAGGTTTTTAGAAATGTTTGTAAATGTATTCAAAAATGAAAAACTGAAATATCACATGTACATGAGTATTCGGACCCTTTGCAATGATCCTGTTTTCATTGATCATCCTTGAAATGTTTTTTAAACTTGGAGTCTTGCTGTTGTCAATGCAAGTAGGGGTGTCACGATTCGAAATCAAATATCAATCAAAATCAATATTCGATTTCGAACTTCAAAATCACAAGCTTTCTTTCTTTCCTACTTTCTACTCTGCGCAGATCAAGTGTTTATGTGGCAAACTCATTCAGAGCGCTGTGATCATAGGCACCCGCTCATTTGAAAATTGGAATGAAAGACTATTCGGGTTGTATACTGTTTATAAAGACAGGGATATACTGTACGTTTTCACATATCAGCCGCTTTAGGTTTTATATATAGATTTATCTTTTTGGCTTAATGGGTTCAGTGGGGAAACCATCCCTCATTGAAAATCAGCACCAGCATGGAGTTTATGAAGCAGCATGGGAGTTGCAGTATTCTAATTTGGTTTGATGCTGTGAAGGCTAGACCAGAGAGGCAATAGTATTCTAGTAGGGGTTAGACCAGGTATCTATGGTTAGACCTACCCTAAATCAAAACGCAGCATATATTTGTTTCATTCACACACTTTATGGGCTGGAGTTGAGAGGACTAATTGTCGTTTGGTGGGTTAGGGTTAGGGTTAGATTACTTGCACTGCTACCAGCAAACAGTTCCCTACTTAATCTGTGAGTAGCCACTGTACCCTGAGGATAGTCAATATTGCCAATTAGGAACAATAATCAATTTAGTCAAAGACAGACAGAGGAGAATGGAGCCACCTGAGTTCCCAGGAAGTGACCTGTCACTCAAAGCTATACGCACATGCCCTCTCACGCCTCAGAATCAGATGGTCATTTAGATCATTTTATGGCTCATTTGATGATTTTTAAGATGTGTACCCCTCTGTTGGCTATTTGTCTTTAATAGTAGTGACTGTTTTTGCATGTTGATGTTTTGGCTGCTTATAATACTAGTGGTGACAGCTCAAAAGCTTTGCATATGGTTGAGAGTGAGACTAGACAATGTTTCCTGTTCAGATTTCAGATTCAGATCAGTTTGCACACCTCACTCATAATGAACTAATGATGGTCTTCAGTTCAGACCGTGAAGGTGTGAGACCACCCAGGGCTGAAAGCTAAGCCGGTGTACTCCACGGCCCACCAGAACCCATGACAACCCTGCTTCAATTCTTGTCTGTCCACAGCACTCCATGATTTACTTCTTCCACCACTACGAGCTCCCTGCCATCCTGCAGCAAATCCGCATCCAGGAGATGCTGCTTCAGAACCAGCAGGCGGGCCAGGGCAACCAGACGGCCCTGCAGGACAATCTCAACAACAACACGACCACCAGCGGCGAGGCGCCCCGAGGCCCCGCCGACGCGGCCCCGGCTTGGAGAGGGGCAGCCGTCGGCCAGGGCGGCACGCCGGCCGAGCCCCAAGCGGCCGCCCACGGCCAGAGCCCGACGCAGGCCCCTCAGCCCAACGGCCTGGCCACGAGAGGTGAAGAGGCGTCGGACCTGGACCGGATGGCGGAGACGGACGCCATCATCACCGGGGCGCTCTCCTCCTCGTCCCCCCAGCAGCTGGCCGGGTCACTGCTGGGGAGTGCGGCGGTGTCGGGAGTGGGGTCGGCTGAGGTCGACGGGGTGGGGAATTCAGAGACAGGCCTCGGCATAACGGCAGAGGTTCGGATAGGGCCAGCAGTAGCAGCAGCAGGTGGTGGTGGCGGCGGCAGGGGAGAAGGAGTGTGTAGTTTAGGGGCCGGTAGTTCAAGCCCGGTCGCAGAAGATATCAAAAGTATAGGAGGTTGTAGCGACAGTGCACAAGGTTCAGGCCCGCCTCTTATTCACTCTGGCCCAATGGAAGGTGCCCAGGGAACAGAGAGCGTCCCACTGAGCACCAAACTCTCCCCGCCGCACATGAACTGCAGGGCCGGCCCCCTGGCGTCCGTATGCCCCTCCAAGCAGACCTCTACAGACTGGGACCAAAAGACAGACGACCCCCCTAACCCGCCCCCCCCCACACCTACCCACTCTTGAGCCTCCACACTCCACACACATTACCCATGCTCTAATCGCTCCGTCGTTACTCTGTATTCGCCACGCAAAGCGGAGAAGAGGAGATGGATGGAGATGGCTGCTGAGAAAGAAAAAAAAAAGCCCCCTACTTTCTCCCTCCAGTGTATCTACTATGGGCGTCGACGGCTGCTTTCAGTTCAGTTTCAGTACTTTGAGACTCATGTTCATCAGTTTCATGCTCTCTTTTGAAATATGTTTAGAATGTGTCACTTTTGAAGTAAAGGTTTGTGATCATACGTCAAGGCTTGCCATGTGATTTTTCAATTGTATGATTAACATTTGATTTGTAAAACTAAGGGGAGGTAATTCTGTTATATGTTATATAATATTCCATGGTGACAATGAGTGAGAGAGTGTAGCAATGGTATTGAATTGGACACTGTTTTTTTCTTTTGAAATGGGTAGACTAAGGCTATCATGGTTATCATTTACAAATATTGACTTCTCTGGGTATTCATTCATCCATTAATTTATTCAAAGTATTTTACCCTCTCTCCAGTAGGCCAGTGCTCTACGATCCTGAACAAGTATATTTCTCTCAAACCTGGGAAATTAAATACCATTGTTGTTGTGGTAGTTAATTGTGACACACATTATGACCATTCTATCACCACCACATTCAATTATCTGTCCATTGTATGCACAAATATCTGCGTAGCAAATCCACACAAAACAATCATGAATTATGACGGCAGCACTATAGAGTAATTTGAAGGGAAAGTCTCACTCTTGTGTCCACATTTGGTTTTCAGGAAACCAAACTTCAGTAACGAGAGCAATGTACAAAGGGGCATGCTAACCTTCTGTATTTATCCAATTATGGTAGATATTCTGATATTGTACTGTCTGATTAACTCAGCTCCATTCTGGGCATGCCTAAATGGAAATTTTGTGATCTTCATGCAAGATCAAAGAATTTCTCCTCTTGATACTGCAATGGAAAGCAAGCACCATCGCCATCTTGTGGAGATTTGATTGTGATTGACCCAAATCTGCAAGGCTGTATAAGTGTGGTGTCCACTCCACAAGAATGTGTTTTCTATCAAAACACAGTTAGGCAGTGAATGTGTGTAGTTCAGACCTTAAAAGAAAAAATTAATTTGCATTCTGCAAGGTTGCATATAATTATAAGATGTCAACTTCAAGATGGTTGATGGTAATTATGGGAGTAATTGACATTTTTAGAGTATTTATGGGTACTTAACTACCATTAATTTACTGTGCACTTTCGCACTTTGACGAACAATCTCGAAATTCTGTCTTGTAGCTCGTGGTGATTTATTTTTTTGTAGAACGCTTATGCTTAATTGTAGAAGATTACTTTAGAAGCTTAAACTGTTGCCTTAAAATATATTTTCAGTAACCTCAAAATCGACTCGACTACAATTTCTTGTTTGAGGAAAACCAGGCCAGGTCCAGCCTGGCTTATGTGCGTGGCTGGCTTGTTTCTGTTCAGGACTGGTAGGACGGAAGCTAGTAATGCAACTGAAATAGCTGTTAATTGAAGTGACATGAAATAATGTCTGATAAATTAAGATCACATCAGTTCCAATGCTTCCAATGCTAATCCAGCACAATAAGTGAGATAGCCAGTTAGCTCATGAGCTCACAACAACTAGCAGCAGCTTCCATAACATTAATGGTAGCGGTCAGTGGCTAAAGCAGTTGCACTGATGATTCCTGTAACGTTAGCTATTTTGCTGCAATTGGTTCAACTTTTGTTTCTGGACAAAGGTAAGGGATAAACCCAGATAACACAAGGCTAGCGGACCTACAGCGGGTCCCCGATGGACAAGTTGGCGGACCTCCGGCAGAATATAACACAAGGCTAGCGGACCTACAGCGGGTCCCCGATGGATGCTCCACCATTCCACCAGTAGTTAATAATAGGAAAGACATTCAAGTGATTCAACATGTTTATTAGACTACAAGGAACCATATAATCGAGGAATTTCGAAAATAAATAAACAAAGAACGGATTGTTTTGATTCACGTTTCGTTGGATACCTTTAACCACTAGGCCACCGGAGCTCTTGAAAATCAATCGTGTCATAGTCTTTTGTTTTGGTGTTCTGGGACTACTGCCTCTTGTGGTAGCAACATAGAACTGCAGGTCAACAAGGGAATACATAGGGATGTATTAATTGGGAAGGGAGAGAGGGACAACCCGACATTTGCTCTCCATGCTGCGCTGGCTTACAGACGGCTTTCAGCCACGCACAAAAAGCAGATCTTTCATAGGCTAAGTATCAACGCTCAAGGCTTGCTATGGGTGTCACCCTAGCTTAATACATCCATGATGACCTCACTTAGCGCAAAGGTCTCTTTCAAAGCTCTTCTACTTCATGCAGCCTGTCGTGTTCTCATCTGGACTATGATAATACTATATTAGTGGGCAGTGTGGTTGAAGCATAGATGTAGGCTATTTATAGAACCCGTTAAAGGCGCAGCAAAGACGGCAAACTGTTCTACTCCACGTGGCCTGTCGTGTTCTCATCTGGACCATTATAATATTAGTGGGCAGTGTGGTTGAAGATGCAGCAAGGTGTGCATATCCACAAAAAACATTTTGAGAACTGGTGGTTTTGGGAAACGGAAGAGGGATAATAAAAGATTAAAAGAATTTCAAAAACATGTTGTCCTTTAGGATTCAAGAGTTTGGACATGTAGTGGGCTGAACCTCATGTCTTAGTCCCAGAGAAGATCGAGACGATATGCCAAACGTTTAGACTATTTACTTACACACACTTGGCTTCTAAATTTAACACAAAATCTGATGACTGGCATTGTAGGATTGAGAATGACAAACACAAATGTGGTTTGTGGCCCAAATCCCCCCTTAACCGTGACAAGCCAAATACAGGGACAAGCCCTCAGTCACTATAGCCTACAGTAAGCTAGCCTAAGGAAAACACAGCAGTTATTTACAGTGACGGGGACAATCACAAATTTGAGTAAACTTTTGTTTCAACCTAGCTGGGCAAATCATGGGACGGTTCTTTTCACATCTCTATTTTGACTTTAAAATGCATTGTCAGAATGATCTCATAGATCGGGCATCTTTAGCTGAAGGCTAAGGATTTAAAATTGTAGGCATCACAGGCGGCTTAGAGATCCAGCGTCTCATTTTAAACTTAGAACAATTTCCTGGCGAGATAACTTTTATTTTAATAATGCTTTTGTTTTAGGTTCAAGTTCATGTGACACTGGAATTCTGGAATGTGAAACGGGTTGAATCATGGGGCCTTATGCTAGAGGGTTGTTTTTCACAACCACAGGACATTTCACTAAATGGTTCTCCTACACATAAAAAAATGGGGGATGATATCTGTAAATCCCAGTGAATGGGTAGAGATGGCAGTGATGGAATTAAGCAATAAGCCACAAGAGGCTCCGCATCGCGTCGTACTTAACAACGCCCCCTAGCTGTTATAAAATCACTATAACACACGCCTCGAGTGGTTTATTGCTTTTATACAACGGTTACTACAGCTATTAGTGTAAAATAAACACACAGCAATATAAACTTGAAAGTACATTTCATGGAGAAAATGTGAGGTGGGCTGGCTGCTGCAGCTGTATGTAACAGCTACTGCTAGAACTACTACGGAACGGGCAATCTCCATGCACCCACCGGCGAAGACTGTGCGTCTCTAGCCCACTCGGGCTGAATTGTGGGGACCGTGGCGTGGACAGTGGCGTGGTGGTGAGACTCCGCCCCCTCAGGTCAGAGCTGGTCGGGGACAGTGTACCCCTCTCCGGGCCACCTACCTGCCCGCACCAGTGAAGACCATGTGTCTCTAGCCCACTCAGGGGCTGAGTTGTGGGGCCCGTGGCGTGGATAGTGGTGTGGTGGTGAGACTCCGCCCCCTCAGGTCAGAGCCAGTCAGGGACAGTGTAACCCTCTCCGGGCCACCTACCTGAATCCACCGGTGTGGACCGTGTGTCTCTAGCCCACTCAGGGGCTGAGTTATGGGGCCCGTGGCGTGGATAGTGGCGTGCTGGTTAGGCTCCGCCCCCTTGGGTCACAGCTAGTCGGGGACAGTACAGTGACCTCCGGGCAATTTCCTTGCATCCACCATTGAAGACTGTGTGTCTCTAGCCCACTCAGGGGCTAAAAAGTGGGTTCTGTGGCATGAATAGTGGCGTTTGCTGAGCACTGAGCAGTACAGTCAGATCTAATTTTTTTGCGGTAACAGATCAAACCGGAAATAGTTGAGGTCGACGGACGAGTTGTGCCATTGGTGGATTATGAATATATATTTTTTTAAAGGTAGCCTAGTTTAAGTAATAAATACACTTTTAAAATGAATGATGACCTAACACAAACTGGTACAAACACAATTATGTATTTAATAATTGTGTTAATTAGTTAAAAAAAAAAAAAAAAAAGTTTTTTTTTTTTTTTTTTAAGAATTTGAGCAGAGTTGGGCTGGCCAATCAGGGGGGCACTTGCCCTCCCTGCCCCCCTATAAAATCGCCCATGGCTATTATTAAACATTAACATTGGACTCCCACGCAGGACATTCTCAGAGATTACTGTCTACTTACTTCACCACCTAAAGGGAAGTGCATACAGCAGGTACTTACTTTTGTCCAGAAACAGAAGTTAAACCAATTGTAGCAAAATAGCTAACATTACAGGCATCATCAGTGTAACTGCTTTAGCCACTGACTGCTACCATTAATGTTATGGAAGTTGCTGCTAGTTGTTGTGAGCTCATGAGCTAACTGGCTATCGCGCTCTTATTTTGCTGGATTAGCATTAGAAGCATTGGAACTGATGTGTCCAGGCGACAAGACCTATCTTAATTTATCAGACATTATTTCATGTAATTTCAATTCACAGCTATTTCAGTGGAATGACTCCGTCCTACCAGTCCTGAACAGAAACAAGCCAGCCACGCACATAAGCCAGGCTGGACCTGGCCTGGTTTTTAAATTCCCCACCCAATATTGTTCAATTTTCCCTTGTTACTGTGGATGATTCGTCGTACAACTCCGACACCAGACAGAGATGCTGTAGAGCGACAAACCCTCAAGCCGCAATTAAACTAACCACCCAATATGCCACTCCCTCTGGGATCCAGTCATACTTGGATCTGGCGAGACCAGGGTGCGGTCCACAGTGGGCAGCTGCACCGAAACATGATGCTTCGACCGCTACATCACCGCGGCCCCCCCACACACACACTACATATATATGAGTCTGGACAGACATGGATGTAATCTGCAACTTGACTTATTGGCAGAGGCATACAACTGAGAGGTGGTAATTTATAGTTTCTGTTTAACTTCTGCACCCCGCTGAAATCCCTTGGCCCCACATTTTGAATACCGCTGCATTAAACCATGTCCACCACCCTGTGTGTCTTTCAGTAAAAGTCTAATAACAACCCCAGTTACTAGAAGGCTGCTCGTAATTCTTTGTATTGTGTTGCTGGCCTACTTCTGCTGAGTGGAGTAAGGGTGACAGGGGGTGGGGGGGGGATTGTTTGAGATTTGCATTGTAGACAGATTGTTCTACTGTTAAAGATCTTTGATTGAGGACCGGGGCTTGGCCTGTTTGCCTAGGAAGCTGCTTGGCAGGGAAGGAGCAGAGGGCTCTGCTATATTGGGAGTCCCTTGTGTGATCCCAGGCAGTGAGAAGGCTGGACACTGAGGACTGCGGAGGTGATTGTGTGTATTACTTGCAAAAATGCCAAAGTTATTACTTTACTACCGAGTTTTGAATTTTGCCGAGTTATGAATATTGCTACAGATGTTCTTTGCAACACAAGGGGGAAAAAAGACCATGATTTTTCCTCTACAAATTAGCATAATGTGTGCCACACTCAAAATACACTCCTCCTAGATGTTTACAATTACATTTAAAACTTACCTCATTGATTGATTGATTGATTGATTGTATTTATTTTTAAGACAGGGACAAGGTACAGTAGACATTTACCCTATAGAATAGGGAGAGATGCACTGTACAAGGTTATAGCTAAACAGCTAATTTCCACCCGCAGTCCCTGGGCAAATAAATATACAGTCTTAAAATAGTGGGGCAAATAGTACACAGTAGGAAAGTTACATACATAGAAGGAATACAAAAAAGTTATGTAGCAAAGATTTCACTCATCCCTATACCCACATCCCAACCTCCCCAGACCCTTAAAAAACAAACCCTAAGTACAGCCCCCATACATATGTGCCATAGCACCATTAGACCTAGTTCTTGAATTGTAAATGGACTGCACTTATATAGCGCTTTTCCACCTTAGCGGCACTCAAAGCGCTTTACAATGGCCTCTCATTCACCCATTCACACACACATTCACACACTAATGGCGGTAGCTGCCATGCAAGGCGCTAACCTGCTCATTGGGAGCAATTTTGGTGTTAGGCGTCTTGCTCAAGGACACTTCGACATGTGGACAGTCGGAGCTGGGATTCAAACCGCTGACCCTTCCATCATTGAACGACCCGCTCTACCAACTGAGCTACAGCCGGTAGCTGTGGTCTTGCAATAGAGGGTATTGCTAATATTTCAATATGTGCTTGAGACATGCAATCACAAAATGATTAGATACTGGAGGATTTAATTTGGAAGGAAATCCCTCAAGTCTTGGTCTCGATTTATTTTGCATACTAAATAATGAGACCCATTAGGGATGTGTCATTTAGAGCTCCACTTATTTAAAAAAAAACGCTGTCCTGTTAGCCCTCTAGGTCAATGGGTCCTTTCATTTATTTTGCCAGTCAGCCTGGGTTATCAGGGCTGGGCTGGAAAAGGCCCAGAGAACCAGATAAGGGCCATACTAGACGGCTCAGGGCTCCCTCTTCTCTGGCTGCCTGTCTGGTTCGTGACTTAATATGTTCAGCTGTCTCTCTAAGTGCCACAGTCACAGACTGTTTTTTAAATGATGGGGATTTAGGGAGAAACTTCCCACTCTTTTGATAATAGAACAATGCATAGATTAGGGCAAAGTTACAAAGCACATTCTTCTCTTTCCTGTGACTTTCCCTTTGGTGTCATGTCTACTGAACACAAATTAGTCAGAGACCAGCATGAGAACTACATAAGACCAGACCAAGCCCAGGGACTAGAAGGAATACCTAATACCAGGACCAGGGACTAGAAGGACTACCTAATACCAGACCAGGGACTAGAAGGACTACCTAATACCAGACCAGGGACTAGAAGGACTACCTAAGACCAGGCACTAGAAGGAGTACCAGAGACCAAGACTAGGGACTAGAAGGAGTAACTAAGCAATGGCTGAAATAGGCAATAAATTCCTTATTCCTCTATAGGTAGTCCATTTGATTCTAGATGTCACTAGCCATGAAAGAATCCAGTATCATAACATCCAGATATTTACTTTTGTCCAACAGTATTTGATCTAGTCATGCATAGAATAACAATATAAATACACAGAGTACTGGCCTCACTGCCAGTGAACCACACAGTCCTGAGCTCTGATGTCATCTGAGGGGCCAGGAGATGAGGTTTATCCTTCTCCCTTCTGAGACTGGGACAAATGAAAACTAACTGTCCTGTCCATATCAATAGTTGGAATTCTGTTTGCACAACTGCCTGGGAGCAAGGATTAGGACTGGTGAAGCTGCCACGATGAATGGGGTGTCTTGTTTTTTCTGAGGATTGCTCACGCCATGGTTTTCTTGCTGTAAAGGGCAAACCTTTGCTGGCTGGATGTTTTCACTGCCTGTGTTTCTCAAAGCCACTGTTTTGCTAGTAGGCTAATACTGTTAGTTACCATTATTACATTAATGTGAGGAACAATATGAAAAAGAAATATAATTATTATCTATGTATCCTCCTCCTTGACTGTATGGCACAACAGGAGCACAAACCCTCGATTTCATTTTATGGCATTCACAAAAATACAGATTCCTGCTTGGGGCCTCCCCTCACCTAGAGATGGCTATTTTCAAGCCATTATGAATTACTCAACATGAACCTAGACTTTTGCAAGGTGGAAGGGGGTGCTTTAATTTCATGCTGTGAAAGCAAAAGTAGCTTTTAATTCAGCAGACTGAATAATCTGAATAATCAGGCTTTTAGCCTTTGGTTTCTCTTTCTTTCTCCGTTCTCTACACTGGCTCCCTGTAGCATCTCACATCCAGTTTAAAATGCTGGTACCAGCCTACAGGGTAATAAAAGGAGCGTCTCCCTCCTTTCCTCCTACCAAGTCATGGTCAAGCCCTGCCCCCGACCACTCTGAGGCCCCTGCGGTCGATCAACACGGTCACAGCTCTTTTCTGTCCTGGCCCCGCAGTGCTGGAATGAACTGCCCATTAACATCAGGACAGCAGAGTCGCTGCCCATCTTTCGTCACCTCTTCAAGAAGTACTACCACGATCCTCCCTCTTAAGCACCTATTGTATTTTGTATTTTGCTGCTCTTGCACTTTGGCTTTAGCACTTGATTATGCTCTTAGTGACTGTTTAGAAAGGAGATGCCCTTGTGAGTTCGGGAGAGTAAATTCAATTATTGTAAGTCACTTTGGATACAAGCATCTGCTTAATAACTGTAATATAATGTAAGGGATGTGTAAGGATGGAACAAATATTTTGGCCAGATGTTAAATTTAAGACGAAAGTTTAGTAATCCCAATTTATTTATTTTTTTCTTCTTCTTAGTAATTGAGCTCCTCTGTTATAACTGAAATTTCTAGACCACAGTTTGTCTCTGCTACAGCAATTATAACAACTTTTATAATTTGGTGTTGGGTCAACACAAGAGCATTAAAAATAAGCTTGGATGGGCGTGGCCACACCTGGTTCAAAGCTAACCCAAATATACCATACTGTATATACAGTAATACACTGTAAAAATAGCCACTGCCTTAGATTTATTGTTAAAGCTAGCTACTCTGGGACAAAATGATGATGGATGACATATCATCTTTATGTATTTGTGGGCAATACATGGGATGAGTTCCTTTAACAGGACACATATCCTGCTGGTGATTCCGAATGCTTTAATGAAATAAAGTTGAGAGTTGAACTAAAAACAACCGACAGTAGGCTACAGTATGTGTATAATTTTGTTAACATGTTAACATTTGTGGAAGCTCCCCACTCAACTGAATGGACCATAACTACAGAGTCATGCAACATGACATATGTTAACATGTATGGTAAATATAGACCAAAAAAATACAGATAAGCCACGTGTTTGTACTACAAGTCAATCAATCAATCAAAGCTTTATTTGTATAGCGCATTTCATACCCAGAGGCAACACAATGCACTTTACAGAGAACAAGGGAGGTGGGCATACGACCCACCTCTACATATTCCAGAGGGAAGCAAAAAAACAGTAATCACCCGGGGGCCAGATAAGTGAGCTGTTTGTACTACAAGTACTATATTATTACACAAAATCAGTTGTACAGGGCTAGGTCTCAGATCAGTTATACTGTTTTAGACATGTTTGCTACAGTGGATAGGTTGATACTGCATGTATGATAAAATAACATCACAGACACAGTCCAACAGCTTGTAAACAACATGATAATCTACGATAGGACCAAGATTGTGTAAAGCGCTTGTGTGGGGAGCAAGATCTGTACATGGATTCTCAACAGGTAAACCTACTGTACTGTACTCATATGTAAATTTGGGCCAGTCAGAGGGGGAGAGTGTGATTTCAGTATCACCTCTACACAGGACAATGAAGCACTGGTTTCTGCCATGCCTATGACAGCATACAAGTGTGTGTGTGTGTGTGTGTGTGTGTGTGTGTGTGTGTGTGTGTGTGTGTGTTACGACTGAAAATTGATAAGATAATTTAGCTCAGTGTACAGGTCATTCCAAAACATTATTTACATGTTATAAAAATCCAGTAGAAATTTGAGAATTTACCAGGACAATGTCAACTATCACTATGTTTTGAAGATGTACAGTAGACCTACTATATAACACCAGCAGCAGTGTTTATAAATTGCTTTTCTTCAAAGTCCTTGTCTACTGTAGGACCAGGATCACACAGGATATGTTCTGAGGCCCCTAGTTGGGCCCTGTGAATAGTGAAGTTAAATACTAAGGTACACTAGCAAGCATCAGTCTTTGTCGTTGCTCCACACATCTTCAAAGGCAGAGTTGGACCTGCCACCACCGTCCTAGCATACAAAAACACATTTCAATATTCAATTTTAACTCTACTCATACTACACTCAACATCCATTACCCCCACTTAACAGCTAAAGGATATATTTTTTTGCACCACTAGGTTGATGCTAGGCAATTCAGAACTGTGTGTGTGTGTGCCATGCTGTTTGTTACGAGTTGTGACCGTAAATTCAAGACAGCATAAAAAAGTAATGTTGTCAGTAGAAAGCCACTGGGACCCGCCCTCATACCTACAGTAGCACAATGGAACAGTAATGGGATGACTTTGAGCCATGTCTGTCTAATTATGTAACACCTAATACTATGTGTGCATAATTCATATTAAATGTGATATAGCAACTTACCATTTGTAGGATTAGGAATGATGCAGAGACTGGTGGAGTGATGGAGAGACTGGCGGAGTGATCAAGAGACTGGTGGAGTGATGGAGAGACTGGTGGAGTGATGGAGAGACTGGTGGAGTGATGGAGAGACTGGTGGAGTGATGAAGAGACTGGTGGAGTGATGGAGAGACTGGTGGAGTGATGGAGAGGCTGGTGGAGTGATGGAGAGACTGGTGGAGTGATGGAGAGACTGGTGGAGTGATGAAGAGACTGGTGGAGTGATGGAGAGACTGGTGGAGTGATAAAGAGACTGGTGGAGTGATGGAGAGACTGGTGGAGTGATGAAGAGACTGGTGGAGTGATGGAGAGACTGGTGGAGTGATGGAGAGGCTGGTGGAGTGATGAAGAGACTGGTGGAGTGATGGAGAGACTGGTGGAGTAATGAAGAGACTGGTGGAGTGATGGAGAGACTGGCAGAGTCATATGGCTGGGGGCAAACAGTAAGAGTAGGTTTGAATGTGCTAAGATATACAGAATGAACAGTATGAACAAAGTGGTATGAATACACTAAGATAGCTGTCAGTCTGTCCTGCGCTGTCAGTTACAGCGCAGATTTGTTTTGGAACTTCAGAGAGCAACATGAAACACGTGATCGCGTGGCGGCGAGATCAAAGAGTGTCGCAACTCTATATGACACTGTCCCCGTTAAATCCCGGCTCGGTCAGTATGAGTAGGTGCCCTGTCTGAACATGGTTTTGTTTTTAATTTTCATTTGTGTCGGGATAGTTTCTGAGTTTGTTTTCTTTAGTTTCCCTGTCCTAACTCTTAGCGTGCATGGGGGGTTTCACCGCAGACCCTTTGAGGGCAGCAACGCGCTCTGAAGCGTTTAATCTGCCGCAAAGCCACACGAAGAAGAAGAAGAGAAGCGTTTAATCTGCCGCAAAGCCACACGAAGAAGAAGAAGAGAAGCTTACGATTCACTCCATTCACTAGTCACTGAGCTGTCAGATACGATCACCTTACCCCTTCCTTGTGTGTGTGTGTGTGTGTGTGTCCACATTTGATCATCAAAAATCTAGGTAGATTGCTCTTCAACGACGTTTTTTGGATAACCACAGCCTTCGTCTCACCATGACTGTAAGGTGATCTTTAAAGAGTCCGGGTGGTTCTGGTAAGTGTGTTGATTCAATGCTGGGCTGTCCACATCACCCCATGTGTGTTAACGTTAGCCACTAACGTTAGCTTAGCCAGTTCGCTAGCTAGCTAACAAGCTGATACCTCCACTAACGCATAGCTAACCACGTCTATCAGTCTCCCAGACTCTGAGTCAGTCTCAGTCATGGAGGTAGTCAGCGCCAGCAGGCCAGCTAGCTGTTAAATGCTGTCGTTGCGTTAGGTAACGTTATCCAGACAGTTATCCAGACACAGTTAGCTGGCTTAGTTCGTCAGTTATCAATCATGCGTTAGTGTGTCAAGCAAAAAGTGTTTCCCTCATTTTGGTTTTCTGGGGAAATTGGCAGACGGTCATCTCGATGAAGACATGTAACGTTAGCTAGCTCATGTCACGTTAGCTAGCTCATGTAACGTTAGCTAGCTCATGTAACGTTAGCTAGCTCATGTAACGTTAGCTAATGAAACATGTGTAACCGTGATTGTGCCAGCGTGACGAACGTTTGCCAACAGTTGACGTTAGCTTGCTTGTTCGATGGCTAACCAGAGACAACTGAAGGGACAACGACCATCACTTGCTAAGTGCTTAACCTGCTCGCTAAAAGGTGTAAGGTTGCTAGCTGGCTATCATGGAAGATTGCAATTATTGTTAGTCGCTTTGGATAAAAGCGTCAGCTAAATGACTGTAATGTAATGTAAGATTGCAGGACCGCCAGGCAAGATACTGATGTTCGTGCAGTTGCCACGAAATCTGAAACAAGACGTGGTTGGTTGTAAAGTACAGAATGTAGAGTTGACTTAGTCTTTGCCCCGAGAAAATGAGACGACTGTGTTCCCAGAAAAGATACGTTTCCCAGAATTGAGTGCAGTTTTATCTATTTTATCTAGCATCTTCCTTCAACATTTACGTAATAAACACTCCGACCAGGTCGCTTATGTGTAAGACCAGATAGAGCCAGTGATGGGAACCCCGATAGCACACATGCGTCAGATTTAAATTGGCTAGATATTGAGCCTATTATAACTTTCCAATGTACTTATGACTACAGTACGTAGGGAGATTTTGCTATACGGCCCAGGCAAGTGATTAGGATCTACTTTAATCTGTTCACTGATGCATAGCATTTCCCCTCTATTTGGACCTTATCCTACCATTTAGTGTAGGCCTATAGTCGTGTAGTGTAACCACAGGTACAGAGTACTTCATCATTGATGTAAAAACAGCAATTTCAGAATATTTACTGTTTAGTATACAATTTCATTTCAGTTCAAAGGGCTTTATTGGCATGGGAACATGTTTACATTGCCCAAGCAAACATAACAAAAAGTTACAAAACTGTTAAAATACAAATGTCAATACAAATAGGTGAATTGAGTGAATAATTAATTGTAATATTTACAAATGTATTTAAATGGTAACTTTTTACAGACATTTTAAGTTTGTACAGTGTATATGTGCAGTGATCAGTGCGGTGAGCAGGGATACTGATTGACAGCCTTTACAGTGGTTGTGTTCCATTGGATGTCCTTTTCCTGTCACAACTGCTCACAAATCTTACAGCTGTGTTTGTGTATTGGTGTATTTCCCCCAGCAGATATGGAAGGAATTTGTCATGTTTGGCTCCGCCCTGCGACCGCTGGCGGAGGGTATATTTTCAGTCTAGTGTGTTATTTTGTTCGTTCGTTCGTCACGGCACATAGCAGGATTATACAAAAACTACCAGAGCGATTTTCATGAAACTCGGTGGAGGGGTGTAGCATGGGCCAAGTTAGAACACATTAAATCTGGGTGCCGATCAGAATCATTGGCTGGATACATGAATGAAAAGAAAACAACATTTGCCATACTTGGATCGGCTCCCTTCGATTTATATTTACTTCTGCCGGGTTTAGTATACCGCCGGCTGCCGAGTTTATAATGTATCAGTCTAGCAATGTGTAACGGCTATGGGCCCGTCCCCACTGGTCAACTGTCACTCGCGTCAATTTCCGTATCCAATTCAAAACCAATGGAGAGCAATTGCCGGAAGGTGGAGTCGAATGATCTTCGGTCGCGGGGAAAACGCCCTGGCGGCACGTCGCGGAGTCGCGAGCTAATTAGCATAAATTAGACATACAAGACATTCAAGGCATGCCCTGATGGGTTTCACAGCACCAGAAGGGCGCTGAGCATTGGCATTTTTATGTAAAAACATACAGGAAAACTATAGTAGCCTAGGCTACTGATGTTTTTTTTAACACATCAACAAAGGCCAATAATTTGAGAGCGAGCGAATAAGAGGGCAATATTTAGGCCAAAACAACCAAGCTTTTAGGGACAAACTAAATAAACTACAAAGCCATTATATGACAACAATGGCCAAGCACCACGAAAAGGAATGACAGAACGATAAAATACACCCCCTTAGGGCACAGCACTCAATAGCCTACTCCCCTACTTCACTAATCAGTGTTTAGGCTACTAGGCGTATTAGCCCACTACTCCTGGTCTTGATGTGGTCTTGATTTGATTTGGTCTAGACTTCTGTAAGCTAGAATCATTTTACCTGGCCTACAATGTTAAGTGAATAACGAGCTAGTAAGACCAGTGTCAACTGACCGTAACGTGGACTGTATTTTCATGAGGACTCTAGGGGGCGACTGTGCACTACCAAAATGCTAAACACGGGTGAAAATGAAGCGATATGGCTTAATACAAGACGCATTTAAGTCAAAAACAGTCAAAGTCGATTTTCGTGCCTTCTTTCTCACTCACTATTTCATTAGGTTTTGCTAGCCGTTAGCCATCTCCGACTCCCCGGGCCTCGAGTTAGCTAGCTAGCGTGTTAGCTAGCACTAGCTAATGTTAGCTAGCTATCATTAGGCTTCAATTCCTGAACTTAGCTTTAGCTTAGCGTGCAGCCAGGTTATGGATTACTGTTTACTTCAAATATTACTCTACATTTCAACCAGACATTCCAGTGAAACCAGGTAGTCAAAATAACTTACCTGATATAAAATGGGCATTCTGATGATGTCCTCAGTCCAGTCAGTACGCTTAATGGCTTGAAACCACAGGTGACTCCAGGTCCTGAAAAGGCCGGTTTCCTCTTGAAACTAAAAGTTTGAATCCACTAGAGCGCCGATTTGTACACCCGTAAACGCAACAGTCAGACATCTTGATGGTATATATAAAAAAAAAACTAGTCTTTGCACTAGAATTCTGTCCTTGCTCTAAATTTGTCTGTCTCCCCCTGCTACTTTTTCAAGAATGCGCGCCCATACTTGTGCTGACGTAGGCTGTAAAAGGGTATATAATTAACAAATATGACCCACGCTCGTTTATTTATGGGCGGTGGCTCTACCACATAAATTCAATGACTGACATGGTAGCACAACCAGGTCAATAGAATCGATGCATTTGATTAATGGACCTGGTGGCATCCGTACTTCATTCTTTTGTTGCCAAAATGCGCACACTTAATTGTTTACCAACAGTAAAAGGATCTATAATGGGTAATTACTGAGACACATATTGTAGGTATAATTTCAAAACAGGAGTATTTCATATGTTCAATCACTGCACATAAATTCAATAACTGACATAGAACCAACAGGTAACCGCATTTTTACATAACTTCTATACCATCCAGTGACAAAAAACTGTCCACACCACAAGTTTTGAACCCACGAGTTTTGGGATTTGAACTCACACATTCAGCATGGGAGACGAGCTCCTTAACCACTAGGCCACTGGAGCTCTTGAAAATCAGTCATAGTCTTTTGTTTTGATGTTCTGGGACCACTGCCTCTTGTGATAGCAACATAGAACTGCAGGTCAACAAGGGAAGGGAGAAAGGGACAACCCGACATTTGCTCTCCATGGTGCGTTGGCTTATAGCCACGCACAAAAAAACAAGAAGTTGGAATCAACAAGGTCGGAACCGATCCTGGTATCAGGTTCAACCTCTTTGCAAACCCAGAGTTGTACTTCATCAGATTTTCAATGCAGTCCGGCGTGAAGTGAGCAGTGCAGAGACGCAGTTGTGGGCTGACATTCTCTGGGACGCTGCCTGAAAAAATGAGGTTGAGCCATTCCTGGCGTAGAGCTGGGCTCAATGGAAGGGTGTGCAAGGATAGATTAATGGCAGTACAGCCAGGTACTGCACAGGAATGATGCTTGCTCATTGTAGGAAGACGAAGAGACAGGAAAGAGAGATGGAGAGAAAGAGAGAATGGTGCTCAAAAGTCTGAGTGAGCGAGCGAGCATGTGTGAGTAATGGATGGATTAGAAAAATGTGTGACAGCTAAGTAAGTGTTGTAAGTAAATCTATGCTGCAAAACAAGAAAAATATGCAGTATAGTGGAAGCACAGAGCTCTTTAGCATCAAATACATGTAACATAAATGGCATAACAGCACCAGGTAGACCTAGCCTACTTAACCTCACAATAACGTGACCACCACACAGGTCAAACATAACTGTTTCTGAGCAGCAATGTTAAGAGGTGATAGCAGGATAAACACAGGTGCAGTCAGAAGTGTCGTGCCTATAGAACTTGAGGGGGCACGTGCCCCCTCAGATTTGGGGGTGTTTTTTTGTTGTGTTTCTTATATGCCCTCTTGTGCAAATAACAAAAAAAAACTGAAATCAGTATGTGGTTTCTTTAAGCAAACGGACATTTGAGATCAACTTTCGTAGTTTGACATATTTCAGACTCAAACAGGCTATAAGGGCGGGTCATAACGTTTAGAGGAATTTGACTGGAACGTTGACAAGTTGGCAGGTTATAACAACCTCAGACATATTCGATAGACAGATAGTGTTGATTGACGGGTGGATGTTGTGAGATTATTGGTTGACCTTGCTCTTGTTTGCTGACCTAAACACTCGGGAGATTTTGTTTATTTGTTTATGTAAATTCTGTCTAATCAAATAAGTCTTTAATGTTGATTTATTAGACTAGCCTCCCATTCCTACGTAGGAACAAAGAGAAGTAAGCTACATTTTAATTGAATTGTGATTGCACCAATGCCTGACAATCAGCCTACTTCTCCACCCCGAGCTTCACTTTTTCCATTTTAATAGCCTGTTTTATCTCTAGTTCCTCTTGTATAGAGACTTTACATTGTCTACTCCAACCTGAAACTATTAAAAACTATAGCCTACATTTGCTTTATTTAAGCGTCCCCTGCCAGTCTAGGGGTTGCAGCTGAAAGAATAAGATATATTGATATAGGCTACAATTGCTTTACATGCCATAAGAATAGGCATAGCCCAATGATCTAGCCTACTCGTGTTCATGTGGAGGATAATGATAAAACAAAGGCAGTATTTTTCTAGCTTTCCTTCCTGCCTTGGGCAGTAGCGACTGTGTTGTGTTGTGTAGTTTATATTTCTATGTTATTGCTCCTCTTGTATAAAATACGGTGGACGGAACTTGGTTATGCGTATTGTTTGCCTTGTCCATGGCCCTGTCCGAATACCTATACTAAGTTATGCGATTGGTCATTTCGAGCAAATACCTCCCCTTTTACCGTGAACGCGCTCATAGCTAGATTAGACCAGCTGGGTAGACTTAACCAGTTGATAGCCACCGTCGTAGTACCGTTTATCCGTGATTGCGGTTGTCCGGTTTACTCGAGCAAGCTAGCGAAAAGTTATCCTGGATATGTTGAACGAACTTCGTACAGCATTCGACTCCAAACAATGAAAGCTAGATTCTGTTGGCCGAGGGGAATTCGATGATGGCCACATCTAAACATTTGAATTTTACTAACCGCTAGATCAACGATAAGCCTACCAATGTCCTTCACTAATGTTACATGCATCTGGGTTGAGGCTAACATGTAGTTGTTAGCTAGCTAGCATTAGTACTAGGCTATAGCCTAGACAAAGAGAAACAGCACAATTACTTACACTTCTTGCATGATTTCTGCGGACAGTAGATATAGCTTTATCATTCAGGTTGAGATGACTTGAAAATCCTGCATTGTACTGACCCAGGTTGACAAAGCAATCTGGCAAAAAATGGTGAGCACAGACCAACAGCCTTTTAGGAACTTGAACTGCTTTTAAGAACTTGAGGTACATTGCCATAAAAAATAAACTTAATCCACTCAGCTCTTCTGTCCATTGAGGTTGGGAGACGATGTAGCGATTTATGCTGGTTATTACACCCAAGAACAGAGCATTTAACGTACGCAGACATTATGCTAGCTTGCGAGGCCAGCAACGCTGCACACCTTTATAGCCAGGTGAGGCAGGTAGGCGGAGATATTAAAACGAGGGCGGGACTATTATAATGAGTCTATGCTTCTGACGTCGGAAAAATAGATCGAATTGAGTGGCCCGCTGTGAGCTGGGTTTTCTGCATTTCGCCACCCACAACAAAAGGAGTGGGTTGTCTTACCTGATCGTTTGTGTGTTAGTAAGTCCATCAGAGACTCAAATGTATGCAAAGACACTGAAAAAGGGAGTTTTGCATTTGCTGGCCCCTTCAAGAAAAAAAAGTTAACTTGCGAACGCAGGAATCCACGGTTCTTGGAAATTTAGAACCGACTCCAAATTGAAACTGGTTCTCGATACCCAACCCTAAAAGCGACAGGCTATTTCACTGTTTGTGGAAGGATTGTGTGTTTTTGCTCAAGGTTTCAGGACCATGAATAGGACTACCCAAGAGCTTGCTCACATGAGCCATGAACCGTATCCCAAATTAAATGGTCTCAAGTACAGGGTGTCCCAGCCAAACTGGAGATTTGGAGGTTGTTAAGGGAAGGCTTGAGAAACTCTTTGCCAATCTCCCCCACATCTTGTAGCCAATGTTCATGGACTTTTCACAGGTGAACTTAAAGGCAGCAGCCTGTGACAGAAGGTCAGCCAACGTTGACCCGGAGTTGGGGTGAGAAATATCCTGACATGGTGCAAGTCCCTTCAGCAGCCCGACAGTGTTTACTCTCCAAGCCCCCAGGCAGAGGTTCAGAGAGACCGACCTTTCTAGTCTCAGCCCCAAGGTTGACTCCTGACTAGACCAAGACAAACTAGCGCCCCCATCACTGGAAGTGTGATTGAGTGCTTTGGGTTCAAATAGAAATGAATTTTTGTGGCCCTGTGGTTTACCTCCAACTAGGCCAAGACAAATCGGCACCGTCCAACACCAGAAATGTGAAGAAGTGCTTTGGAATAAAATAGAAACAACTGTGAAATTTAGCACAACAAAACAAACCCTAGAGACTAGACATCTTGCCGTGGGAAGTCAGAATGATGTGTGCTTAAGATCAGAACGTTGTAGTGAAGGTGATGTGACATGCAGAGAGACTACCTGTCCTTAGTGTTTCCCTTTGCTTCTGACCTCTGATCGTTTTAGGGTCACCTGTGACCCATTTCAAGTTAAAATGTGTAATAAATATCTTTTTCATTGGAACCAGCCTTCTTGATATCCTTAAAACAGCTAGGAAAAACACAATAAAAACTACAAAAAGGATAAACACAAACGCAACAAAAAATTGTCTAAGAAGAAAAATCTAAACTGTGGTGCTATGGGTCAGATATGAGAATATTGGCTTTTGATTGTATGGCATGCATCATGGTATGGTATTGGATGATGATCATTGTTTTTGTGTTTTTTGAGCCAACTTTATAACAAGGTTAAAGGAAGGAAGGTTAAAATTTCTTGTAAGCCTTACGTTCAATGTTGACAAGAGGATGTGCTCAGAACTACTATGAACAATCAACAGTATAGCCTAATTTGCTATGGAGTACTACACCAGCAGTTTTCCCAAGCAGTAAGGCTGTGCCACTGCTAATCCACTAGCATGTGGCCTGACTTAAGGCCGTTTGATCTCTACTTTTATTTTTTCCCACTTGTTTTGGACTCCTCCATGGGTTTCTCTCATTCTTGGCTTCAGGTGCTAGCCTACACACATCTTTACCCAGGGTGTCATCTCAGCCTCCTCCCTCATCTCTTTACTGCAGTTCTTTCCTCTCCTGGAGGATGAACACATGCCACTGGTAAGGTGAGCGGATCGGCTAACTCGTTTGAAGTTAGTGCTAGTATCTAATCAGAGCAGGACTTCAATTTCCTATTTTTACACTTCCATTGGGGACAAGCTGTAAGTGATTTGATTGAGAACTGAATCATCTAGACTGGACATCAGGACTTCTGTTGGATATTTTACTCTTCTGTTGGATGGAGCATCCAGGACCTGCATAATGTAAAGACATCTCAGTCAGGGCTCCAGTGTGCGAGTAAATTGGTTGGAGTTGCGACCATTTCTCTGTCCGGTGTGACTGGAATTAATTGGTCAACGGTATGTATGCGACCTGACTGCCACAGAATGTCTTGCACCTGTCGGCTCATTTTAGGCTACATATGTGAGCAGAGATTCTCTCACCATGGATTAGTGGCGGTATTAATACCAACAAATATCAATTAGGCTATTTGCAGTTGAAGATTTATAATGCATCCTCAGAATTGCGTGTACATTGCATGTGCATAGCCTAATAACAGGTGCTATACACACATCCATGAAAGGCCTTTGTGAGTTTTCCATACTGTATTACATTTTGGTTTAGTTTACTCTAGGCTAGAGCATTCTATTGCTAGCAAGTAGGAGTTCTGTCTCATGTCTGTCTGTTTCAAGTCTCTTAAAGAAAAAAAAAAAAAAAGCATTTTCATATATCGGAAGCTGGTGTATTTGTAGGGAGGAAAGATGCACACCCAAAAGTTAGTCAAGGTGCGGTAGTCCAAAACGTAAAGGAAGGTTACACTCGCACACACTATTTGCTCCAGTTCATTTATAACCGGAGCCATCTTCCTTTACGATTGCGTTGAATTTTTGAGCCTCTAAATAAGGTGCTGGTGTGAATGCATGCATAAGGTTAGTGTATGTGTGGTGTGTGTGTTTGTGTGCGTGCGTACATGCGTGCGTGAGTGCGCACATATCATCCTGGTAGTCAGATATTTCGACTGCATTGTTGTTGCTTGTTCAAATCTAAAGTGGAGGAATACAGAGCCAAAATACCTTAAAATGTGCCACTGTGTGCAAATACATGGACATTATTATGATGTATTTACCAATCTGACAAGTAGCCTCCGTCTGTTTGCACACCACCCTCCCCTTTCACCTTCACTCTGAAGTATTCTAATACTTTACCTGAACTGCCTGTCCCCCTCTGTTCCGTCCACTTTCAGTTAAAAGGTGAGATATTGATGGTTTTTACAGGCATTCTCTGTAGCCTGTGGCTGTGTACCTGCAAAATAAAAATAAAACTCGGATGCACTAGTCTAGTCTGATTTTATGTATGTATTTATGAATGTGTTTTTCATTCTATAGGCCTCACTATATTTTATTGTAAATGTTTTTGTGTGCAGGGCTCCCTTGTAAAAGAGATCTTTGTCTCGATTTGACTCCTTTCAATCAAAATTATTTGTTTCAATCTGAGCTTGACATCACTGTTTCTTCTGGCAGAAAGCAGGTCTGAGAGAATAAGAGAATAATAGGTAATTTCTGTTTTCTATTAAAATACTATTTTATGATCATTTAAAATCGGTACTAATTGACAATTTATGATTGCGCTTTAATTTTGTGTCGGAATTCACATGACAAAGGTGAAGTATTTGGGGCCGTGACAGAATCTAAAATGCAAGTAATAATATTTTGACCAATTTGTTATTCAAAAGGACCTTCACTTGACTAAATTTTTGTCCAGGACAGCCTTTAGTCAGACATTTTCATCTTGAATAATACAGTGAAGAGGATGGCCAGATTGAATAGTGAACTGTAACTACTGAGACAGATCCCTTCAACTGTAGCTCATTCTGTCAGCTGATTCTGTCTCTGTGCTGGCAGGGCATAACCACCACCAGACAGACATAATGCAGCTAGGCTAATCAAATGAGTGACAGGTATGTGGGGTTTAGCCCGGCTGTGGAGAAGACTATAAATATAATTTGAGGTCGTTCTGACTGGCCCTAACAAAGGGTCCTTTACCTATGAAAATAAAAGTCGTCTCATCATTCTTCTGGTTCCTTTGAGGGTTTGATGTGAACTTACATGAATTCTCTTTCAGTTCATTCCACCGCAAAGCCCTAGTCTAAAATATCCAGTTTGTGCATTGCTGTTGCCTACCTCTTAATCTTAATGTGAAGCTTTTCAGGCCTGTTGATGTGTATCAATCCCATCAGTTTTTGTTAAGGTCTTTGAAAAATGTCTAATGCCGTCTTGTCTACTTGTCTCCTGGGGTTCAGGTTGGTGTGGTAAGAGAGGGAACTAACAGAGGGAGGAAGGACCGCCTGGGGGCTTCACTGTCCAGGCACGTGAGGTGAGATCACCATGTTTCTTGTACTCCTGTGTGTCCTGCTATGTGGGAGTCTGACGGCTCAGACTTTATCTCCACATGTCTGTCTGACCATGACTGCTTTCTGGAAACCTGTTGAAGTGTAGCAGTAGCTATAGCTTATATGAATCGGCAGGTCTTAATTTAGGAAATATTCGAACATAATTGAAGATGGCCTACATACCATTTTTTTTATTGGACAAAAGTCCTAATTTGTAGTTTTTCACACCCCCTCCCCCTTAATCGTCACTTTGAAGTAGGATAATACTTTACCTGAATTTCCAAGGGAACATTACTGTCCATCCTCTTAGTTAAAAGGTAAGATAGTGATCCTAGTGTGTAGCCAGGCCTTTTCTGTGGCCTGTAGCTGTGTACCAGCAATGTAAAACCAGTGAGGCCATGCCAGGTTAAGAACAGGTGAATGATTAATTTCTAACAGGCTGCTAGATGTGGACAATTCCAGCGTTATGAATGTGACATTTGCACTCAAGGCGGAGCTGAGAGATATGACTCTAGGCTCAAAACCACGCCACTGCAAGGCCGCAGCCTGTTATTCCCGCGATCGTTGTTTCCTACGCCATATTAATGATTTTACAGAAAACTGAAATGAGATTGATAGTGGTGTCTAGCTAGCGAATGTAGCTAGAGGTACCATACCATACCATTTTATTTATAGAGCACATTTAAAAACAACAAAGTTGACCAAAGTGCTGTACAAGTCAAACAACAATAATACACAAAGAACACATAGTAAAACATACGCAGTATGTCACATGAAAAACAGCATGCAACCATGGAGATGATAACATGGCACTAACGCTATCATGTTTATCAGGGAGAGAGGACAATGACATTTGTCATAGTGGCATCGAGTGTGGATGGTCCAGCTAGCCAGCTATATTTGAGGTAGCATGGTGCTGTCAACAGCCCTCGTTCTCTAGCCTGCCGACTTGCTCTTAGCTGAGCTCATTTACATATGAAAAAAAGTGCTCACTCCGCTAAATCTGATCTCGTGGTCAACAAAGGGGTATAGAGGCATGCTAGAACGCTTATTCTGATTGGTTTTTGAGCAAAAATACTCAGACATGTTTTGGGGATCCCAATGACCTATATTAAATAGTTGAAAATTAGCGTCGTAGAACACCTTTTAACATCAAACACTGCAAGTGATGTCGTTTTTAGTCATGCGGGCCCAAATCTAATACTCTATGATTCCAATCTTAAATGAGCACAGTCACATTTGGTTCAGTTGATATTATTTTGATTAAATGCTTAAATTGTGTGTGTAGACCTTTTAAAATCACCTCCTATATTGGAAATACCGCAACAAAATTGTGCTTCCATTTTCCATATAGAGAAACAGTTATACGAACTGTGATTTTAAAAACACCTACATACAGAATTTAAGCATTTAATCCAACTGAAACAAGTGTGACTGTTCCCCTTTAATTAGCAAGAAAGAATGGCAAGTTCCACAATGTAAACTGTATAGCACCATAAGGCACTGATCTACTATTTACTCAAATAAAATAAATAAAATATCCCAAATGGAAAATATTAGCTGTTCATCAGCTGATCTTCAGTGTTGCCAAGAAGCTGTGGTAATTTGGTTTACGGTAGGTTAGCAGCAAATGATGTGCGGGAAATTCAGTGACTTGTGGACGACATGGGAACTCCAAAACACACATAAGGGGTGAAATCACAGGTCTTTTCGTCTTGAAAAACCGAGGAGAGTGCTGAAAATGTACCTATTTTGCTTTCTAAGCGATAGTAGAATTCTAAAACCGACGCATCCGACAGTAATGCCTAAGGCATGCTATCGAGGTACATTGAAAACTATATAGGTATAGGGCTATATAAAGACAAATCCACTAACAAATCGTTTCTTTGTAATTTATTGTCATAATAAATCCTCAAATTGATAGCTATGCATGTAGAGTGGTTTTCCTATAAGCAATTTAACACAGTTGCTGCCCAGGTCGTTGGCCTGTGCTAACGCTACAGTGAGATACAGTAATGAAACAACTCCTTGACATGGTAAATGTTTGATAACATCGCTGAATATCTCATCACTATTTCGCTCATTAAGGATGTTACAATGAGCGAAAACATAATTTTTCCTTTTGGTGAATTTTGGAGCTCCCATTGATGACGCGGGGGCCATGGCGCCTGAACTACATACTACCAGGCCTAAAACTTGGCTGCTGTGTTGACAGCTGCCAGTGAACCAACATATTCACAGCAAGTAAACTTATTAGTTCATTTAAAACTGTGCTAACTACCTGGGACTGTCACTAGTCAGCTAGCTGTAGTGTTCCAGGCAACCAAATAAGGTACCAAAGGAGAGCTGGCTAACACAACAAGTTTTGTTGGCAATTTGTTTTGACAACTAGTCAGTTGATACTGTATGTTGAACAACAAACAAGCAATACCGCATTATCATCATATCTAGCTTGGTAGCAAAGTTAACTTGCCCAGCTGGCATGGTTACTCAGGGCGGCTACTTACTGGAAGCAAATGTAATAGGCACTTAACATTAAATGTACACACGGTTCCAAATGCATGTTCATTGGATGTCATTGCTGTTCATCTGGGAAATATCCTTACCCTCAAAACATAGAAATTTGGTTCACATTCTTTGCTTATAGATTTTTTTTTTGTGTGTTTTCTTTATCAGATATTTTTAAGGAATAGCACAGTCTCATTTCTAGAATGAAAATCAGATGCTTTCGATGGCAGGCCAATTGATCGGGCCATCCCTAAATAAAATGTTTTTCCCAATTTCCCATGAGATGCTTTGACCTTGGGACTTGGCCTATTACTTTGCAGCATTATAGAGGGTCCTAGGCCAAACCCTAACCTGACACATTCCTGATAACCGTTCTCATCCCTAGGAATGTACCTACACAACACAATGCTGAAATGCAATTCATATTGAAACATTATCTATTTCTGAATCCTTTAATAGTGTTACATTTGCGATATGCAGTATGATCCGTTTGTGGGTTTTAAAAGCATTTCACTGTAACCATATTTTCAGTACACTCGGAACTATAGGAAAGTACAGTATATGGAGACAAATACAGAATATAAAACCAAAAATTCAAAACTTTTTTTTGTGAAAATTACAGCATAAATTCCCCAAAGAGCTTTGCAATTCTTCATCTGATACATTAAGGCCATTGTTTGAGGACGGCTAGCTAGAATTTCTATGGCCGTCACAGAGACAAAGCTGTTATGAGCTTGTGTTTATCTGATATTGTACACTGACTGGCGGTCACACACACACACACACACACACACATACACACAAACACACATACACACATACACACCAGAGAAATGCCTGCCCAGCCTCCACCCTCCAGCACCGGTCCAGGCTCTTGCTGTAAAATGGTAGGAAGGGCTAGGTCCCAAGCAAAATATCCCAGTTGTGTGCCAGGGAAAGCGCAATGCCATGTGCAGCGGTCAGATAACATCGGGGCCAGAGGCCAGCTGCGCAGGGTAGGGATCCCAAGCAGCAGGGCGACCCATCAGCTCTGACACCCAAACGCTGGTCCACTGCTGGGTCAGGTTCCTGCAGAACCCGCCGCCGCCCCTGTTGCCGTCCCCTCAGAAAAGCTGTCTGCGTCTGCATGTCTGTCCCCTTCTAAAAAGGGGCAGGAGGGCATATCTGTGTGTGCGTGTGTGTTGTCCAGCTAATTACAGGCATGAACGAGTTGGCCTGTTTCCTCCCTCAGCCCACAGTTCTCAGCCGTGAATCTCACTAAATCTCCATCTCGTCTGGTATTTCACGACGCTACACCAACTCTCTCTCTCACACGCCCACGCACACACAAAGAGAGGATGGACCTCCTGTTGGTACCAACAGGCTTTTTGATAGGCTTTTATTGCTGTACCAGAACCCAACAATGGCCATTCAGATAAGACCATTCCTGCTGTTGGTTGGCGTCATTTTTGGTGACTGTTAGGGCGTAGACGATATTTCGGACCTCCAGAGTGCAACTAAATTGGTCCCATTTGCAATCATTTCTCTGTCCAATGCAGATTTTTTATTGGATGCACCAGTGCACCCGTTAGAGTCTAGCTGGTCAGATTCACATTTTCTTTTCTTCTTTTGAAACATTACATCTGCGTGTCATGGCAAGTGCTAATGTGCACTCAAGTTTGGTTTAGTTGACTTAAGGCTACAACACTGTGCATTGTAGTACTAGCATATAGGACTTCTTTCTCAAGTCTCTTAAAGTGACCATTCCTTCAAAAATGCATGTACATGTACAGTATGGGAAGTCCTATAGAACTACAGTATAGGAAGTCATAGAAAGTACAACAATGCATGTCTATTGTACTGTGTTGAATATTTGCTTTGCCTATAGATTGAACAATTTCTAATGGAGTGCAAGCAAAAGTTATTGAAATGAGAAGGAGTTTGTGTTTTGTAACATACTGTAACTTGAATAGAAGGACATGTAAAATATACAGTGCCAAACATACAGTAGGCCTACTGTAAGATACTGTAAGCCTTGTTAATGTCTGTTATTTTCTGTTAGTAACTTTAAAAAGCCAGGGGCCCAGGTCGCCAGTGTCAAATTCACCTTCATGTCAAGTCTTGTATAGCAAACTTAGGTTAATAATGTGTTCTGAGTAGTGTGTGTATATTAAGTCAAGCTTTGGCATTCAAAGTAATATTTGCACCTTATATGCTTATAAACGGTTGATGTACTTTGATTTCAAAGCAAATCCATACAGATGTCTGATCACTCCAGCATGGGGAAAAAACAACAGTTTTTCTTCCATCAAGTTTAAGACCTGTCCACTGCTGGTATTCTTGATGTGATAAGAGTTGACCCCCTTCTACATCTTACAGTTCAAAGTTAGAAAGTCATGCTCAGCGATTAGTGCAAACTATACTCAAGTAGACTATGCAGACCTGTGCTCAACACTAAAATTGGTGGATGAATGAATGAATGAATCCTTCGCTGTACAGATGCAGTGATGTGCTTCTTGTCTTGTTGTTTCAGTGAAGTGGCCTTGCTCTGTGGGCTTGGTGACACGTGTGCAGCATTATGGAGAAAGAAGATGTGAAGATCATCAACAAGGGGGAGGAAGATGAGATGGTGTGTACTTGGTCCCTATTTTTCACAAACACCAACCCCTGAAACTTAGCACGACACTGTAGTCATTTTCCTGATTTATGTTTTGTGAAATAATTTTTATGAAATGATGTTGAAAATATCTCATTCATTCTACTATGCATTTATTTTGCCTTGTACTTGCTTCAGTGGCTGCCTGTTTCACTGCCAACAATGGTCACAATCCAGATATGTGACCTGAAATTCTCACCATAGGCTAGCGGTGGCACAACAAATATAAATTCATTGTTGAACATTTATAATTCTCATAGAACTGCGTGTAATGGTGGGTGCTGACGCACCACACATCCGTGACAGACCTTAGTGAATTAGTTTAGTTGCTTGTAGGCTAGAATACATTGCAGTGTTAGCCAGTGTTGTAGTCAAGTCACTAATCTGAAGTCCGAGTTGAGTCTCGAGTCCCCAGTGTTTGAGTCCCAAGTCTGTCACCAAAGAAAAGTCTGAGTCAAGGCCCCATTACCCTAGTCCGAGTCTGAGTCATCAAGGTTGAATCTGAGTCAAGTTCCAAGATGGGCTCAAGTGCTCCACTCTGGCACAGTCAAAGAGCTGACACACAAACAAAAATGATCTTGCATGATGTTGTAACATCATGAGATCCTATGATACGATGACACATAGTTGGTCTGAAACAAACCCATCGAAATAGAGAACCGATACTACAGTAACTGATGCTGTGAAAAAGGGGAAAAAATAGACTGACGAGAGTCCTTGTCTCCAACTTATAAGTCCGAATGAAGTCAATGCTTGACTTCAAGTCCAAGTCATCAGAGCTCAAGTCCCAGTCGAAAATCAGGACTTGAGTCAGACTCGAGTCCGAGTCCTGGACTTGAGTACTACAGCACTGGTGCTAGCAAGGAGTTAGCACCAGTGCTCATGTCCGTTCCATTCAAAATGCATTTACGTGTTGGGAAGCTGTTTATGGTTAGCCTAGAGTTAAAAAAATAAAATAAAAGTACAACAAATCATGGCTATTGTACTGTATTTGGATTTCAAATACTCAAAAATAAATCTGTTTCGCCACATAAACTCAGTCAATAATGAAATGACACAATCTTCCTGCATCATCTTAGGGAAGTCAGCTGTGTGGAGACTTCTACAGTAAGTGTCGGCCATACTGCTCTACCTAAAAAAAAAAAAAATAGTGTTCTAACCTCCTGTCCTCCCTCCGTGGCCCCCTACAGGAGCTCCAAGGGTACCAGCTGTGTCGGTGGCGCCTGACGTTGGTGAGCCTGGGAGTGCTGTGTACAGGGGGCTTCCTCCTCCTGCTACTCTACTGGATGCCTGAGTGGTGTGTGAAGGCCACCTGCACCCGGACCATGGTCAGAGATGCCCAGGTGGTGCTGCTCCAATCCACAGTATGTACCTGACTGACTCATTCATGAACACACACACACACACACACACGTATGTATGTATGTATGTATGTACAGTACGAGCGAACGAACATGCATGTGAGTAGGACCGACACACACACATAGGTTGCCAACAACGTTTTTGTGTTGCAGGACGAGTTCAAGCGCTGGTTCTTGGCAAAGGTCCGTGTGATGCTAGCCCCTGGGAGAAACCCCTTTGAGAGCCTGGAGACCCAGACCAACGGACACCCATCCAGCCATCCCTCCGACAGCCCTGCCCAGGAGTTCATCAGGAAATATGCTGAATATCAGCCTACCCAGGTCATATAGACACACGCACACACATCAGTTTCTGCTTCAGATCTGTACTATTGTAATATGCTGATGGTCTTTTCTGCCCATCAGATCCGCTATTTCACATTACACAGCACAAAATACTACTGGAACGACGAGATTCAGAATTTTGAAGTATTAACGTAAGCAGTCTCCCGTTTCTTCCTTGCTCTTTCTTTTAAAACACTAGTATAACACTAGTACATGTATAACCCTAAGTGCATTCACCTGAGAACTCCTATTAATCCATCATGTTCCAAGAATGTCTACTTACAGTGAGTTTTGCCTCCCCATTGCTACCCATCGATACAAACACATTCACCATAGGGGCCTGGAGGATCTGGAAGTAAGCTGCTCCACCATACACACAGAGCATAGCAATGGGCTGACCCGGAACCAACAGGAATACCGGTAACTCTACCTAATCCACATGTTGACAGCACAGTGTGTGTGTGTGTGTGCGCATACGCTTGTCCAGAGTTTGTGACCTGCCACACTGAACTACTTAGTGGAGAATTGTCTGTCTCACAAGCCTTAATTACTGTCACTTTTTATTCGTGTGTGTGTGGTGTGTGAGCAAGATACAGTACCTTCAAAGAGCAGGTCAGAGGCACTGATATTCCAACTTGAGCACTGTAAAACTACAACCTTTGTTCTTGTTTTCACCTGACAGGAGACTGTTTTTTGGAGTGAATGAAATTGCAGTGAAAGTGCCTTCAGTTTTCAAGCTGCTAATCAAAGAGGTAGGGATGGTCTCTAATTTGGACTCCTAAGACATTCTAGGCCATCTTAGAATGAAATGGAATTAGAATGAAAGTAATCCTAATGAGAAACAATGACACAATCTGTATTGTGTTAAAAAAAGGTTTTTCTATACAGGAAAAAAATTAACACTTTATTTGTAGTTTCACATGCACAATATCCACATTATCCTTCTATGTAATTTAGGGTCGGTACACAAAAGCAAGTAGAGATGTAACAGTATGAAAATGTCATATCCTGATTATAGTGACCAAAATTATAACGGTTAACAGTATTATCACAGTATTGTTAAAATGTGCTGAAAATGTTCAAAAACTACTGATACACACTGAAATCATTTCAACAAGTTTTATATTGAAAACCACAAATAAAGTTAGCAGCACTATGCACTTTTTGTTTGCATAAACATTAAAATAGTGTCTTGGAGATGGTTGCTAACATTGGTTGATGCTGGACAGTATTTACTGTGAGTTTTTCCGAGCGTAGAAATCAAACATGGTTTTAATGATAATTTTATCGCAATAAATTTTATCAAATTTTATAATGGTTTATCATTATCCCGGTTATCGTTACATCCCTATTAGTAAGCCTCTAAAATTATTAGAAATTTGTTTCAATCCAAATTCAAAATATTGTCATTTACGTTTTTTAAATGTTCTTAATAGTGGGGTTGCATTGGGCATGGTGGTTATGATCAGATTTTTTTACGCACATAATTTCGCAAACCAATCATAAGAACCTCCACGTCAGTTGTCCCACCCCTATTGGGCTTATTGCTCGTCACTTACCCAGCTAACTAGACTGACAGCAACTGGCAATTTGGTCTCCAAGTAGTGCTAAATATTTTCCACATTTTTTTTTTTTTTTTTTACAGATTATGAAAATGCTGATTGTAATCGGTAGTGCAAATCTGACAATTTCGATAGCTTTGTTCTCAGCCATTTCAACATATTTCCATACGAAACTTTAACACCTACAGAATTTCCGCTAAAAATGTAACACCCACAGAATACAACTAGAATGCACCACAACAAAAACAATATACACACTACAGCACCAGCCTCATTCAGTAAACATTAGCCAAAGTCTGCATATTCAATCAATCAATCAAAGCTTTATTTGTATAGCGCATTTCATACCCAGAGGCAACACAATGCGCTTTACAGAGAACAAGGGAGGTGGGCAGACATCCCACCCCTACATATTCCAGAGGGAAGCAAAAAAACAGTAATCACCCAGGGGCCAGATAAGTGAGCTGTAAAAATTCTTCCCTGACCCCTCTCAACGAGGCTATCGAGCAAGCTCCTGGAGTATGTTTGTCTACCGGCTAAGAACATTTATAGAGCAATAAATAACAGTATATTCTGCAGATTAGCTTTAAACGTGTTGGTGTATTTTATGGTAGCAGGATCATCAGAATGTAGGTTAGCCTTACATCATTTCATATCAATTATTGGAATGACATTTTAATTTAAAAATAAATATATATATAAAATTAAATATTGAGTTGTAAAAAAAACTCAAAAACATGCTGTAAGAAAGTCAAACAAGCATCCAAACTCTTAATTTGTCCTCTGCGATACCAAGGTTCTTCAGCATACTCAGCTTTGACACTTTTGGCCATATGATGGAATTGTGGAATCTAGACATAAAATGTGATTTTAGACATAAACACAATAGCACAGAATTGAGAGATTCTGGTGAAAGTGAATAAAAAAAAACATATTTTGAGCTATTTGTAACAAATTATGACAAACAAAGACATGTTTAACACTATATCCCTCTGTTTTGTCATGATCGTCAGGATTTCTGACCTACCTGGTTTTTCAAGTAGACTGAACATTCTATTTCAACCTTTTCAACTGTATTTTTCACTGATACTCAATATTTAATGGTCAATCGTCATTTAAATAAGTTCATTGATTAAAGTTAAATCCATTGATTCTTTAAGAAAATAATTTAACCCCTTGCTTGCACGTATTTTGTCAATCCATATCCATTTCTCCATTTGTGAATGTCTTTGTGAACAGATCATGTACATGTATGGTGACAATATAGCCCATTTTAAACAAGTAGAATACGTTCCAATCTTAACTATCATGTTGGTCTCCTGAACTATTTGCTGTCCAAATCACTGAGTAGCCTGTCTACATTTACAGTAAGTTGCATTTCTCCATTTCCAGCCCATCCCTTTAAGAAGAAGAAAATGACAACTGCCATGCTAAAATTTGATCCTACTGTAATCATTGAGTTATTCAATGAGGAAAATGGGTAAAGTACAGTAGACCAACAGAGCTACAGTACTAAAGAAAGTGTCAAAGCTGAGTATGCAGGAGAACTTTGCAACTGCAAAGGTCAAATTACAGTAAGAGATTCACAAAGAATCTTAGAGAATTTATTGAAATTTTCACTGTGGGCGGCTGTGGCTCAGGAGGTAGAGCAAGTCGTCCAATGACCGCAAGGTCGGCGGTTTGATTCCCGGCTGCTCCACATGTCGAAGTGTCCTTGAGCAAGACACTGAACCCCAAACTGCTCCCAATGAGCAGGATAGAGGCTTGCATGGCAGCTTGCCGCCATTGGTGTGTAAATGTATGTGTGAATGGGTGAATGAGAGGCCTTCATTGTAAAGCACATTGTCCATTAAGGTAGAAAGGCGCTACTGTATATACAGTAAGTGCATTCCAAAAAATCCTAGATAAAAGTTTCCCCAATTCATGAAGCTGCCCAGACCAACTTTTACTAAGGAATGGCTTGAACATTTTAGCTAAGGAAGGGCAGGGTTGTTGCTACAGTACTTACTGGTGCATCATAATCAATCAGGATTGATTGATTATTACTGTGAGAGGTACACTGTAGATGTGGGGGGTGCCTGCCTTGTGTGTTGGTGAATTCATCACAAAGAGAAATACAAATTGGCTGGAATGGAGTTTAAACAATGTAGGTTAGTTGCGATTATAGGACCATTTAAAATCACATGGTGACATTATAGTAACATTGTTTTAACATAATTCACCTATACCTTAGTCTACTTTTTACCCATATTATAATCATAGAATATTTGAAAAGGGGACACATTTTCTTCCATGGAAGACTCAAGTTAATAGTCAAGTGGAAAAATAAATGAATCGCTGGTACTATTTTGGGGACTGGGGAGGGTATGGATAGTTTGGGTTATGACGCTAGTCTGACTCACCGGATGTAGGTTTTGGAGATGAGCCTTATCATTGGGTTTATTACTGCCCAATCAGTGTCAACAGGAAATTCTCCCGGCCAATCAGATTCCATCCAGACTTCTCCCCTTCTGCTATCTGCGTGTTACACTTTTAAAAGGAGAGGCTAGCCCCCTTCATGAAACAACAGCAACCTACAGTAGCAACCGCTCCGCCCAAGACGACTGTGATTGGTTTAAAGATATACAGCGTTTTCCTCCCCCCTCTATCTTCGAATGGTAATGATTGCAGCCAGACCTTTCTCCAGTGCTGACACAGCGTAAACAAAGTGTGGAGATAGGTCTGGTTATGCAAGTCTATGACTGCTGACTACTGGCTGTGACAGTCCAAAATCATCCCCACTGCATGCATTGTCCCTGTGGCTAATAGCACCATAATGCCACCACTTTTATCTGTGGTGTTATGGTGTTGCTTTGTTTTTTTGGAAGTTCCACAGTAAACAAAATGTCCTGATTGACACCGTACGTACGTCCTTACCAACTCTTGGTTGCTAAACATCTAACATCTCACCGATTACGACATGCATTACCTGCCGCAGTAATTTTCCTTTCTTTAGGAATTATTTTAACTCCTAAAAGTCCTCCCCACTACTCCTAAATACTCCTAGGTTTATGAGCTAATTTAGTGCTATAATTGCCCATTTAGGAGCAACTTTTAGCACATGATTTGTGAATATGGCCCCTAGTGTCAATTTGAATTTCCTGTCTTTTTGAGCTTTTCACAACTCTTAAACATTTAAAAAATATATATTTGTACTTTAATTAATATTTTTTGCATTAAATAGAACAATATCTAGCTACATTTATTTCACTGAGATCATAAAGAAAGCAAGACAGACTTCCAAAAAATGTCACGCTTGACATCTTAATGGGAATGTTCTTTTGAATGCAAGCTGAGACTTGAGATTTTAGTGACTAGGCCATTTTAGTGTTCTGCTAGTCTGTAGTGGTCTATTGGGTGCACTGTGAGTGAATAGAGCCAACAATAGCAATACAAACAGCCTTGTCCTCCCCACGTCCCCTCTGCTCTTTTTTTCCCTTTCTCTCTCTCTGACCTCTTTCTCTCTCTTTTGGGATTTTTGATTTGAAAACATAGAATGTTCATAATTGTAAGTTCCAAAATGAAAGGCTATTTAACATTCATGCCATTTAAACTTTGATGTTTTGTCTACAGTATGTGAACACATATAAAAATGACCTAACTCTCCCCTCTATCAACTGTTTCATCTTCCTCCTCTCCACCACTCTTTCACTCTCCTTCTTCTCCTTTCTGACCCTCTTCTCCGTACAGGTCCTCAACCCTTTCTACATCTTCCAGCTCTTCAGTGTGATTCTGTGGAGTGCAGATGAGTACTACTACTATGCTGTTGCCATCGTCTTCATGTCCGTCATATCTATTGCTACCTCTCTGTACACCATCAAAAAGGTTTGTAAGACCTGGCCCTGGGCCATGCCTGAGCCGGGAATTAACCATGTGTAACACACACACACATACACAGACAGACAGACACACACACACACACACACACAGACACACACACGCACCAAGTCTAATCCCGACCCATTCAGGCTTACATGAAAGGCCCATCTCTGTATTGTCTGCTAACTTTGGGTTCATGGGTTCATGAGAGGGAGGGGTCTCTGGAACTTTATGGGAAAATCTTCAACCTGTTTGAAGTTTGTCGATGCATCATAAGACGTGTGTATTGTTTTTGTTCACTTGTTCATTTGCTGAACCTCTCCTCTTTCCTTTGTCCCTCTTCCAGCAATATGTCATGCTTCATGACATGGTGGCAACTCACAGTATTGTCAGAGTCTCCATCTGCAGAGCCAACAATGGTTAGTCAGTTAAAACACATTTAAATTACACTACCTATGTCTTTATTGTGCTGACCTCAACTGTTTTCTACAGTACATGTTGCTATTCAGTGTCCGGTATGCTAGTATTCAAGTTTTATTGCTAGTTTGTTTCCCATAAAGCTCTCAGACTGAACTTGCAAACTTGTTCAATGTTATATTATTTGAGAACAAATGCTCTTGTTTTCTAACTAGGGATGTTAATAGTTAAGCGACTATCGATTAATTGCCAATAAGAATTTACTTGAGTAAGATTTGGTTACTCGATGAATTGCTTGTTAATGGAACAGAACTTTTTTGGGGGGCAAAGAACGTTTTCAACAGGGTGAAATGTAATCATGATTTAAGGCCTGACTGCACATGAGGGTGCCCCGCCATGTAGTGAAGGCTAATTAGGATACCGGGAAATTTCAACAACACAGCGGAAGAAGACAAAACAATGAAGCGAGCAAAGCGCAGTCCGGCACGGGACGTTCTTATCAATTAATCGACTATTGTTTGTTAAGGTTAACATTTATCGATTAATGAAATTCCTTGAAATTTGCAACCCTATTTCTAACAAATGACCCCATTGGCCAATAAAGTTATTTGGTATTTGGACCAGTGGGATCGTTTTGCAAATATGTATTGGAAGGAAAATAAATCCAAAACCTCATGGTCATTGCTTTTTATTTTCCTCTATTCCCCTATATAAGTGTTGTGTGATTGTGACTTATGTACACTTATGTACTGAACAAGACTGGGGCTTGCTCTGATGCACCGAAACCCATTCCACCCCTCCCTCCCTCAACTGTCTCCTTCTCACCCTTCCTTTCTCCTTCTCTCCCTCCCTCACTTCTCCTTCATTCCATTCATTTCCCACTCCTTCTCCCCTCCCCCCCACGGCTTGCCCGTCGACAGAGATCGAGGAGGCCATGTCCACGGACCTAGTGCCCGGTGACGTCATGGTCATCCCCAGCAATGGCACCATCATGCCCTGTGACGCCGTGCTGGTGAGCGGCACCTGCATCGTCAACGAGAGCATGCTCACAGGTGAGTCTCCTCGTCCGTCAGATCCCCATCACTCATCCAGTCTCATGGTTCACTTATTTTGTTTGACCTCCGTTGTTTCCTCTCTTTCTCTCCATCTCTCTCTCCATCTCCCGTTCTTTGTCACTGTTCTTCACCTGTCGTCACCTTTCATTGTCAATGGAAATCCTCCAAACGTGTAAACATACACCTCTTTCTCCTTTCCAGGTGAGAGTGTGCCTGTCACCAAGACCAACCTGCCCAACCTGTGCCAGGCCCAGGAGGGGAAGGAGGGGACGGACGACGAACCATACAGCACCGAGGACCACAAGAGGCACACCCTCTTCTGTGGCACCCACGTCATCCAGACCCGCTTCTACTCCGGGGAGCTGGTCAAGGCTGTGGTGGTCCGCACAGGTGCCGCGTTTGCGTGTGGGATTCTTCTGCCGTACTGCGTACCTCTTGTGTCCTGTTTTTTTTTTTAACTTGTCTCGAATCCTCTCTCCCTTATCCTCCCTCTCCTTTTCCTCTCTTCTCTTCCACCCCTTCTCTCTGTCGCTTTCCGATATCCGATGACCAGGCTTCAGTACGGCCAAGGGCCAGCTGGTGCGCTCCATCCTCTACCCCAAGCCCACAGACTTCAAGCTGTACCGCGACGCCTACCTCTTCCTGCTTTGCCTGGTGGCCGTGGCTGGCATCGGCTTCATCTACTCCATAGTCCACAGCATCATGCACAAGGTACAGCACCCCTGTACAGAAAACCTGTGCTGTGTTCAAATTCAGCCAACAGGCAGACATTCGTGTTTTCTTTGAACGGTTAAATTTGAACGGATAGTCCTTCTATGGTCAACAATGATTTTCTGGATGATATATTTTGGATGTAGTCCCGTTAGTACAACCAAATTTAATGTTAGTTAGAAGTAAAAGGGCTTCTGGTATTCAATTCATTCATTCTATCATACAATTACATTTCCCTCAGTCCAGCATCTGTTTTTGTTCACCGTGTCAGACCATTCGCTTATGTTTGCAAAGGTTTGTGGCGAACACAAAGCTTATTGAAAAAAAGTTAAACCCTTTTAGTACAGTGAGTACAGTGCCAACATTCCAAATATTAATTGGATTTTTCCTATATTACTAGAAAGCACAGTTTCTCAGCTTTCAGTAGTGTTGGATTTTTAAAAAGATTATATACAGTGTATATATATGTATTTATTTATTTTTTAAAGATATTTTTACATTTTTGCAGGCGAGAAGGTTGTATTCAAAGGGTTAAAACAGTTTGCAAACGTTCGTGAACCTTTTCCATGTAAGCTGAATTTGAACGTACCCCTGCTTTAATGGGTACCAAGCATCAAAAGCAAATCTATTGTTAAGATGTAAATCAACATTGTTTTTCACTGTTCCCTAGGTGCCAGCTAAGACCATCATCATAGAGTCCCTGGACATCATCACCATCACTGTGCCCCCAGCGCTTCCCGCTGCCATGACGGCAGGCATCGTCTACGCCCAGCGCCGCCTCAAACGCATCGGCATCTTCTGCATCAGTCCCCAGAGGATCAACATCTGTGGCCAGCTCAACCTGGTCTGCTTTGACAAGGTAGGGACATATACTGTATATTCACACTCTCTCTCTCTCTCTCTCTCTCTCTCTCTCTCTCTCTCTCTCTCTCTCTCTCTCTCTATATATATATATATAAAATATAAATATATAATAAAAATAATTTAAAAAAACAACAGTAATTGTCCATGGTGTAGTTTGGCAGTCTGAAGAGAATCTGAGGCACTCTGTGAATTAATAAAATAAAAATAAACTTCATTGAATCATGGACCACAATATGAATTTCAGGTTTTTCAGGAAGTTGGTATTTTGTGTCGCGTCCCTTACAGTAGAACACAAAATTGCTTTGGTACTGTACAGTAGTCCTGTGGTTAATGCTTCCCAAGCTTTTTGCAGAATGACAGATGTTACTATTATTAGTAGTAGTACTAGTAGTATTATTATTGTTTATTTGTATTGACTGTAATTTTATATAGTGTTTTTATGTAAGTAAACTATCCAGATTAATACCTTTAAACAATTCTTCTTAGGGGGCCTAAGACTGCACAGTACTGTATATACAGTATGCACTCAAGTGTCATTGTAATAATCTAGTGGTGTTAAATACTGTTCTTCTATCCGGTCAGACGGGCACGCTGACAGAGGACGGACTAGACCTGTGGGGGGTCCAGAGAGTTGAGAATGGCAGGTGAGAGGAATCATAATCATTAAAGTTATAACTAATGAGCTCCTAGTCATACTGATCAAATCATCATCCACTAGTTATCTTTATCCTCATCAGATGAACAACATACCACCATATCTGCTTTCTCCATCTGAGCCTCACAAGAATGTGCCAGTACATATATGAGATCTCAGTACTTACCACTCCTTTACTTGTCATCCAAGATCATGGCTGATTATTAGTCGAACATGTCAACACTAAAATAGCGCAGTTCTTTCTGTGGTCATCTTGCCAACTGTCTGTTGTGTAATTCTTTGTCCTGTAGTGGCATATGTCCATGTCGTTGCCATGTTTTGCTCTAGCTTTGCTAAACTTAAAACAAGTGACATGTAGCCTTAAAATATTTTTTTTCTTCTTTTTTTTTCTTCCTTTTTTTCTTCTTTTTTTTTTTTTTTTTTTTTTAAACCCTCTGGCTCTGCTCTACCTCTCTTCCAGTTTCCATATTTCAGAGGAGAACACATACAAGGAGAGCCTGGTCAAGTCCCAGTTCGTGGCCTGCATGGCCACCTGCCACTCCCTCACCAAGATCGAGGGACAGCTCTCTGGGGACCCGCTAGACCTGAAGATGTTTGAGGCCACAGGCTGGGTGAGTGACTGTACCCGTGGACGACCTCACCCCTCCCTTTGTGCCCCCAGGCCCCTGGGTCTCTGCTCCCCTCCTTCTGGAATCCCTGAAAGTCAGGGGTCAATTATTTTATACAGAAATGTATACCTGCTTGGAATATGATACAGGTTAGGTATAGCATAGAAGATCATGGTCTGGAGCTATAGTGTGTTTTTGAGTGTCTACCCTTTTCTGGGGCCTTTTTTTTTTTTTAATCAATATTACGTAGAAACTATTCTAGAAAACAAAATGTTTAATGTTTGTAGTGGTCAACTATTTAACAGGCTGTGTCATTGCTGTGCGTAGATTTGTCTCACACTTTCCATGGAAATGACCCCACGCATGGTTTATGCACGATAGATAAATCAGGCCCTGAACTCCACCTCAGTCTCTCCTCTATTCCACTATCTCTCCATGTCGCTATGCTTTAGATCCTGGAGGAAGCTACAGAGGAGGAGACCTCACTTCATAACCGCATCATGCCCACTGTGGTGCGACCCCCCAAGCAGCTGCTGCCCCCCGAGCCCGCAGCCTCCCCAGAGCAGGACATGGTATGTTCCAGTATGCCCTTTTCCTCCTGAAAGTGGACACAACCGTACTTTAGCTCTGAAATCACTTCTCAGTCATAAAGAGACGTACAGTCACGCTTGTTTCAGTTGATGATATTTGGATTAAATGCTTTTTTATTTTATTTTTTTTATATATTTTTTTATTTGATATTTTGAAAATGCTTAAATTCTGCCTGTATAAAATAGAATTGAATACAGACCTTACTTCATAGGGGTGCACCAAAATGTCATATATAAAGCATTTTTATTTTTCAGTGCCAACCAACACTTTTAAAGATGCACAACAAAACAAAATTTAAAAAGTTAATATCCATCAATGCCAGTCTGAAATCTGTTGTGCACACCTGTACTGCGAGCTTAAGTGTTATGAAGTTTAGGCTTACCTGTAGATTGACTGCTTATGTTAGCATTATTTACTGAAGGTGAACTAAGGGTTAGGTTAGCATACTTTATAACATTATACTGAAGTACTTGGAATCAGTACTTGGTAGGCTACAGGGATCTGTATGAAAGAAGTGGTATTAATGCAACTCTATTATTTACATGTCCGAACATTTTCCAGATCTCTTTGAGAAATTTCAGCTACTTTTTCCTCATATGACAAGACATGTATCTTTATCTATTCCCAATCCTGCTCTGTATATTTTCCTTGTGCAATTAAAACTTTTTTTTTTTTTTTTAAGTATTGATATATTGATTTTATTGCACAGCTTTATTAGTGCCTAAAATATGGCAACACAACTTTGGATTTTGATCATGATGCATTTTCTGATTGTACATCCTCTTTTCTCTTCCCCCTCACTTTTCTCAGGAGCTGTATGAATTGTCGGTAAGTGTCTATTGTATCTCTCTCTTGTGTTCTTTCTGAATGAGTTTTAGAGAACAGATGGAAGTGTAAAGGTCTTCTCTGTGCTCTGTTCCCAGTCGGCCTATGAGATCGGCATTGTGCGCCAGTTCCCCTTCTCCTCCGCCCTCCAGAGGATGAGCGTGGTGGCCCGGCTCCTGGGAGAGAGGCGCATGGATGCCTACCTCAAGGGGGCGCCAGAGGTGGTGGCCAGCCTCTGCAAGAAGGACTCGGGTAACATATAATTAGTTTCCCGCAAATGTTCTTATTTTTGTAAACACACACACACCTATACAGTCCATAGCAATTTGCGGTCGATTCATGGGGCAATAACTGAACAATTTTGTCTTTGCATTGAGTTACAGTAAAGTTACAGAAGGTGAGTTACTGCCGTATATACAGGTGCATCTCAGAAAATAAGAATATTGTGAAAGTCCAATATTTTTCATAATTTAATTCAAACAGTGAAACCTTCATGTATTCTAGATCCATTATACAAAGTGAAATATTTCAAGCCTTTTTTGTTTTAATCAATTGTACAGTATGTTCAGTATGTTCATTTATATACCGGTACTCAAAACTTGGTGGGGGCTCCTTTTGCACAAATTACTGCATCAACGTGGAGCGTGGCATGGAGGCAATCAGCCTTGAAATATTTCGCTACATGTGTAATGAATCTATAATATATGAAAGTTTCATTTTTTCCATTTGGTTAACATTTTCACCTTGGTAAAGACAGTGTGACAGTAACCCCAGCTTTAAAGTGACTACAAAAGAATGAAATTTTACAAATTTTACGTTTGTGTTCACTGACTCACTGACTCATTGCTTACGTTTTCATGTTTTACCAACGTGATAATCCAGATAATCAATAACATGGGTAGAGGGGTCAGGATCACACTCTTTATAGGGAACCTCTTCCTGTTTACGGGTGACAGAACTGTCACTTTGAAGGTGTTGTTGCATTAAGCACAATTTCCACAGTGATAATCATGTTAAAAATTGGCATCAACACCATTTTATCCTAAAGTAAAAAATATCTAAATGTACTACAATAATGTGCATTAAACATATTGATGCTAGTAAGAGCTCAGAAAACATGAAAGAATGGAAAATAAGTAGTAACGAATAGTTGCTACTTATTTATTAGTAAAAACTAACTTAAAATTGTTTGATATTTGAAAAATATTGCTAAAATAAATTTAAGAGATAAGATCATGTGCTGTGAGTTCCAGTTTTGTTCTCCAGTGTAACAGGAAATCTCAGGGTAAAACTAATGTAAATATGTCAACCCACAGGACAAATGTCACATCATATGATATGTTTTGTAGTTAAAGCTTCATGAAATAACTTCACACTTTGGCGGCCCCTCTGGTCGTGATGAAAACTGCAGTATACTAGCGGTGCACTAGCAGTATACTAGCAGTACAGTGTACTAGCCAGTACCCTGAAATAAAAAATTATACACCTCATGGTCAAAGGAGCACACTCCCTGAGTAATGGTCTGTTTAAAATGTTTTTGAATAAGTTTGGGACACACCATTCTCACAAAAAGACACCTGTCTGGTACAATATGGATTAGGGAGCTTCTATTAATTTAATAATTTTTTTATTAGGCTACATTTTGAAGTTGAAATTGCGGGGAAGTCACACCAGTAGGACAATTTTCATGTTTGTGTGAAAATGACCAAATATCTTGTGTGTGTGTGTGTGTGTGTGTGTGTGTGTGTGTGTGTGCGTGTGTGCGTGACTGCGTGACTGCATGCCCAGTTCCAGATAACTTTTCGGAGGTTCTGGAGGACTTCACCAAGCAGGGCTTCCGGGTCATTGCCTTGGCCCACCGCCGCCTCGAGTCCAAACTCACCTGGCACAAAGTTCAGAATGTCAACAGGTACCCAACATGCTTCATCTCAGAGGCATTCATTCATTCATTCATTCATTCATTCATTCATTCATTCATACATACATATGTGAGAGTTCAACAAATAGATTTCTGTCTCTCTAATTTTTAAAGATTATGTTATTATATTAACTGTTATGAAAGCTAATAAATAAATACATGAGTTGTGATCACAACTCTTAATTTGAACTTTGCACTAACAAGGCTTTACAGCATACTCAACTTTGACATCTTCAGTACTGTAGGTCTGTTGATGCACTGAAATTCACACATGGCCTTACTGGGTAACTCAATGATTACAGTTAGATAAATCAAATTATACAACGGTTAGTTCTGGTTCTTGATTCTGATTGGCTGGAAGCCGTGTTAAAATACTTTGTAACACACACCTGGGACCGCATATCATTCCATTTTCAGTATGAATGCGCCTCCCATTTGATCCAATACATTGTAGTTGTTGTTGTTGCTTGGCAACCCATTTGTTAGGGGAACTATTTTGCTCCGCGGAATTGAGGGAATGATGCTTCGTTTTGAATAAATGTTAATATTTTACATTGCTGTGTGTCTATTTTACACTAATAGCTGTAATGTATGTTGCTGTTTTCTCAAACATGATCAAATCCTGACCAATTCATCTTTAGATACAGTAGATACTGTAGATATCAATTTTATTTATTCGCTTTTTTCCGATTCCTTATGAACAAAGACATTAAGAAACAATGGTGTATTTTTTGTTTGACGGCCGTACTGAAAAAGGAAGTTACGCCCATGTAGTGGTTACTGCAAGTGTGATTTCAGTTGGGAGTCGAGCTGAGCTGTGCACTCCAGGCCATGCTGACATTTATCACAGCTTATAGGCCTACCCTTGCCATAACTTTGAGGACATCTACTGCAATGTGTGAGAACTCCTTTTCAACATTTTGAAACGTTTTCTCCGGGCATCAGCATAATATGTTGCACAAAGTTCAACATACTATCAGTCAGAGGGAGAACGAGGAAGCTCAGTGTAATTAGTATGCGTCAGTGCTGCACAAAGACGGTAGCGTATCGTATCAAAAATAGTTAATAATAATTGTGCCCCCTCATGCAGTTCATATGCCCCCCTTAACTCTAAGCCCTATTGACATGTCTGTTTAGTAGGCCTATAAGAATTTATGACGGTCCTTTCACATTAAACATTAATGATGTTAACATGGGCCGGTTTCAAGCTTTTTTCCCCACACTTTTTTCACACCACAAAAAGTAAAAATTGTACACATTTTATGGCTTCTATGACACTTAAATTTGCTATCTGTTTGAATCATTTGTGAATCATCACGTTTCAAGAATGAGTGAGTTAGCTCCACTAAGATGAGAGTTGTGAATGTGTGTGAATAAGCCTAGCGTATTGGTTCGTTTTAAAACACGATCAATTTTTGTTAAATATGATGTGCTCATACAATATTATTTAAACATATTTTTGATATATTTAACAAAAATACCATTAAAAAATATTTTAAACTCTTTCCCAAGGACCCCCTGTAATTATGCAAGTGAGCGATACTTATACTGAGGAGTGAGTTTAACCCTTTCAACTTGGTTACAATAACAAAATGAATTCATAGGCGGATGCCTGTGCTCTCTGAGCACCCTTTCTAGTTTTATGTGAAATAGCTCAAAGGCTTGCAGGTAGCTAGCATGCCACTTCTATCAACTACGGGCTATAGGGTTAGGGTCTGGATATTTCCCTGGTGCTTGAGTCCAATACATTGTTGTTAACAGTCTGTTTGCTACAATAAAGGCACTGGAAACAGGGCTCTGATCTCAGGCCCTATTCCCACCTATGGTGCTGGATGCATGTTGTTCATATGTACTTATTTTTGTTCACTCAATAAGAAACTTAGAGATCCCCTATTACAAACTGGAAGCCTATTGTGAATTCTATAAATGTGCATACTCCATCTGACTTAAGAACACAGAGGGCTTGGACTGATGCATTTAAATGTGCTGTATTTAATCTATCAAAGTAGTATCTAAAATGGAAATGATTGATATTTGGATGCAGGAAACGGATCTTGATGTTTTGGTACTCTCAATAGACTAGTGCAGGGGTGAGCTTTTTCACAAGTTGCTTGTCCCTAGAAAGCAAAATGAGAGTAATTAAGCTAGTATTGTATTAGTTTTAGGCTATATTGTCTTTATTGGTTTGATCTGATCCCTAATAAAGGATCCTAATGCTGTTTTGGATTGGCAGGGATCACATTGAAGCCAATATGGAGTTCCTGGGCCTGATCATCATGCAGAACAAGCTGAAGGCCGAGACCCCCGGCGTACTGGAGGACCTCCGCAGAGCCAACATCCGCTCCGTCATGGTCACTGGTGAGGCCACACACTCACTCCTCTGCTCAGTTTCTTGGACAGTAACAAGCACTTCTCATTCAGTGTTTAATGTGGTAACGACAGGCGTGATAGTTGACGAAGGGCAGTTGTATGCTCTGCTGTCAACCCCAAACAAACATTTCTTTCCTCCTTATTTAACAGGGCTTGACACTAATAATAATAATTATTAAACTTAATTTGTATAGCACAAATAAATGCAGCTTATTCAAGTTCTTATTCAATCACTCAAGTAAGATAATTTTCAATGACTTTTCAATGTTATTGGCCCGATCCCTGAAACCAGTGGCCAGATTATATCTGAATTTTTATACAAAAAAAACTATACAACATGCACTATATTGCCAAAAGTATTCACTCACCCATGATGACAGAGCCGGGTCAGCGGAGGCTGAGGTGCATAGTGTGCAGAGGTCGCCAACTTTCTGGAGAGTCAATCACTACAGACCTCCAAACTTCATATGGCCTTCAGATTAGCTCAAAAACAGTGCATAGAGAGCTTCATGGAATGGGTTTCCATGGCCGAGCAGCTGCATCCAAGCCATACATCACCAAGTGCAATGCAAAGCATTGGATGCAGTGGTGTAAAGCACGCCGCCACTGGACTGGACACGAGTGACGAATCACGCTTTCTCCATCTGGCAATCTGATGGACGAGTCTGGGTTTGGCGGTTGCCAGGAGAACGGTACTTATCTGACTTCATTGTGCCAAGTGTGAAGTTTGGTGGAGGGGGGGATTATGGTGTGGGGTTGTTTTTCAGGAGCTGGCCTTGGCCCCTTAGTTCCAGTGAAAGGAACTCTGAATGCTTCAGCATACCAAGTGATTCTGGACAATTCCATGCTCCCAACTTTGTAGGAACAGTTTGGGGATGGCCCCTTCCTGTTCCAACATGACTGCGCACCAGTGCACAAAGCAAGGTCCATAAAGACATGAATGAGCGAGTTTGGTGTGGAAGAACTTGACTGGCCTGCACAGAATACTGACCTCAACCCGATAGAACACCTTTGGGATGAATTAGAGCGGAGACTGCGAGCCAGGCCTTCTCGTCCAACATCAGTGTCTGACCTCACAAATGCGCTTCTGGAAGAATGGTAAAAAAATTCCCATAAGCACACTCCTAAACCTTGTGGAAAGCCTTCCCAAAAGGGTTGAAGCTGTTATAGCTGCAAAGGGTGGGCCGACATCATATCAAACCCTATGGATTAAGAATGGGATGTCACTTAAGTTCATATGCGTGTAAAGGCAGATGAGCGAATACTTTTGGCAATATAGTGTATGTTAGCCATATGAAAGTTCACCATCTTAGCTTGAAACCCAGGATCCATCTCCCCATTCCGGTGAATCCCCTCAAGACTGGGATGTGATGTGGCGGATGAAGGCCTCTTCCACTGGGCACGCACTTTGTGAGCGGGGCTGTTAATATGTGGATCTAAACTTGTCCATCAGTCCATCAACTGGCCTTTGAAGAGGGATGATTCTCTACAATCATTAAAAAAAACATGAATAATATAGTACTACAAGTACAGTATCATGTAACTAGCATTCTAAATTTACATTCAACACTTCCTATCAAGATACTTTGTTTTGAGAAAAAGAAAGGATGTTGTTGTACCTGATGTGGTGATTGTTTTAGGGCCTACTGGCAGCTGAGCTTCACCCAGGTGGGTGCTACACGATGGTTGTGGATGAGTTTGGCAGCTGTGCATCCAAGCAGAGGGAACAGTTGTTCGGCGGAGTGAGCGGACCTGCTTTTCATTTCTCGGCTGAGGACGAGCTGGAGTGACCTTAATCTTTCTGGTGCTCAGGAAACGCTAATCAGACCTTGACTTCCCAAAAAAGGAAGGCTCATAAGACTGGGTCTGGGCCAGGATGGGTGAACAGACAGAAACCTGCATGAAGTTCCCTCTGGCAAGAGAAGCATCTGGGCAGTCTGGTCCTCTTCTTCAAGAGGCCCAACCGTGGACTCCTTTCCTCACCTGCCCTGATCGGGCCAGGTCAGCCCAGTCATGGAGTATGACAAAACAATGTCAATTTGACTCAAAAGCCCTACCTTCCCACAATTCTTTGGCATTGCGTTATTTACCAGATTATACCATCTAAACTTTGCTAATTATTTACCACATTATACCATCTAGCCTGAGTTTATTACTTTATGTACACATTGGGTGTAAGGCACCTTAGATCGACCTGTGTATGTTAGTTTGTTCATCTGTCCGTCTTTCTGTTTGTCACACATGTACCAGAGCCTACCACTATGGGGCGCTGGCCACTATTCATTTTTCCCATCGCCAAGTAGATTTTGCTTTCTAGATAAAACAACTATGCTTTGTGTCTCAGTAGAAGTATAGTCTATTCTACCCAGGGGCCTGTCTACTTTCTAAATCCACACAGTTTAGAGCTTGAGGTGTTTAGTAGGTGCTTGTTGATTGTCATAGGTTAGTATCAAGGTTAGGTGCTCATTAGTTATAGTCGTTGTATGGGGAAAACCCTGCTCACTGACTCTGTTGCCGTGCCCTCACTAGAGAAACAAAATCATGACTGGGAGGCTTTTGTTTTTTGTGTTGTGGGGCTCAAGCCTAATTCCTCTGTGATTTGTTGAGGCATTCCAGGAATCTGGACTAATGAAGTTCTAGGCCTACCAGCTCGACTGGCAGAAAGCTCCAAAGTTCACCGCTTCCTCACACCCGCTCTCTCTAGCTCCTAAGCTGGCAGCACTGTAAATTGAATCACACAATTAGATTGCGTCCTCCTTGCCGGGCTCTCTCACTAAGCAGGGGCCTGTCACGCACACCGGTCGTTCAGCAGGTCACCCGGTGTGTGTGTGTGTGTGTGTGTGTGTGTGTGTGGGGGGGGGGTCCGGTCCGGTCCAGGAGAATACCTTCTCTGTTGAGCCTCTAACCTCATTCTCTCTCACTCTCTTTCTCCGCCTGTCCCCCAGGTGACAACATGCTGACAGCCATTTCGGTGGCCAGGGACTGTGGTATGATCCCCCCCCAGGACAGAGTGATCATTGCCGATGCTCTGCCCCCGAGAGATGGACAGACAGCCAAGATCACCTGGCGCTATGCTGAGAAGCCCAGCAAGACCCAGCATCTGGAGGTGGACTGTAGCTCTAGTTTAATTATAATTTACCCACACAAACACACGCATGATGTGTTTGATGACTGACAAGTACCATCTACTGACCCATTTCAGACGCTCAAGATTCTGCTGTAGCTTCACTGATCCTTTCTTAATTGGATAGAGAGCCGCCAGTGAGCACAAGCAGTAGGAATGGATGTGTTTTAGAGTCCTAGACCAATATATTGATGTCAGGTTATACGTCCCATATAGAAAATAGCCAAATGAGTGACAATATTGCGGAACATGTGATTATGTCAGTAACCTCAGTTCTCTGGAGGAAACCGCATTGCATTCAACCAACTTATAGGATATCATACTTGCACGATTTGCTGGAAACTCTTATGAATGCCTTTAGGCAGAAAGGATTGGCCATCTCGGGTAGCCCAGCCCACCTATCGGGTATTATCACCTGCGCTGCATCCTTTCTGTAAACGATAAAGCTCTTGAAGACAGAGATATCTGATTTAAACAGAGATATGTACTGAATTGTGGGTTTGGTGCGCTGTTACACCCCTTACGATAATCCCATAGAGATCTCAGTCAAGAATGGAGGTTGGGGCGTAACGTAACCTTAGCATTCCCAGGAGTGACTGGGCAGGACTGAAGGAGTGTGGAGATCCGGCTAGGAGTTTTCTGGACTCGAATGATGTGCTGTTAATCAAGATGGAACAACGATGGTCTTTTGGTGGTTTAAAGTGGAAACCTGTTGGCAAGTTGAAGCAGCCGTCAAGTAAAGTTAGCAACAGGCAGTCCCACCACAGGGCGGCTGTGGCTCAGGAGGTAGTGCGGGTCATCCAATGATCGTAGGGTCGGCGGTTCGAATCCCGGCTCCTCCTGACGACATTTCGAAGTGTCCTTGGGCAAGATACTGAACTCCAAATTACTCCCAATGAGCAAGCTAGCACCTTGCATGGCAGCTGCCGGAATTGGTGTGTGAACGTGTGTGAATGGGTGAATGAGAGGCCATTGTAAAGCGCTCTGGTTAAAAGCACTATATAAGTCCATTTAACATTTACATTCTTTAGGGCAAGGCCACTAAAATTGTCCAATCTTGTCTGTCTAACAGGTTTTAAAAGTGTCAGCCTCATACTGTACGTTTTGTCAAAGAAAGTTGACTGAAAGATAGTTATCACTATCCTAGTACCATTATTTGTATTGTTCTTAACATACATGTTTTCTTTCATCACTCCTTTTCATCCTGTCACCTACACCTGCGGGGCAAACCATTTTCGGTTACTTCCTGACCAAAAAGGAAGTGGAGATCAGCCTGGAGCATGAGTGTCACAGAGACGAGCCCAAGACTCAGGAGAAGTACCATTTTGCCATGAGCGGCAAGTCATTTGCAGTCATCACTGAACACTTTCAAGACCTGCTACAGAAAGTAGGTTTGGGGTTGCAGAAATAACTTTTACACCCAGTGTTATGGTTATTAGAGATTGTGAATATATGGTATGGTATATATATATATATATATATATGGTATGGTTTGTGTTCTCTTGTAGCTTGTGCTACACGGCACAGTGTTTGCCCGAATGGCCCCCGACCAGAAGACCCAGCTCATTGAGGCGCTGCAGGGTGTAGAGTGAGTAACAAACACACACACGCACGTGTCCCCATGCGTCACGTTAAATTGGATCTGGTGGCGACAATGTGAACGAAGAAATTAACACGTACAGTGTACTGTAGCAGCTTTCGCTGATTATGAAGAGATTGTTTCCAATTTTTACTCACCGAATGATGCGCATGCTGACATTCTTTGTGTGAAGCAGCGCCGTTAGGTTGTTCAGATTACAGATTTTAATTTTCCTGTTCCCCTTCCAGTTACTTTGTAGGCATGTGTGGAGATGGAGCTAACGATTGTGGCGTAAGTACAGACTCTCCTTTTCCTCGTTCTCTTATCAGGCGACTAGGGACAAGCACACTTCTGATAGTCCTTGTCTTGGTATGGTTTTCCTTTTGACTAGTTGTAAGTTGTGGTGTGACTCTGAGTGCGTTCTGTGTCCTCTCTCCTCCCAGGCACTGAAGAGGGCCCACGGTGGCATCTCTCTCTCAGAGCTGGAGGCCTCAGTGGCCTCTCCCTTCACCTCCAGAACCCCCAACATATCCTGTGTCCCCAGCCTCATCAGGTAACCACCAACTTTGAAATAGGAACTTGTGGAATATCCGTCTGATGTTCTAGTGCGTTCTTGTGAACGCTCAAAGTTGTAGTGCAGAACGCACAAATCCCTGATCTGAGACTCAAACAACGCTTCTATCAAGGGCGGGGGCGCCCTCCTGTGTGTGATTGGTGCACTGTTGTGCTGTGTCTCATGCTGTGTTCACACCGGGCGCAAATTTTTCCTGCGGCGCTGCGAGTTTACATAGAAAGTCAATACAATTCGCGCGAACTGGGCGGCGGGCGGCGCAAATCGCAGAACTCGGCGGCGCGGCGGCCAGGATTCGCCACACGGCGACATTCGCAAAAGTTCAATTTTTTGAACTTTCTGCGGCGGATTCGCGCGGCGACCCATTGATCCCACGGCGAGATTGGGAGAACTGGGCGGTGCGAATTTTCTCGCCGCGCCCGGTGTCAACACAGCATCACACATCAAGAAAGTTGGGCTATGACAGTTCTGGTTTAGTCAGAAAACACCGAATAGTAAATATGGTTTACATAATTCTCATTGGTGTGTAACAGTGGCAATATGTTGTGCAGTCTGGATTTCTCCATGTATTTTTGAAATCAACTGTTTCTGTTGCTTGTCAGCAGGAAAGCGGCACAGAGATTAAACACTTCTCTCTCTTTGAATGATAAAAATAATAGTTCTATGAATAATCACACAGTACAACTACACAGTGACACCTTTGAAAAGAAAGATAAAAAGGGAAATAATGTATTTGCATTTCTAACAAGCTTTTATTCAAAACAAGGTTTAATTCAATCAATTTGATTTTGCAAACGATGAGCTATTATTGTCTGCGACAACCCACGACCACCTTACGACCTCAGAATCGTGGGTTTCATCGCACAGTGTACATTCGGCTTTACTCATAGCGTCACACGCAAGCCATCCTCTCTAAACTCCATTGTCATTGTACCTCCGCTTCTCACAAAACTTCCTAAACTTTTTATGGTTTAATGTTATCCTTTTTCTCCATTGAGGGGTTTTCTTTTTAGGGGTGACTGACTTCATAGTATGTGTTGACATACTTACTGTCGTCAGCTGTGAGCTTAACTCCGTGTTTTCTGTCCACAGAGAGGGGCGCGCTGCACTCATCACCTCCTTCTGCGTGTTTAAGTTCATGGCCCTCTACAGCATCATCCAGTACATCAGTGTCACCCTCCTCTACTCTGTAAGTAGCGATTGAATGGTCAGTGAAGTATCGAGCTCTGTTCTACTCTGCTCCCCTCTACCCGCTCGTCAGCCTAGTCTCTGGTCTCTTTTGAGGGAAGGCTTCTCTGCTCAGATTACCTTTATCCTGTGCCGTCTTGTGTTCTACCAGATCCTCAGTAACCTAGGAGACTTCCAGTTCCTCTTCATCGACATCGCCATCATCCTCCTCATCGTGTTCACCAGTAAGTAGACTGATGGAGAAAGAAACCACAGGTTGACATCCAAAGGCAGATTGGTTTTGGCTGCTACCGTAGCTGTACTGTATGGTATTGTAGTTTTTTTCCTTGTCTGACGATGTCCCTGGTTCATGTCCCTCTCTCCCCCTCCCTCCTGTCTCCCTCTCTCCTCCCCTCCCCTCCACCAGTGAGTCTGAACCCGGCCTGGAAGGAGCTGGTGTCCAGGCGTCCTCCCTCAGGCCTAATCTCCGGACCGCTGCTCTTCTCAGTTCTGACCCAGATCCTCATCTGCCTGGGCTTCCAGACCATTGCCTTCGTCTGGGTCAGCCACCAGCAGTGGTACGAGGTCTGGCACCCGCAGTCCGAGTGAGTACCGCCGCCACAACGCCAGCTCAGAAACAGCAGTATTGCTACACCGGCTATTCAAAACATTGATAATGCAACAAATGTGTGAAAATATCTATTAAAAAGATAGTGAAATATCAATGCCAATGCAAAGACGAATGGCTGTACCAACCTAACACTCTGGTAGAAGTTTTTGTTCCATCTTGTGAAGGGTTCACTGCTCAGGTAAAATAGTTTCAATCCAAAAGTTTAAAAATGTCTCCTTCAAAATTCATCCAAGGCACACTAGGGTTTGTGCAAAATTTAAAATGCCTTTATTTTACATGGTAATATACTTTTAAAATGACCAACGCGTTGCAACCTGACATATACAGTAGTAGGTCTTCACAAGGGTCCTGGTCGTGAGTACTGTAACTTACACACCTATATTTTGTTGAGACTAAGGAGGTGGGAGAATGGTTTTCCATCAACATGTAAGCCTATTGGTCAAAAACAAGGAAGTAATACATCATAATAAATGCATCAATTACTCAATCTGTAACCACATTTTTTCTATTCATGACTACAAGCAAATGTCTACAAAATCATGATAACCATCAATAATTCCATATATATATTCCATATATTCTGAAATTCACAAAAAAGAAAGTCTATGTCATTAAAAATCACAAAAAGGTGTAAAGTCCATCATCATTGAGACCTGGGTATTTTGTTGCTTTTAGTTGTATAATCCAGAAAGTCTGACGTAGGAGTCGTCTTTTTACACGGTCACCTCCTCTAATATCTTTCTCAACGACTGCTAAGACCTTGCACATAGTGTAATGCCATTGCATAGTCAGCATTCTTACGCTTCGTTCACACAGATTGCATGATTGCATTGCGTTACACTGGAAGTCCAGTCATTTTCAGCGGAAGGCTGCAACACATTGTGGTCATTGTGTTGCAGAAGCAGTTGTGCTGCATCTCCTATTCTGCATGACTTTGATTTTTCCAACATTTGCAGTAAAAAAAATTGTGTTCCCTGAACCAGAAGCTATGAACCATCAGCTCTCCTCTCCCCCACCGCTAGTCTTTGACTCTACTGTTGTAATTTTGCCTGCATGACTCTAGTCCATGGGTTCCCAAACTCCATCAATGTGGGCCTCCCCTCTGAAAACAGTGACACACCCGCGCCCCCCCCCAACCCCCCAAATTTGTCCATTAAAAAAAAAGACCTTTAAAATCATGTATCATTCATAAAAAAACATAGAAAATTCTAAAATAAAAAACATTTTTCCTTTTTTTTCTAACCATCCCTCCGCGCCTCCCCTGAATTTCTTTGGGGCCCCCCAGGGGAGGCCCGCCTCACAGTTTGGGAATGCCTGCTCTAGTCTATAAAAAACAGGTGAAGTGTTGCAATTGGCACAATTGTCTCTCCTTTGGTATGTGGGAATATACAGTACTCACATTTTGAAAGTAATTGATTTTCACAACATTTGCTTTATTCACACAGCTGCGAAAGTCTGATGTAATTGGTTGGGAGAATGCGGAAGTGCCCGTTGACTCCAATGTTAAAAGTTCACTTTAAAAACAGGCTGAATACACTATCGGGGTTACTCCGATTGTTTTTCACTGCCGTTGTTTTAGCATTTGGAAATGCATGGAAATGAATGCAGCTGACGGCTAACTATGGCACATTCACTTCCATGTATTTCCAAATGCGAAAACTATGGCAGTGAAAAACAATCGAAGTCTGGTAATGATGAGTTTGTAATCCCGATAGTGTATTCGGCCTGTTATTTTAACTATTTTGGTTCTTGAAGTGCTGTTTTTATAGTGAACTATTAAGATTGGAGTCAACGGGCGCTTCCGCATTCTCCCAACCAATTACGTAAGACTGACCAATATGGCAGCTGTGTGAATAAAGCGAATGGTCGCGACAGTTGGAACTCCCACATCTAAACGTTCCCGGGGCTTCTGTAGCCAGGTTGTTGGTGTGAGAGGGGGAAGATGAAGATGGCTCTGTACCGCCTCACCTCTCGGGGTCAGCAGCGCGTGTCTGACAGTGACAACATGGCTGCTTCTGTGAACAGTGGTTGGAGAGATGGTGCTCCAGGTGGGAGAAGTTTGTCATTCTGTGTGGGTTTTCCCTTCCAGTGCCTGCAGCGTCAACCCTCTCAGCAACTTCTCCTCGGAGCGCAACTCCACTGAGGAGTGGGACGACCACAACATCAAGAACTATGAGAACACCAGCCTCTTCTATGTCTCCTCCTTCCAGTACCTCATCGTAGCCATTGTCTTTTCCAAGGGCAAGCCTTTTCGCCAGCCCAGCTATAAAAACTGTGAGCGACCCTCTCGTAATATGGAACGAATATTTGTTGGGTGGGGTTGCAATTTGAAAATCCTAAGAATTGGTACTAGTGTTTTTCATGACTAACATTGACTAACATTGGATCTATATTTGTGTGTGCGTGTGTGCGTGAGTTGCGTGTCTGTGTGTGTGTGCGCGTGCGTGCGTGTGCCCCTGTGCGTGCGTGTGTGTGTGTGCGCTCTCTGTACCGTATGCGTGTATTGCTCTCCACAGTGCCATTCGTGCTGTCTGCTTTAGGCCTGTACATCTTTCTCTTCCTCATCATGTTCTACCCTGTCTCGGCTATCGACGATTTCTTAGAGGTGAGTAGACATCGGCCGTGACCCAAGACGTTAGCTTATCCTAACGGGTTGTCTTTTGTGATGACCTTTCATAAGGTTGAAAGGGATCCTGTGAAACTCGGATCTTTCCTTTTCCCCATCCAGATTGTGTGTGTACCGTTTGAATGGAGAATTACACTATTCTTCATCATCGTTGTCAATGCTGCTGTGTCTATCTCAGTGGAGGTAAGACGCACACGTACACACATGGACTCACTAGCATTCTCACGCACACAAAGTTGCCGCAGGTCTTTTTAAATGTCCAGTGTTTTGCCGTGCAGCGTGTGCATCCGTTTTTCACAGTTAGGACAATACTGTAGGTGCAGTCTGTCTTGGACTGGGAGATGTTGTAGGTTGTATGTCAGGAAGTTGGACGGTGACATTGACCTGAATGTGAGAGTAGTCTTGAAAACATGAAATCAAGAGCTGAGTAAGTAGGCTCATGCAATATATCTGATTTGCATAAAATAACCGTTAGAATTTCTTCTGAAACCTGTGGAAATTCTGAGCAGTGAGCCCATAGATTTTGGCACAGAGGTTGGATGGAAATGAATTGCTTGATTGCTACTCGCCAATCCAATCAACATTTAACATGGGCAGAGCTATACTAACACAGCTGGGAAACATACCGTGAAAACGTTCTCCAAACTTTGCAAACATGCCACCACTCTATTACCATGAACTATTCTACATTACTTACAAACAAAACATCACTTGTTGGTTCCTAAGCGCTTTGGTTTTAGAAATAAAACCGTCTACTAAACATTATTATTATTGTCAACATTACCTACTTGTTATTGTATTACTTTCATTCATTAATGCCTGCTGTTTCATTTCTAGCTTAATCTATTTCATCATCCTTCATATCAATACAAAATAATTGAAGAAGTATTTGCAAACATTGTCCTCTTTTGTGGATGCTTTGTGACCTTACTACAGGCCACCAATTTTAGGTATGAAAAATTATCCGTAAAAAAACAAAACAAAAATGTTAATAAGTAAATCAATAGGATTTTTTATTTATTTTTATGAATTAGTCTAATCAACATTACTGTTCACAGTTCAGCTGAACTTTCACAGTCTTTTTCTTGTATCTCTTCCATGTGTAATTGGATTCTTATTTCATCAATATACAGTATTAGTTAAGAACAATATTTTGTATTTAATTATTGGGTCAAGGGAAATAATTTGTGATAATGTTATACACATTACTATATTTCCTGAATTGAGAATAACTATTAACAGGAATACATAACTTTATTAACTCTCCCTCACATACACACATGCAAGAGGTACAGTAGGCCTATTTAACAGCCATCTAATAGGAGACACGAACCACAGTTGTACAAATATTAATTTGCTACTCTTGTAACTTGTAAGGTAGCTAAAAGTAGCTTGTACTCTCTTTTTAACTAAAATTGATTAAACTATATGTATTAGTTTCATCTCCATAAAACTGATGTGAAAATAGTGAATGACGATATCACTTTACTTGTGTAGGCCTGTACAGTCTTTCACACTTTGTTTTATTGTTCAGTGTGTTGAAAGCTCTCTACTTCTCCGAGTGGTGTTCTAAAGGGCAACAAACAGTGTGTCGGTAATTTAGCCACATTTAAAATCTACTGCATCTACACAGAAATGCTTTTTCTACACAATAGGCTTTTTCTTAGCGTTCTACTGCCCCCTTGTGGTTGCCTAGGGTGGGCTCATGCCGCACTGTGCCGCAGTGACAAATCCCCAGTACTAAAGCAGCACCCTCTGTACTACCTAACGACCCTGGCCTGCACCGCCCACTAGAGCAGTAGACCCCCCTCTAAAGCCTCCCAAGCCAACGCACTACTTGGCACATGACTCTAGATGGCGCTCTCTCCATGACCTACCAGTACTTTCTGCCTCAGACACCACCAGTGAGTTCAATAGAAAATCACCGGCTACCAACAGATCCCAGTCACGCGAGCCAATCACCATCACGCTAGCCCATATCCTCTCACTGAATACTACATATCATCCTAATCTTTATGAAATTATAACAACCACTGCCCACTCTGGTCATTTTGTTGTATTCATTCATGATGGAAAAAATAACCTCCCTTTTTGCCTTTCTTACTTACCTCATGACTAACACACAGCCTTAAAAGAATCACCCTAAATGTACTTTTTTCATAGTTTAAACAAAAAAGAATGAGGATGATGAGCACATCTCTTTGAAGCAGCTGTAAGATCAAGTAGCCTCTCTGTAATTCTCTCCCCTGCCCACTGCGCTATTCCATAGACCCTTGTGCTTGACGTCGTCTTATGGAAGCTTGTGTTCAGCCGAGACAAGCAGGGCAGCTATGGTTCCACCCCTGCTGCTGATGCCACACACCAGGTTGGGAAATCTGACACTTCTACTACTACCCGCTCGCTTTCACCTTCCTCCCGCACTTCCCTTCCTCTATCTTCACCTCCGCCTCCCTCTACATGGGTCACCCAGCGCTCGTCTTTATGTAACCCTCTCCCTCAAACGACCTTGCATGTGCAGACTTGATTTCTCTCCCTCTTCTGCCTTACACCCTCTAGTGGGTATATCCTGCCATTACACTCCTCTGGGAGCATGATTTCCGTCCGAATATCCCCCCAGCTTAGTGGCTCCAGTAAGCACCCCTGCTGCATGCATTGATGAAGTTCCCCCGTTAGCCTCGTGTGAATGGAGATAGAGTTCCCTGGACATGACCAGCATAGGGGCCTGTTAACAGACAGTAACAGGGTGTCAGATGTTGCACAAACCCTTTATTGTCGGCATGGGTAAGGCTATACTGTCCCAAGGTGTCCCTTTTTATGTTGCATTTGATTGATTTTTTGACTTGATTAGCTTGCAGCCTATACATGTTTTAAGTAGACTTATTAGGCCTTTACTAGGTATCATTAGCCATTGATTAGTTTTTGATTTATTGTTTTCCTTGTGTCATACTAAATAATGTATTACTGGTTATCTCTTTATAGCCTTATTTTCCACAACAGTCTAGTAATAATGAGCAATTAAAACCTGAAATAGACTCTTAATATACAATGGGAGAGCAGGGGCAGAGTAAGACGAGGCATTTCCACTGGCTTAATAGTTTCAACGTCCAAAGAGGTCAATAAGAGGCACAACAATGTCAGAGGCCATTGGAATAAACTAGAGGGAAGTAGGGCTGCACGATTATGACAAAAGATAATAATTGCGATTATTTGCTTCAAAATGGTAATTGCGATTAATAATTGGGATTAATATTTCAAAGTAATAACTTTAGCTCTGCACAGTTTGCATATAACCTGCTGGGCTTGAGCGACATCATCTTTTTCGTAACCACTCAGCCGGAACGCATGAGATTGGTCAGACAGCATAAGCGCCTGTGATTCGTCCGTGTAGTCCTAGCACACTCAATTCAAAGCAAAATTATTAATCACATTAATTGCGGCCTGTTGCGATTAGTAATCGCGGAGGTCATAATCGCGATTTCGATTAATTCACGATTAATTGTGCAGCCCTAGAGGGAAGCAGCATGGTGGCTGCAGGAGCGACCGCAGAGCTCCACCACCAAAGCAGCCTGCAGCTCCCTACTGCTCAACCCTTGTGTGGAGACTTTAAATATTGATTTGTATCACTATTGCAAAATGTATTCAGCAATCTAACACTATATTATGTAATATATACTATTTATATTTGCACAGAAGATATCTTGTTTTTTTTCAACCAGAGATGTTTGCAATGAGAACATCTGTGTTTATCTTACTTGTTGGTGAAATTGAGACCAAACATTTATTAAAGCCTCTATGAAGGATTGTGATTCAGAATCAGGGACAGGTTTGAAACACTTCCTTGGCAGTAAAAAAAAAAAAAAAAAAAGGTAATAAAACGTATGGTAAAACATATTGTACCTGCATGAGTTGGGTATGAACTAGTCAACACCTCAGAATGGACAACATACATTTGAGTTGTAGAAATGTTTTTGAAGCTATTGGGGCATTGATGCCTGCAACATGTTCAGTCCAATAACCTAAAAATGAAGGCCATTGAGTAAGCATTTGTTCTTCTTAGGTGACTGCCTCTGCGCTTCCCTATATCAAAATATTGTTGTGGCAAATAAGATTTTATAAATTCGACAAGTAATACATCATTTAGAGTGTGAGAATAGCAACAGATCATAAACAGCCATAGGGAACCCATAAATACCGTTGACTGTATCTTCTCCCCCTTCTCGTCATGGCGTGTCCAGAGTGGCATCAGCCTTTGGGGATGCAGGTGTCTGTCGTGGCTATGCTGCCGACGGAGGGCCGTGCCAAAGGCTCGTTACATGCACCTGGCCCAGGAGCTCAGTGTGGATCCTGACTGGCCGCCCAAACCCACCACCACCACAGAGGCCAAGGCCCCACCGCTGGGACCGGAGGACAGATCCTACCAGATCATGGTGGACTCCTAGCATCCCGCCGCCCACCGCTTACAATACCCAACTGGGAAATACTTGGACCACAGGGACTGGTGATTGATGATGATGGACATGGAAGACACTGAAGGTGAAAGGAATTGGTGGTCAGAAGAGGAGAGTGTGTATACCCAGATCTGCTGTGGTGTATCTGGTGTGGCCATGCTATTTGCTGCTCATGTGCCTCCTACTTTTCCTATTTAGGCTGGTCTACATGCCCCAGACATACACACATTTGTGTTAGTAAGCAACCCTCCAAGCCCTCAACCCAACCTTCTCTCGCCTACTGGCCTCTTAACACACACACACACACACACACATACACGGTGGTCTGCTTGCAGTCAGGTCAGTCAGCTGGTATGTGCATTTGTGTGTATTTGAGGGAAACAATGTCATTATGAGGCAAATCAATGCCTCAATTTAACACTGATTATGCAGATAACTGGTTATATTAAGTTTCTACACAGGAATGATTTCTCACTCGCTGATTCCCGGCACTCTCAGATCTCACCCGCCGCTTGAGTGTGTGTCCATCCGTCGCACAGCTGGTCTCCACTCACAGCATGGACCTGAAGGAAACTAGTTTCATATACCTGTAGCCGTGGTTAGTCAAGGGGACTGTGTGCTGTATGGGATGGAATGACACCGCGAGGCCAACGTACCGTAGACATGCGGGATGCTTATCAGAGCCGTCCTGTAAGGAACAGTGCGTGGACACGAGAGACTGCATGCAGTCACATCGGAATCATGGACAGTTACCACCTGCATGTAGAAACCTTCCAAAGCCCCTCCTACATCTACAAAGCCATGTCAGTTTGGCTCACTGGCGCTAGTCCTGCTCTGTTTGCCTTTCTGTTTTTTTTAATTTTTTATTTGTGATCATCTCTATTGCTTTTCTTCCCATGGAAGACCAATCAAAGCATGATAATAAAAGGTCAGGCATTGTGATCCTCGTTAGCTTGCTGTATGAAGTTTTTATACAGCAATGCAGGAGCAGAAATGCACAAGACAGTACCATGGCACACTGAGCTAGCCATAGTACGCTGGCAGCAGTGCACTGACATATATTATCATTGCACATTCAAAAGAGAAGTCACAAGGGCTAAGATACATGCTCCCTGTACTCAAAATGACAGTATACAAAAGACATACTGTGTACACACTTGATATTTCAAAACATGCATCATGATAGATACCCAGGTGGAAATTGTGTTAAAGCAGACCTACTCTCATTTGTCTAGACTCAGTATTTCTTACCTGTTAGTCAGTTTAATGTACTACAATATGTGAAGCCCTATTAATGTTTTCTTTTTCTTTCTGATTTGTATCCGTTTTTCACCCAATTTGGTTCCGTCGCTGCTGTGGAGGGTTCGTTGCACAACCCCGCGTTTGGCAATCCGGAAGAGAGAGCCAGCTACCTGTCTCTCACAAGCCCGCTACCGTGACCCCGAAACCAGACGGGGTTGCTGTAGAGTGGCGGACCCCGACGCCGAAATTAAATATGCCACTTCCCCGTGGGATCTGGTAACATTCAGATCTGGCGCTTTAAAGGACTAGTTTGGTATTTAGCATCATAAGCCCCAGGGGCGGGAATCAGTTGTTTTTTGTGTTTTATTTAAATTTGAAAAAAAAGAAGATTATGCCCATAGAAATCCATTTTGTATTTAGCTGTGACATGATCAATGAGCACTAATATCTCAAGAGTGCACAATCTGTCAACATGGACTGGACTGGGACTGTTCAACTGATATGGACTGTTGTGTATGATCGTAAATAACCTTATAACGGTTTATAACGCTAAATACCAAACTAGTAATATAATGTAATTTTTACTCAATTTGTGAGTAATACTAATAACCGTACAGTGGAGCATTCGTACAGGATAAGAATCCCCGCTGTTTTCACGATTGCACAGGTCAAATTTCAACTAGTGCAATGCCCGTTCAAACAACTTCACATTCACCTACCATCATAACATTTGTGCTAAACAGAAGGCATCGGTCATTGTTATCTTGATGGCTACCTACTGCAGCTAGTTGGCTTGATGTCAAGAAAGTGGACTTGGCCGAACGTTAGCTAGTCAGCTAGCTAGCTAATGTTGTCCCCCTCCACCACCACCTCCACCACAGCAGCAAATCAGGAAAAACACCATAGCTATACGGCCTCCTCATCGCCAAAACAGTCTATTTCCCATCAATCCATGAGCTGAAGAGAAAAAACTATGTAGCCACTTACATTCAATACCCTTGGAAATTATCCATTGGAAGTTGACCGGTTGATGTAACAACTAACCTAGCTACGAAGAACAATGACATAACATGAACGCTTTTCAATCTGTGACCCACTTTCTCTTTGCTGTTATGCCTGCTGTAGCACTATTTCCTGACTTTCGCTCATCAAGTATATAGTGAATCATGTATATACAGTAGTGAATCAGGTATATACAGTTGTGCATGTGGCAGTTAAACTCCAGAACAGACCCTGCGCGTGCCCATTCACTGCGTGTTTAAATGATCTCCTGTTATACAGTAGCTATGATACGGTGATATGATAGCTTCCATAGAATTACAGTTAGTAGAATTAGTGCATGTGACCGTTGAAAACACGCACAGGAAAACAAAAACACAGTTTTTATCAACTTCATACAGTGCCGGGTTCCATTTGGAGCAGTATTCCTATTGGCTGGCTTGACTTGGGTTAATTAGATATGTACACTGGAGCCGAACATTGTGAAAGAACAGGCGGAACTCTGGAGCAGGATATGACATTGTTAAAATTAGCCCAACCAATTAGCACTACATTTTCTCAGCTTCACAGTCGACACTGCACTTCCCTGAGTAATTACACCTGCTGTATATCAACCTCATACAGTGCTGGGCTCTGGAGATAATCGTGATGTATGACCACATGTATGATTGTGTGTTAGCTCGTCGACACCGCAGAATGAGGGAAACCTCAGTGTCTAACGAGTTGAAATAAAGGTTTGAAATGAAATGAAATGAAGTGATGCAGACAGACTGCCAAACACACGAGACCTGCCTTTATAGTTAGATTCAAAGTTATCTAAACTCTCCTGCAAAGTATCTTAAGGTACTACATCTTCCATTGACAAGGAATTCTCTCATAATGGTAGATCATCACATAATATCCTGCTTTGTGTTTTGATTATCAATCTATTCTTAAATTATGAAATCCAAAATGTCTTTGTCCAAATAGCCTAAGTACTTGTAGCACAGCACTGAAAGGTCTCTAGAATGCCAAATCAGAATGTTCAAATATGAAATTGAGGACAAAACGGAAGACAGTGACCTGGGGGGAAATTCTAATCAACTTCTTTTTTTAAAAAAAAATTTAAATTAATTTTTAAAAAGTATTAATTTAAGGGTGATGTGAGTCACCTCCTATTCTATACAAGGGATGTTAACGGTTAGGCATTTCCTAGTGTCGCACAGCCAGAATTTTCTCCACACTTCATTTTGCACCGTTCCACCCCTGGAGAAGGTTTTTTTTTCAACGGTGCCCTTGCAAAATAGTGTTGGGGGATTGAACATGATGAACATGAACACCGGTGGAATTGAGAGGCGCCAATGAGAAATGTATCTTAAAAACCTACATCCGTTGAGCCAGACTAGACTTTTATTCAGTCATCAACAACGTTAACGATCAATTAATCGACTAAAAATGTTTTGTTTTTCAAAAACATTTTGCCTAGAGTACAAATGCTGTAAAGCTGCAAAGGAATCCCAGGTGGGTCAGAGAGAGCCTAGCATCATGATAGGCTGTTGGCTACTCTCCAGCTCTCTGACATGGCTGATTTTCATGAGGATCAGACAAGAGTAATCATCCCTAATAGCTCTGATGTCAATAGATATTCAAATGGATATATTGTTAGATTGATATCAAATTCCATGTGATCAAACAAATTCTTAGCGACCATTAATTGAACGGCGATTAACCGTTGACATCCTTATTCTGCAGTGTATCATTATTTCTCTAGTATTGCTGATCATTAGCCTGATGATGTGCAGGCCATGGTGGTACATACTGTACGGTAGCTAATATCAACTAGTGTTGCTTCAGCCAAGCTGGATGATACAGGAGTAGACGTATGTGGTAGGGTGCGATTCCACAAAAATATTGACTAATGTCCACAGACTAACAATATTACAAGACAAACAATGTTATGGTCATGATCTAGCGACCATCCTGATCTAGCGAGCTCACATTCAGTTTCTCTCTGCAGATTAGTCTGGCCTTCCCCCTATCCCGAATGATTATTGTAGGTGGGAGTGTTAGCCTTGACAGACCAACTCCCTCAGCCAATCAGTGTCATAACTTTTGCCAAATCCAGTCAGAAGACCGGTGAACTTATTTTCCTCAGAAATTCTGTGCATATTCTTGTTCTTGTTTAATTGTTATTATTGAGTCTATTTCTGCAATACTGCACATATGGCTGTGTTTCTACTAATGTTAACGTTACAGCTCTTTGCTTTGGGAGACTGTTCTGTCATTGGAACCAGTCAGGGGCTGCGTTCTACTAGGGGGCAGAACAGCAGTGAGAACACAGCCCCTGATTGGCCCGGTCAAAACGTAATCGGAGAGAAATTGTTCCTAGATCGGGGGAAGTCCAGATTGATCTGTGGAAGATGAACTCACAAGGCTAAATTTACTGTACACTGTTGGTGTCTCTCCGAACCAATGTTTGACTGAAACAACTGCCGCTATAATTATAGGATATGTGAATCTGTTTAAAGAATCTTACTGATGCGACGTTAAAATGATTAATCTTGCTGATTCAGGTGGATTAATACTAAAGATGTATTCATTGATGGTATTTTCTGATTTTTCCAAAAAGTTTCATTATCTCTAGAAGATGAGTTCCAGCTATATACAAAACAGAAATCAGTGAATTGCATTTTGTTATTTAAGTCATAATGCAATGCTTGGACAATATTCTTAGAAAATTATTTATTTGCCTTTCCTATAGATTTGAATAACATTGAATCAATGGTAAAGGGGTTTTGAACAAGTCATGTGTGCCCAGATCTATCAAAAATACCAACTCCCAATCAGAGTGGATGTCGTGTGGTAGTAATAATATTGAAACTTGTAGCTGTATATTTGTTTGAGATGTACATTTACAGTTTTCTGTGTTACATTTCTAAAAAGATTGTATAGAGATGTTGGAGTTTTGATTTTCAATTATATCTAAGGGCTGTAGTGTTGCTTTCAAATTTTTGGTACTGCTTGTCATGATCAGTTGTCTCAATTATTTTATAATGTCTGGGTTTTATGTATTGTCACAATGTTACAAAGCTGCATTATATGTTTATTTAACTAATTTGGACATGAGTCCTTGGGCATTTCAATGACAATTTATCCAATGATATTGAGGTGTGATTGTTAAGGGCATCTTGACCAATGCCTAGTCACATGAGAGTTAATTGCCAAGCATTTATCTTCTGCATCTCAATACTTTTCTGTTGTCTATGAATCAATTAAAGGGATTCCACATATATTATTGGGCACCTCTGCTTTTACAAAATATGATTATGAGAAGAATCTCTTCTGAATTGCATTTTAGTGGATTTCTTATTTTATTTTTTTAACTGAGTCAAATCAACATGCATGTTCCATGCTGTGCATTGCTTTGAGTACCAGGAACTGTTTGGGACTCTCACTGTTTTTACTCACTCTTGCTCTTTGTGTTCTCTAATGAGTCACATTTTGAATCGATTATGATGAACACTTGCTTTTCCCCACAACAAATAAGCGTTTTACCCAAACATGACTATATCAATTGGACCGTATGCTGAAAATCATATGCCCTTAAAAGGTACAGTACATTTTTCCAACTGTTGACACAGGTCTTTATTCACCAGAATTGTCTTTTTAAATGTTTGAAACAAACCCATTAAGAGACATTTAGAACAGATCAGTCACTGAGTCTTTACAACTTCCAGTGGACCCTGTTTCCTCAGGGAAATGTATTTGTAACAATTAGAGAAATATAATAAAGTTGATGGCTAACTGGATGATGTATGTCAAGTGTTTCTCGTGTCAATGGTTACAGTATGCTTCATAATCCCATCTCTCAGTCCTAAGAGGGTCCTTTGAAAAACAAATTCATGTACATGTAATTTATTTTTTTAATTTATTTTCAGTTGTATTTCATTTCTGAGGATTGTATGTCTGATTTCTGTTGAGTATTTTTCTTCTTTTCAATAAATGTGGTTGAAGCATGTTTGGTTTTATTTTGCCCTAATTAAGCAATAATGCCAGAGAGGTTGTGAGTTACTGCCTTATGTCAGTCGAGTGTGGCACAGTGGCATTGTGCTTTGCACCGTCACCTCACAGCAAGAAGGTACTGGGTTCGATTCCCACTTGGGATGCATAGGGGCATGCAAAAACAACAGGTCGCTCTCCTGCCCTGTTCCTGTCACCACTGATGTGAGCTGACCACTCAGAGGAAGGACAGGATAGATGGGATAAATGCAGAGGATGCACTTTGTGTGTGTGTGTCGGTGTTACCGCTTCCTGCAAGCGTGTCATATACTCCTATATATATATATGATTTGTTTTGGAGACGTGAAAGTGGTGAGGAATTATTTTCATGAGCTTCTTTATTTTCATCACATAAGGGTGAAGGTCTTTTTTTTTTCTTTTTTTTTTTGGCTCTGGGACATTTTTGGACATGCAGCTGTAGTTAGCCTGACAGTTAACCTGCTCCGGCACAATGTCTGCCACAGTGGAGATGCCCACACGGTAGCTGGAGGCAATGGTGGTGTACGAGTCACCTGTGGCCAGGTACCTTAAATGAATGACAGGATAATGGCATCAATCACCAGTAGCCAAGTAGGGCCTACTATGAATTAATCACGTGATAATGCTATCACTAAAAAGAAAATGGTTGTATAGCCTATTATCAGTCAAATAAAAAATTATATAATAACAAAGGGCTAATTGTTTTTAAACAGAGCAGGGAAGACAAATCCAATTTGTCTTCTAGCTAGAAGACTAGCTAGCTAGCTCGAAGCTAGCTAGTGGTACAGGTAGCTAGCTAGCGGACCTTGGGCTACTAAAGGTATTGTTTTATTTTCACATAAATCACCCACCTCAGACAAATTGCCAGCTGCTCTGTTGGAGAAATTGGCTCTCTGTAATTTAAATGACGGTGAGTGAAACGTCTTATAATATGCCGTAAATAAGGTCCAGGTTGTCAAAAACGAGCATTCTCCTTTAAAACTTGCGTCCCCTGGAAGCAGCATTCAGTCGAAGTGCGCATGCGCAACGTTGTGTTAAACAACACTTTAGTAGCTAATTATTCCGGCGTCTATGGATATCATGCGTTTTTTAGCTCAATTATATCATGGCGGAGGTGAGAAAACCGAAGCGAAACATCATGGAGGAAGCCAGAAAAAGAAAAAGACAATCTGAAAACGACAGTAGCCTACGACAGTGCTGATTTACTCGCAGAGCCTGTGTGGGCGCAGTTCTGAGAAACCCGGAGAAAACGCTATGTATTGCTTTAACATTTAGATTTAGCATTTAGATATAGATTTAAATTTAACATTTAGATTTAACATTTATATTTAGCATTTATATTTAACATTTATATTTAACATTTTGATTTAGATTTAGATTAACATTTAGATTTAACATTTAGATTTAACATTTAGATTTAACATTTAGATTTAACATTTAGGTCTATATTAAACATTTATATTAAACATTTATATTTAGCATTTATATTTAACATTTAGATTTAGCATTTAGATTTAACATTTAGATTTAACATTCAGATTTACATTTACATTTAACATTTACATTTAACATTTAACTATCAAATAATTACTAGGCTACAAAACATCAAATGTGAAAAAAGGTTACCTTATTTTACACGAATTTCACGCTAAATGTGGAAAAAAGTGACATACGGAAATTGCACATCAATTTTTCAATTTGTTTTAGTGCTACATCTGGTAAAACGGACCTTTTATTTTAAAGATGCAGGGGTTTACATTCGGCGCCCCATACTATACATCAGTCATTTAGCAGACGCTTTTATCCAAAGCGACTTACAATAATTGCATTTAACGTAGGAAATGCCAATGTACTAGGCTACTATTGCCAGAACTAAGTGCATTTCCTTTCTAGAACAAGTGACTAAGAGCATAATCTAGTGCTGAAGGCGAAGTGGAAGAATATCAATCTAAAATACAATAGGTGCTTAAGAAAGTGGATCGTTGTAGTAGCCTACTTCTTGAAGAGAGGAGTTTTGAGCCTGAGAGGGGCAGCGACTCTGCTGTCCTGTCGTCAGTGGGCAGTTCATTCCATCCCTGAGGGGTCAGGACAGAGAAGAGTCGTGACCGTGTCGATCGACCGCAGGGGCCTCGGAGTGACGGGGCAACCAGTCGCCCCAAGGTGGCAGAGCGTAGCGGTCGGGAGGGGGTGTAGGGTTTGACCATGGCCTGGAGGTAGGAGGGGGCTGTTCCTTTCATGCCAAAAACAAATACACAAATTAACCCGGCAAATAGCCTACATCCAAATTTGAAGATAACAATTTGTGTAGGCTATTTCGATGCTTAAAGTCAAGAATAAGCAGATAGAGACGGGCAGTGATCTGATCCCATTGATTTAGGCCATCAAGGAAAATCCTTTTTTTGTCTATAATTTAGGCTACCATAAGCATTTATGCATTATAATAATACATTTTATTTTTATTATAAAAATAAAGTTTACATTGATGACCATGTGATAGCCTAAATTTAAATCGCTAATAAATAGCCTAGGCCTATATATTCTGCTAAAACTTGAAAAATGGAGTATAGCCTATATGTAGCCTAACTGATAGGCTGTTGTAGCCTGTGTTTAATCGTTCTGAATCATATTGCACTTTAATAAGCCTATCAAATGTAGCCTGTAGCTACTTATTGTAAACAAACTAGGCCTATATTTGATCACCTTGCTGTTTTAGCGCACATACAATAGGCTAGTTATTTAATAACAATGAATATGAACACGCAATAATATGCGGCAGTAGTTATGGCATAAAACAATTCAACAATGAAACGAAAACATCTTCATTGTATCTCTAACAAAGTTGTTAATTCAGCCTGTGCTTTGGTGGGGGGATGCGTCAGTGAGTGTAGCCTATTCCTGAAACAGAGCAGTCAGCCTCCAGGCCTGTGTGCAGGCGGAGGACGTGCTGGGCCAGTGGTCCATTTGAACAGTGTGCTGCTTCGTTCCTTATCAAAAGCGCCGGTGTTGAGGACAGCGATACGGGCCCCTCCCTAGGGCCTGCTGCGTGATTGTGGACTGATAAGACAGGGCAGTTAATGTAGTCTGGAAGGTTAAGGTCAAGAGGAACTGGTACAGAGCCTAATTTCTGATCCTGGCTAAATAAATAGCAAGTATCGCCGTTGATCAAAGCCTTCATATTCTGGAAGATATAGCCTACATGCTTATTTTGTGGTGAGTTATTCTTTTCTGGCCATTTTTTGAGGAACAGAACACAACGTACAAGGAGATATGAATGGTAGGCTTGTAGAAATCGTCACTGTCCTATGAAATAATTTCGTAGAATGGAAATTGTCCTTCAAGACAAACGTTTAAACAATAGGACTACAGGTCAAAATGTCTTTACCTCTCGTATGCACATAATTAGGCAGCTAGCTGTGTTGTGGTAGGCCTATGTTTAAGGTCAGAGCTACCTAAATGGCATTTCCATACAGTCTATGACGGCAATATACAGTGGCATCACGTGCATGCGATGCTCCAATGCTCCATCCATGAGCAGCAGCTCTGATTGGCATGCAGGGTACCTGCAGCCCGTCCCTGCATGGTCATATAGCCTATAAGGCCACGGGAACAGGTCCCCTTCTACCACTCATAAACAGCTTTATCTGTCTTGTTTCAGGTGACAGTCTGGAATAGACATTATAAGACACACCACCGGAAAATCGTCCTTTATCAGTTGATGCCTTGGTAAGGCATTGCGCTTTTACGCGCGTAGCCTAGCCGATACGTCTTTCTGGAACCTCGCAGAAATGATGGAAAAACTGAAACGGCAGCATGGGCCGGCCAGCCCGGAGAGCGAGGGGGTGCAGGTCCCCGCGGCACGACAGCCCGACTCCCGTGGTGGGTCGTGTCGGTGGGAAGAAGGGGCTGGCTGAGGAGACACAGGAAAACACGACGGCGGCGTCGGTGGATCCCCCGGGGAGTGAACGGAAGGGGGGGGGGGTCCCCGGGGAGCCCTGCAGAGAGACTGTCATTATGAATGGGGTTACCAGGGGAACGGCGTACCACGCCAGAGAGCTCAAAAAGTAAGTGCCGGTTATCGACGTGACCACGAGAGGAGGAGGAGGAGGAGGGACTGCGGATATAAAAGTCAGGGTGCACACGGCAGACGGCATCCACAAGGTGCAGACGACCGAGCTGTGTAGACCGCCAGTACCCCTGCCTCCTCTGCCGACCCGGGACCGAGTGAAGGTCTGATGGGACCCTGAGTGAAGGTCTGATGGTGAAGTGAAGGTCGGATGGTGAAGTGAAGGTCTGATGGTGAGTGAAGGTCTGATGGTGAAGTGAAGGTCTGATGGTGAAGTGAAGGTCTGATGGTGAAGTGAAGGTCTGATGGTGACCGAGTGAAGGTCTGATGGTGCAGCTGAACCCGCCCGCGGTCCCTCTACCTGCGCGAGCGATGCTGTACAGTAATGTTGCGCAAGCGCTCGCGGGCATAAACGGGTAAGAAATACGCACTTGATTATTTTGAGTAGACTATTCCTCAGCCAACTCAATGTTTTGATATGCCACACATGGTCATATTATTTGTGGGCTACATAAGCAGTGTCACTTGCTTTCGTTTTTATTTTCAATATAGGTTTGCCTAATTGATTATCATTAGGCCTATTCCTTATCATGAGGTTAATCATTTTTAGCCTAGCCTATTACTGACCGGTAATTGAAATTTGTAATTATACATATTAGCTATATAACTTGAATTAGGGCACTAATTTCGTTTACCTGGCGGTCGCGATTTAATTTAGCTGTAACATATCAAAACACAGATTATAGGCTAATTTCGATATAAGAAATCGACTTTTTTCAGATCAAGTTCTCGTAAGCTGTCTACCATTCCCTCTCCAAACCAGTTGGCATTATATTATTATGGTCTATTACGAGCACCACTGTGCATGTGAAATTAAAACGTGAAACACCGTAAATAAGCGATATCTCAGACAGCGTGGGAGCGGGAGCTATTTCAATTGCCGATGTTGATCCCGAATTTATCCCATGTCATTCCTTCTGCAGTGGCTTTGGGGACGAGTCGGAACAGTGCGGCATGTACCCCAGCAGTAGGATGAAACTTCGACCCGCACCGTATGAGGTGGAATTCAACGATGGTAGGAGCATTTTAAATCTTAGTTGGTAAACCTCTCCGGCTTTATTTTGTCTTCAAATGTTCTATACTCACAGCGTCCAGAGCCCTGGGTGCAAAGTGTTGTCACTGAGCAAGAGAAGACCAGGGCAGGGTGGAGGAGAGGTACGAGGGAGGAGAAGGAGACAGGTACCAGGCAGGGTGGAGGAGAGGTACGAGGGAGGAGAAGGAGAAGACAGGTACCAGGCAGGGTGGAGGAGAGGTACGAGGGAGGAGAAGGAGAAGACAGGTACCAGGCAGGGTGGAGGAGAGGTACGAGGGAGGAGAAGGAGAAGACAGGTACCAGGCAGGGTGGAGGAGAGGTACGAGGGAGGAGAAGGAGAAGACAGGTACCAGGCAGGGTGGAGGAGAGGGGGAGGGATGGAGGGGAAGATAGGAGCAAGCTGGTATTCTGTTAGTTGATTTCAGGGCTGGTATTTGGTTAGTTGGTGTCAGGGCTGGTATTTGGTTAGTTGGTGTCAGGGCTGGTATTCTGGGAGATTTCAAGGCTGGTTTTATGGGAGTTGATGTCAGGGATGGTATTCTGGGAGATTTCAGGGCTGGTATTTGGTTAGTTGATTTCAGGGCTGGTATTTGGTTAGTTGGTGTCAGGGCTGGTATTCTTGGAGATTTCAAGGCTGGTATGCTGGGAGTTGATGTCAGGGCTGGTATTCTGGGAGTTGATGTCAGGGCTGGTATTCTGGGAGTTGATGTCAGGGCTGGTATTCTGGGAGTTGATGTCAGGGCTGTTTGAGATGATAAACTACAGCCTCTCCACATACTGTATAATTAATTATATAAGAGAGAGAATAAGATTAATTAATTATTTAGCTCATTTCAATTTTAAAACATAGGTGAATATATAGAACTCAACCCTTTTCAGGTCAGAAAGAACTGTTTATAGTTCTAAATAGCACCTTATGGAGCTGGAAAGGGTTCTCTTTGGAACCTCAGGGTTCTCTATGGAATTTTTTTTAGAGGGTTCATCCATTGTGTTTAAATAGCACCCTTGTGATTGTAGAGAGTTTACAGTAACTATATGCCGACCATATGGAAGTGAGGAACCAAGACTACCTGACTTGACGCCATCTCCTCTCCTCTCACCATAGGCTCGCAGCCCAAGATCGTGCGCCGAAACTTCACCAACAGTCGCGAGCGCTGGCGTCAGCAGAACGTCAACGGGGCGTTCGCCGAGCTCCGCCAGCTGATCCCCACCCACCCCCCCGACAAGAAGCTGAGCAAGAACGAGATCCTGCGTCTGGCCATGAAGTACATCAACTTCCTGGCCAAGCTCCTGCACGACCAGGACGACGTGCTGGGGGGCGTGGAGAGCACCAGGGGGCCTCGCGGCCGTGAGGGCCCAGAGGAGAGACGGGTCCGAGAGGAGCTCCTCCAGGGCATGCTGTCACCCAACTCCAGCTGCGGGAGCCTCCTGGATGGGGATGGGAGTCCCGACAGCTTCACTGAGTACTCGTCTGTGGATTGTCGCCCACCCATCGCTAGAGGACTCCACTATCCCTCCAGACTCCATCTGGATGGGGCCCACCAGAGATGATCCACCATTTTGGATCAGGGGTGGGGGTGGGAGACTGAGGGAGGCGTGGCTGGAATAAGGCCAACAGTGTATGGTATATGGATTGTGCAGCATACAGCACATTCAAAATGTGTATAAATGAGCTCATTCTCCTGCTGAGTTCTCTGGTGGAGGTCCTTCATCCTAGCCGCTGTTGTAAGCAGCTGATGGAATGGGAGTCTTGAACGTCTAAAAATGGATTCTGGAATGCATAAAACAAGGCCGATACAAAAGTCTGAAAAAGGCATGGATTACAATAAGGTACCATTTAATGCCGAATCCTGAGGTATAGGCCATACTGCTTGAAGAACTGTTATGTTTCCTTCTTTGGACCACCCAAAATCAAATTTGGTTGCTGCTTTAATGCATTGTTCGTCTCAAAAAAGAATATTGTTCAAGTAATAATGTTCTCATGTCAAAGCATCAGAGATAAGTGATGCTGAGATCGCTGTATGGCTGCGTCTGCAAAGAAACACACACAAGTGTACAAGGTAATGTGATATTCACATAAACCCCTTATTATAATGACAGTACACAACATATAATTTCAGAGAATGTTTATGTAAAAGATACACACACACAAGTCATCAATTGCAGTAACAGAAACCAATGGTATTTGCATATTTGTCTGTTTAAATATCAAGTTAGTTTTGCTTGCAGTAGAAGAGTTACAAGCATTCTGACCATTGTGCACATACTAACCGGACTGGTAAATCTGTTACAGTGAAAAGAACAAAAAATATTTTTAGTTTTTTGTGATACAAGTACATAATTGATTAATTCATTTGTTTTGCTGCCTCATCTCAACATCCCATAATGATATGAAATAATACTCATCAGTAAGTGTTTTATCACTGTATTAATATGATGGACTTCTGCTTTTTCAGCAGACTACTGAGTAACCAGAACTGGTACCTTTAATTCTTGGATTTCTTAAACAAAAAAAGTGTTATTTTATTGTGATGTTTGGTAGAAAAAACCTTTGTTGTAAGGTGATGATGGATATATCTGTTATATATCTGGTATGTATATATATGCAGCACTCCGAATTTTATAAAACCACTGAATAAAAAGAATGACAGTTCCTGACAAACGTGTGTATTGAAATTGCATTCTTATCTCATATAACACCAGATTTGTTCTCTAACAGTAACACCAGGGAATCTGTTCTGATTGGCAAAATCAATGTCATTCTACAGTATGTACTGTAGGATTGCTATATAACATCCCATTAATATATATATATATATTTTTTAAATCTACAATTCAATTCAATTATGAGAAATTGATGGATTTAAACAGTAACTATCTGCAGGAAAGCATCTTACTGATTTTAGGTATTTTAGTTCAGAAATGAAGTCTCCGACATAACTTCAATGCCAGGCTAATCAGCAAAGGCTAATCAGTCACACCCCATATGACGCAACCCACCAGCTGACTCTCAGCCATCATAGCATTGGTTCAGCTCGCTAGAGCGCATGTATTTAGGCTGTCAAAACATGGGCTTCGTTCCGAATCGCATACTTCTACTACTTACTACCAGTACCTACTACAGCTGCCCTTAGAAAGTACGTACTTTGCAAGCAGTAGGCATCCAATTGGGACATACTACCTTGTCATAACATTGCGCCTTGAAATTTGCCCACATCCGTCGCTGTCCATAACGCGACATTCGTCTTCAGCTGTCACGAATGTCACGACTGGCACATGTGACGCTGCGCACAGGATTGTGGGTCAGAATAGACAGAAAAGCCTGCTGGCTTGCATACTGCAAAATACGACCGGATGTAGTAGGACATCCTGGTATTTTTGCCATACTGCATGTGGCATACTATGTATTGGGACATACTACCCTACTATATAGTATGCCAAAACAGGATGTAGTATGTGATTCGGAACGCAGCCATGGTATTGTTCGCTCTTGCCATTACTGCTGATCGCTTGCTATCTGCGTGCTCGCCCCACCTCCTGCGTTCTGTTGATGTCATCTCTGTTGTCATCGGTGCTCTCTGTTCCGGGGGTATTGCTGCATGTATTCCACTATGCGTCGGCTAGTGGAAGCCGGGGAATTTCACTAGCTTAGTCTCTGTGGCTCTCCGTGGTGATCGTGGGCCGAAACATCTCCGAAGGGCCATCCAGCGGTCCCTCTGGTCACCATGAAGGCAGAGACACTAGGCTGTATCTCCTTCTAAACTTCACGAAGCGTCGGCCCGTGGAGGCCAGGGACTATAATGTACAGCAGTCCCCTTGTGGCTCTCTTTGACGGTCTTAGTGGGCTGAGTTACCTCCGAGCGTCTTCCCGATCGCGGCCCACTCTGATCGTCATAGAGGCAGGGGGCTAGATGCCGTTCCCTCTTCCGGCACTCTGGGCCAAGCGGCCCAGAGGGAGGGAACATCTAGATTGCCTCCCTCTACTAAGGCGCTTTCCACAAGCGTGGAAGGCAGGGGGCCCCCCGAACAGAGCACACCGCCAAAAATTAATATGCTGTATATATTGTTGCATGCTAATAAATGCGTCAATTTTGACTAAAGTGATCTCGACTGAAGTAGATTAATTCACAGAACATGAAGGAGAATAAAATGATCAACTGGTTGGGTTGTCAACAAATAAGAAATTAATTGAATCAATTTATATGTTATTTGAGGAAACTGCTAATTTGTATGAAGCAAAAGTCAGATTAGTTTAGAGCTGTTTGTATTTTCTTTCACAATTGATCCCAACCATGACCCCCATCATTATATGCCTGAATCCTCAGTTGCCACTACCTTGAAATATCAACTTATTTTTTAAAGGTGCCACTGAAATGAGGTTCACAGAACCCCTGTAACCTCTATTTATCCATCATGAACAGGTCAATGGTGTAACCCTAGGGAGTAGTTCATCATTCTGTTCTCTCTATTATGATTGGACATGGAACTGATGAGTGATAACAATCTTAGCCAATCAAAAGGCCATCGGAGATGCTGGCAGGTCCCACAGGAGTGTTTGTATGTGTGATACTGGCTCACCTCCCGTTCCCAACGCAGTCAGTATCATGGTGTCATCACACACACACGCACGTGCGCACGCACGCACGCACGCACACACACACACACACACACAGAGAGAAAGAGAAATGGTTGCTAATTAAACTTAATATTGCCTGACTCCAAATTACTAACGTTTTGACTTTTTGATGGAAAAATGTAATATCCACAAATTTTCTGAAATAAACACTGTAATGTCAACTTCAATTTGAGAGTCCTTCATATTGCATACTGTATTACAGGACACACAATGACACAAACACAGTCACAGAGGCAGCAACACCCCATGTAAGTGATAGCTGACAACATCTAGCAGTTATGTTTGCTTTCTCTCAAGTAAAAACTCAATGAAACCAGCAAGAGGAACATTAATATTTCTACCCCATCCATCCATGTTCATTCATATCATCACCACGGTCACTCAGCCGTACAGGTCTCTCTCACTGCCACAGTTCCCTCTTGAAAATAACGGGACTGAATCAGTGAAGAAAGCGCCATGCAGAAGCCGTGTGACACGGTATTGTCCCTTCTTCAATTAACTCTGGCAACAATCTCCCTTTTTCCCATTAGAACCGAGTGGGAGGGCAGTCAGCCAGATCTCAGAGGAGACCTCATTGACAACGGTAACAGGCAGATAACAAACACACCCTTCTGGCCAGAGATAAGTAGACAGAGGGAGAGGATTCAATTAAGCAGCCCCTCCCTCTCTCTCTGTCTGTCCCTCCCCCTGGGAAGGCAGGATGGCCCATTGGGGAGTTGTGAGGCCCCAGAGAACAGGCCGGTGGGCAGGTTCTCAGAGGGGGCCGGTGGGGACAGGGACCGCTAGCCGCTCTCAGGACTCCTATTTGGCCCTTCCATCACAGCAGATTGTGTGTGTGTGTGTGTGTGTGTGTGCGTGTGTGTGTGTAGACCAAACTCACATTACATTAGCAGGCTCTTAAACCAGCTCTGCCCCCTCATTAACACTGACACACACTCCTTGTGTTTGTATAATTCATTTCTCTCTCTCTCTCTCTCTCTCTCTCTCTCTCTGTCACACACACACACACACACACACACACACACACACACACACACACACACACACACACACACACACACACACACACTAACAAGCTCATGTCTCAAGGGTCCAGAGGGGGTCTATTTTTCACTCCTGAGCCAATAGACCCCCCTATGATTGGGTTCTGCTCCCAATCTAACTTGGCCCATGCTACACCTCTTCACCGAGTTTCATGAAAATCGGTCTGGTAGTTTTTGCATAATCCTGCTAACAAACAAACAATCAAACCAATAAACGCCCCGTGATTCGAATCTTCTTCAGCATTTAATGGGTTCTAAGTTGCCTAAACCCCTCCACAGAGCTTTATGTACACACAGGTGAGAGGCGACACACACACACACACACACACACACACACACACACACACACACACACACACACACACACACACACACACACACACACACACACACATACATACATACATACATACATACATACATACATACATACATACAAACATGCAACTTGGAGGCTGCCAGTGGAATTTGTCTTCTGGAATTTGTCTTCTATGCAACCTTGTCAGTGGTGCCAAGTCCAAGTGCTCAGTCCAAGTCCTGGTCAGGGACCTGACTGAAGAGCATCTGCATGTTTTTTTGTATTGGATTCTTTAGGAGGAAACCCTAGCGAACACGGGTTTCCTCCCAAAGTCTGTTGTAAGGTATTCCAAGTATAAGGAGCATCATGGAAAAAAGCAGGCCATCCAAGTTCAGAAAGCACTCAAGGAACCCTGAGAACAAGCCGAACATTAGATCGGGTCTGGTAGGTGCCAAGGCTCCAGTCCAACAGAGATGAGATGTAAGGTAGAAGTTTACCAATAATGGCTTTGGAAATAAACAAATACCAGTGATAGTTACGCCTTAGAGAAAGAGATGACCAGCCCACCTTATGATAGAGAACCCAGTGGTGAGTCATATCCATCACCTGTAATAAACCTTAGGGCGGAGTGGTAGACAGAGGCCAAGGGTTTCAAGGTTGTCATGGAAGCATGTCTATAGATAGTGTCACCATAGTCTAATACTGATAGAAAAACAGCTTGAACAATTCTTTTCCTACTGAAGATAGGAAAGTTAGGACGGTTTCTGTACAGGAAGCCCATTTTATGCCACACCAGAAACTCCACGTTTTCACTCGGTTAGACTCACCCCTCCAAACACACCACCGGACATCCGGGTCACGGCATCAATGTAACCCATATGTTTCCACATGCCCAGGGCAGGATTAGAACCCCTGCAGTGTCTTCCTCGAGGTACCTTCCAGTGCTGCTCTACGTCCTGAGCTATGTGGCGCACCCCCTATTGAATAGATTACTTTTTAACTCTGGTCTCCAGTGACTTATTTGTAGATCTGTCATGAGACTGAGGAGTTAACCCTACCTGCTGTACATATGATTAAATGTGTCTATTAACCTAGTGTAGAACAAAATACTCAGGATGGAACACAACACATTTGTTAGGATCTGAACTACAAATGTCCATCCACCTTCGATGGATACTGTAGATAGATAGAGAGAAAATTTGAATATTGTGGAAAGTTCGTTATTTTCCATAATTTAATTCAAAAAGTGAAACTTTCATATTATTATAGATTCATTACACATGAAGTGAAATATTTCAAGGCTGATTGCCTCCATGCCACGCTCAATGTTAATGCAGTAATTTGTGCAAAGTATTCAGTGGCGTATTTAGGCATGGGCAACATGGGCAGGGGTTGGGGGGCGTGCAAGAGGAGCAGGAAAAAAAAAACTCGAATCTCCGCGAAGTAACTTGCCGACAGTTTATCATTCACAATCGTAAAGCCCGTTCATTTCACGTTTACAAAACGAAACTGATCTAGATGCATTCACTTTGTGTAATGCATCTAGAATACATGAAAGTTTCAACTGTTCACAGTTATGGAAAATAATGGACTTTTTCCTCAATATTATAATTTTCTGAGATGCATACATACATACATACATACATGCATACATACATACTCTATATAAATATATATACTAATACTCAAATAAACATGCACATCACAACACTCAGCACTTTTGTGTTTCCTAGGAACAAGTAAAGCCTTAGAGAGTAGACTGCCTTTCTATGGAATCCCTGACTGTGTTAACCATTAGCTCAGCTGTGTCACCAGGATGTGGAGTAACACAAGCTGGGACCCACTTCACGTGAAGAACAGCTCACATTGCTAGTCCTGCTCCCGCTTGGATACTTAACTTCTGAAAAACATAATTTTGGATTTCCACTTGAATCTGGAATCATGGGGAGAACAGCTGCTGTGGTTTATTGTCTTATACTGACTCTAGGAGCAGTAACTGCCCAGACAGGTACGTTTTGTTTATGGAAGGTTTTTATAAACAAACTGATTCGTTGCTAAAAGAAGGACATTGTTTTATTGGTCTACATGGTCAAATGGCTGATTAGGGGGAAGACAGTGGGGATACTGTATATCTACGTACTGTAGAGACCCAATGTTTCTGATAACAGGTAACGTGTTAGTAGGGCAGTGATGGAAAACACAGGGATAGGGAAGAAAAAAGGCCAATGACCCAAATAGCTGTCATTTTATTTGTTTTGTTCGAACCTTATTCTATGGCTTTGACATTGACTTATACAAACCTCAGTCATTCTCAGCAGAGCTAGTCCTTAGAATGTGTGTTGGTTCTAGAGATGGGTGAAGTCAGCTGTCGATGGCGCCTTCATTCCAACAGAACCTGTGAGAGCTTTCAGCAGAAGGACAAACGCAGAGTTGCCCAGGACACATCACAACCGACATTTTAGAAGTACAATCCACTACAACGCTGAGAGAATGGCAATACCAATATACCTGTAGGCTCCTGCATTGTAATGGCGAGGGACAGAGATATGAACCATAGTGTAAAAACACTTGACTAAAGTATTTACCTTCCATAAACTGATTCTGATTTTTATATCAACTCATCTCTCCGTTGACCGCTAGCTGAGGGGGAACGCGCGCTGCCTCAGTGGCTGACGGGCATCATCGCGGTGGTGGGCTTCCTCTTCCTGGTGTTCGTGGCGTTCCTGGTCAACAAGGCTTGGTGTGACCCCAGGTTCGAGAAAAATCCTGTCTCTTCCCCAGAACAGATCTGATGTGATAGGATTGGTACCATCTTTCACCTATCCCCCTCCCCTCCAATCAGGCCAGAGATGAGCTGCAGGAGGGGAGAGAGGAGGGATGTAGGAGGGAAGGGAGGAAGCATGTAGGAGGGAAGGGAGGGAGGATGTAGGAGGGAAGGAAGGGAGGATGTAGGAGGGAAGGGAGGGAGGATGTAGGAGGGAAGGGAGAGAGGACGCAGGAGATAAGGGAGGAAGGATGTAGGAGGGAAGAGAGGGAGGATGTAGGACAGAAGGGAGGAAGAATGTAGGAGGGACGGGAGGAAGGATGTAGGAGGGAAGAGAGGGAGGATGTCGGAGAGAAGGGAGGAAGGATGTAGGAGAGAAGGGAGGAAGGATGTAGGAGGGGAGGTAGGAAGGATGTAGGAGGGAAGAGAGGAAGGATGTAGGAGAAAAGGGAGGGAGGATGTAAGAGACGAGGGAGGAAGGATGTAGGAGGGAAGAGAGGAAGGATGTAGGAGAGGAGGGAGGGAGGATGTAGGAGGGAAGGGAGGAAGGATGTAGGAGGCAAGGGAGGGAGGATGTAGGAGGGAAGGGAGGGAGGATGTAGGAGGGAAGGGAGGAAGGATTTAGGAGGGAAGGGAAGAAGGAAGCAGGAGGGAAGGGAGGGAGGATGTATTTGGAAAGGGAGGAAGGATGCATTTGAGAGAATTCTAGCAGAGCTTTGGTGGATCTTTAAAGCTGTCTGGCAAGCAGCGTCCATGCAGCTAGAGAAGATGAGGTAGATAAGAAGAACATGCAGCCTGAGAAGATAGGGTAGATAAGAAGAACATGCAGCTAGAGAGGATAGGGTAGATAAGAAGAACATGCAGCTAGAGAGGATAGGGTAGATAAGAAGAACATGCAGCCTGAGAAGATAGGGTAGATAAGAAGAACATGCAGCTAGAGAAGATAGGGTAGATAAGAAGAACATGCAGCTAGAGAAGATAGGGTAGATAAGAAGAACATGCAGCTAGAGAAGATAGGGTAGATAAGAAGAACATGCAGCCTGAGAAGATAGGGTAGATAAGAAGAACATGCAGCTAGAGAAGATAGGGTAGATAAGAAGAACATGCAGCTAGAGAAGATAGGGTAGATAAGAAGAACATGCAGCCTGAGAAGATAGGGTAGATAAGAAGAACATGCAGCCTGAGAAGATAGGGTAGATAAGAAGCACACGCTAAGGGAGGGGGAGAGCTGTCAGATTGATGGATTAGCATAGAGAATCCTGTACCACTAACCAGTGGTGTTAGATATATACTTTCAAAAATTACTCTGTGATGTCCACACATTAAGATAATGAACAAATAGTATTTTTTCACTTAATGACTGTATAGCTGTGAATTATCCAAACAGTTTCGGGGACAGTATGATTTCCGGAGACCATTTAATGTAGGCCTGCTGGGTTTTTTATGTGTTTGCCTCCATGAAGCAAGGAGAGAACAGTGCAGGCCGTGAAGATGGAGGACTGGGCCATGAACAACGGAGCCTCCGGTGACACCAGTCTGGACATGGTCAGGTACGTCACGTTAAGGTGACCTTAGAGTAAGTATAGTACCAACATTGCATTACCATGTTTTCACTCATACTGACAAATACATTATTGTATTACTCAATATGATTAATCCCCTCATTACTCAATATGATTAAATTGTCCTTGTGATGAGTGAGAAGATGACAAGTCCATCGCTATTACAAAGCACTAGCACAGGCACTGTGCAACATCACTGGTGCTGTTGTCATAGCTGGGTTACTGTACAAGTAAATCAGAAGTGGGTCGCGCACATCCCAAAATAATTAATAAGGCAGGTGCTGGACTAAAAAAGCATATGTATCAAAGAAAGTAACTGTACAAGTAGAAAGGCAACTTGCTCTAAGTGGTAACAAGCCTATCGTCTACTCAGCTACTCTGAGTGATGTGTGCACATACAGTATATAGAGTACGGTTAAATCTGTGTGTGTGTGTGAGTGTGTGTAAGTGTGTGTGCAGATATAGAGTAATGTTCAATCTGTGTGTGTGAGTGCACATGTAGTACTGTAAAATCTGTGTGTGTGTATGCACATACAGTATATAGAGTACTGTTCAATGTGTGTGTGTGTGTGTACATACAGTATATAGAGTACTGTTCAATCTGTGTGTGTGTGTGTACATACAGTATATAGAGTACTGTTCAATCTGTGTGTGTGTGTGTGTACATACAGTATATAGAGTACTGTTCAATCTGTGTGTGTGTGTGCGTGTGTGTACATACAGTATATAGAGTACTGTTCAATGTGTGTGTGTACATACAGTATATAGTGTACTGTTCAATCTGTGTGTGTGTTTCCTACAGGAGCAGAGATCATGAGAGTGCCTATGAGAATCTGTCTGTTGACTGTGGCGTTGGGGACAAAGTCACTGCCATGTGACAACCATGATCAATCCTTCTCTGTCTACCACTCCCTCTTCCAAAGAACTCACCCCCCCCCCCCACACACACACACACACACACACACACAAACACAAACAGCTCATACACTATGGCGCACACACACACACGCACGCACGCACACACAGAGATCTGCTCTCTCCCACCAAATAAAACCATGAAACTACTATAAAATGTTGATCTCATTACCTTTGTTTAAATAAAGAAATCTACTTCTTAAAAACGATATACATCAGGTTCTAATTATTATCTTAAATGACACATTTATATGCCGGTATGAAAGTATGCATGTGTGTGTTAACAGTGTGTGAACCTCATTGAGGGTAGTGAGGAGTGGTAACTGTTTACATGTCTCTGGGAAGACCAGCTGCTGTTATTCACCCTGAATCGGTCATCCTTTCACAAGCTAAGGGCTTTGCAGGGCTACAGTATCATCTAATTATTAATCTCAGCAAGTGGTATGCACATTCTCCCACATTAATCATTACTATGATCATTAAATCATTCAATTCAGAATCACACAATGCAACGAGTCTCAGACAACTTGACAGAAATTAACTAGTCACATGAGCTGATGGAGGGCAATGGTTTTGCCATTGGTTCCCCTGGTGTTTTAATAAAACATACACGGATCTCATAGACAGACAAACCCCTAGAACTGGCATAATATTGGTGTATAAACGATAAGCAATTGACACATTAAGACTTGCATCACTGTTCATAGACAATATCTGCATACCTGTCTCAGTAGGTACTGAAGCAGCGCCTGCCTCAGTCTACACATGAAGGTGGAATTTTATCTTTCTTTGGATTTGACAATGCAGCTCTCCATTAATCTGTGATATGAATCAAGACATTTTCTGTGTCACTACAATGTGCTGTTACAGACAAGTGTGCTGTTTATCGGGATATAAATTGACGCTGTCCAAGTTAACGATCATCTAAGATACTGTATAGCTATTGTCATCCGCTCTCTAAGGATGGGAGAATAAGCTTGCACCAATGCATGTACGTATGACGGGGGAAGGCACGCACACACCTGCACGCGCACACACACACACACGCACACGCACACACACACACATGCACACAGATGGCGCCTACTGCCAATGGACAGACTAGACTGAGGAGGGGTCAGACAGAGAGAGACTGAGGAGGGGTCAGACAGAGAGAGACTGAGGAGAGATCAGACAGAGAGAGACTGAGGGGTCAGACAGAGAGAGACTGAGGGGTCAGACAGAGAGAGACTGAGGGGTCAGACAGAGAGAGACTGAGGGGTCAGACAGAGAGAGACTGAGGAGGGGTCAGACAGAGAGAGACTGAGGGGTCAGACAGAGAGAGACTGAGGAGGGGTCAGACAGAGAGAGACTGAGGAGAGATCAGACAGAGACAGACTGATGGGTCAGACAGAGAGACTGAGGGGTCAGACAGAGAGAGGGTGAGGAGAGATCAGACAGAGAGAGACTGAGGGGTCAGACAGAGAGAGACTGAGGAGGGGTCAGACAGAGAGAGACTGAGGGGTCAGACAGAGAGAGAGACTGAGGGGTCAGACAGAGAGAGACTGAGGAGGGGTCAGACAGAGAGAGACTGAGGGGTCAGACAGAGAGAGACTGAGGGGTCAGACAGAGAGAGACTGAGGAGGGGTCAGACAGAGAGAGACTGAGGAGGGGTCAGACAGAGAGAGACTGAGGGGTCAGACAGAGAGAGACTGAGGGGTCAGACAGAGAGAGACTGAGGAGGGGTCAGACAGAGAGAGACTGAGGAGGGGTCAGACAGAGAGAGACTGAGGGGTCAGACAGAGAGAGACTGAGGGGTCAGACAGAGAGAGACTGAGGGGTCAGACAGAGAGAGACTGAGAAGGGGTCAGACAGAGAGAGACTGAGGAGGGGTCAGACAGAGAGAGACTGAGGGGTCAGACAGAGAGACTGAGGAGAGATCAGACAGAGACAGACTGAGGAGGGGTCAGACAGAGAGAGACTGAGGAGAGATCAGACAGAGAGAGACTGAGGGGTCAGACAGAGAGAGACTGAGGGGTCAGACAGAGAGAGACTGAGGAGGGGTCAGACAGAGAGAGACTGAGAGGTCAGACAGAGAGAGACTGAGGGGTCAGACAGAGAGAGACTGAGGGGTCAGACAGAGAGAGACTGAGGGGTCAGACAGAGAGAGACTGAGGAGGGGTCAGACAGAGAGAGACTGAGGGGTCAGACAGAGAGAAACCGAGAGATCAGACAGAGAGAGACTGAGGAGGGGTCAGACAGAGAGAGTGAGGCAGCAGCTTGCCTCTTTAAAGGGACTGAGCGTTAAGACGACAGACCAGCGCTCTGCGTTCACAGGACGACAGGTGAAGGATGAACTCAGGTGTGTGAAGCAGCAACTGCACACGGCACAGCTGTCGCCTGTCGGACACACTCCCCCTCCCCACACACACTCATCCAGAGATACACCAGAGATTACACACCTTCACTGACAGTCTGGATGCACGTGAGGGAGCTTCCCAGTGTATTGGTGGCCTGTGATGTCACTTCCTGTGTGTGTGGACGTGTTTCGGCGACACCAGAGACACAGCATGTCCAAGACAGGATATCCTGTCAATGTTTGGTGTGGTAAGCATCACACAGGCAACACAATACCCTTAACCAAATGGTGCTCACAACAAGAAAAGATCATTTTCATAGCAATTGAAAATAAATTACATAATGTCTTTATGTTTACAGAGTGACATTAAAATGCAACAATTATCAGAGGAATTAAGATGAAGTATACATACAAGATATAAGTTTGACTATCTTTCCATGTACCTGTCCCAGCTTCACCACTCTTTCTCTCTAGAACCTTCCAAATAAAGGACTGCAATTTAACTACATCGCTTTTTCTAACATTGGGCAGCTAATATTTGTACCCACCACACACATATGACCTCCCACAGCAACAGATACCCAGTCCTACCCCACCCCTACCGCCCCTAAATACCCAGCCTAACCCTAACCCAACTGTTCCTGAGTTTGAGCTACACACTCTACATATTACCACTAATAGCAACATATCTGGAAAAATCAAAGCTTATCGAATAAACATGTGCATATGATCATTCCTGTCACTGATTTTTAAACGTCTTTTTTGGATTAGCAACACATTTGGCAACACGTGCTACAGTATGACGAAGGGCGTTATGCTTGGACAGTCCCTGTGAGCACAGGACAGGTCCTTTAGGAGGCGTACAAATGCTTATGGCAGTTGGCAAACACTTGCAATGTGACTTTGTGGTGACATACTGGTCAGGGGATGTTAATGTGCAAAGATTATGAATGGCATTAATAAACTGCCAAATCATGCTTACAAAGATAAGAGTGTACAGGAAGTGTTGGCACGGTTCCCATTCCACGTGTCTAGGCTAGCTAGCGTTGAACATAATAGACGGAGACTGGTGGCGGTTAAGAACAAGTTTTCTGTATCCGTGTGTACATTAGCAGTACCTGCAGCTAACATTGCTAGCCACAAACCACTGAGAACGTGCTAGGCTAAGCTACCATACCTACATACTGGACCAATCAAAGCCTTCACTGAGCACGTGCTAGGCTAAGCTACCATACCTACATACTGGACCAATCAAAGCCTTCACTGAGCACGTGCTAGGCTAAGCTACCACGCTCCCATCGCTGATCCGCCGTTCTGCATCCGGTCTCCATCGAGTGTCTGGACCGGATGACCGTCACAGTCTGTAGACAGGAAACAGGAAACAAGACGACGGCAACCATTACTGCCCCCCTCCATGCTGGTCCGAGAGAGGGCACAGTCCTGGGTGGTGCACACATTTAGATGTAACACCCCCCCCCGGGCTCGCCACTGTCTCAGGGGGGAGGACAGGCGTGGGACGCCCAACACGTCCACACTAGCGTCTGATTTTTTTTTTTGCATGTTGGGAAGTTCAAAGTTCAAACATCTTGCAAAGGTCCTTCACCCCAGGGTGTGAATGTGCGTATATTTACAGTACATGTGTGCTTGTTGAGTGCGGTTGTATAAGAGTGTGTGTGTGTGTGTGTGTGTGTGTGTGTGTGTATGTGTGTGTGAGAGCTAGGTCAGTACATCCAGGGTGACCGCCCCTCTCTGTTTCTTCAAGATGGCCACGGCCTGCTCGTGTGTGGCCCCCTCCAGACTCTCTCCGTTCACAGACAGGATCTGGTCCCCGCGCTTCAGACGCCCGTCCACCGCCGCCGCCCCCTGGAGGACGAAGGAGGAACGGCAGATGGTGAGAGAGAGAGAGACTCCCACATTTCCCATACAAGTCCTTAGCCAAGGCCAGTATTCCCATACAAGTTCCTAACCCAGGACAACGTTCCCATCAAAGTCCTTAACCCAGGCCACATATTACTGTTGTAGCTATTTGTTTTATTACTATAATCCTTTATTAGATATTCACAGCGTAGCTGCGGATGCATATTGTTTCTGATAGGATTCCGTATTATTATTATTATTATGACATTTTGAACAGAAATGGCTGTTCCGATTGGTCAAAAGTTTTCAAATTTGTCACACACATCACCCACCCTGGTAAGCAGGTCTTCAAGTAATATTGCATCAATAAGCCAGGTGGTGGCGCTATAGGAACCATTCTAATTCACGAAATTTGAACGGGTATATCTCAGAGTATGACTTAGAGACTTGAAATTTTGCACAGACATGCCTCTCCTCACAAGGAACACATTTTACTTAAGAACCTATAACCTCCGGTTATGTAGATTTTCTGCCATTTCTTTTTTCTTTTTTCTTAAAATCTAACTAACTACTGTAGATATCGGTCCCTAGATTGCATGTACTGAGTTTCATGCAGATCGGACTATCTTGGCACATTTTTGAAAAGTTACAAAAATGCGCCTGTATGAGGCAAATAAGTTTGCAGTGTGTCGCTAGGGCGGGGCTTATCACATAAAGGTGAATAATGTCTCAATGGTTGGACCAAACACCACCAAACTTTGTAGCCATATCTGGGCACATAAAACAAAGGGACCTTTCCATTATTGGCCCAATCAAACCAAATGGGGGCGCTAGAGAGCTCATTTCCGGTTTAGGCCTAACCATGGCCATGCCGAGATTTCCGAGACTTGGTAAAGTAGTAGTAGGGCATGCTAAAAGGTAATTGCAGAAATATTACGCTGATTGGCCACTGGGTGGTGGTATAACAACCTAAAATGCAACCGATCACTGTGGCTCCCCCTGTGGCCAAAATGATTTAATTTTTTTGTGTGCGTAGCACACTCGCTGGACTGGGCGGTGGCTGTACTGGGCAGTGGCTGGACAAGGCAGTGGCTGGACAGCTGTGAATACCTGTAGAGGCTGCTTGCAGCTTTAATTACTATTATTCTGTCTTTACTCTCATTATCGTGTTGTTAATATGTTGTTGTTACGAGGTTGAGGAGCCAAACCTAACTTGACTCCCCTGTAACCCCTGTGTGTACAAAGGACACACCAATAAAGAATCTGAAGCAGGTGTGGAGATTCTGCTGCCATCTAGTGTCCGAAAGAGGTCACAGCAATGAAGACAGGAGTGAGTGAGAGTGAGAGAGAGAGAGAGAGAGAGAGAGACAGAGAGAGAGTTACCTTGCTGAAGACAGTCTTGACGTAGATGGGCAGGTCTCCATGGGGGCTCCCAAAGCCCCCCACTATGCTGAAGCCCAGCCCCTCGGAGCCCTTCTCCAGACAGATGCTCCGGGGCCGGGGGGTCCTGCTCCACAGACACAGGACCAGGGTGATAGCGCAGTCAATGTCAATGTCATTTTATTTATAAACTGTAGCACCATTCATACAAATCAATGTAGCACATAGTGCTTTACATAAAAGGACATGGATAAAAACATAAATCATATAAACACAGTGAGAACAGATTTAAAAGAAACAATAAAAGTAAAAGCATTAGAAATTAAAAGAAAGTGTAAAACAGAATAAAAACTATGAAATCAGAGTGCAAATTAAGAACACTAATATATTAAAACAAGTAAAACTACGTGGTAAAAGCAATGTTAAAAAGGTATGTTTTAAGATCTTGCTTAAAAATTACCACTGTCTGAGACATTCTCAAGTCCTCTGGCAGGGTGTTCAAAAGGCTGGGGGCATAAGAACTAAAAGCTGCCTCCCCATGCCTCTTAGTCCTGCTCTAGGAACCGTTAAAAGCTCAGTGCCAGAGGACCTGAGGGAGCTACTAGGTGTTTCTTTTAAAAGCATATCTGATATGTATTTAGGTGCTTGATTACGTAATGACTTATAGACTAATAAAATAATATTAAAATCTATTCTAAAAGTGACAGGTAACCAGTGCAGTGATTTTAAAACTGGTGTGATGTGAGCCCTCCTTCTGGTCTTTGTAATGCACAGCACACCAGCAATACCACCTCATAACAAGGGTGCGTGTGTGTGTGTTGTGTGTGTGTGTGTGTCTGTTACTCACTCTGGCTCTCCAGCGTGGGCCTCTGGGCTGGTAGGAAGCCCGGCGCTGGTGGACATGCTCTCAACCTGGCTGGCTATGGCACTGATGTTGGTGTCAGCTATCACCTGCATCACACACACACACACACACACACACACACACACACACACACACACACACACACACACACACACACACACACACACACACACACACGCACACACATATTATTACCAGACCCTGGTTCAGGGTTCTGCTATCACACACACAGAACCTGGTTCAGGGTTCTGCTATCACACACACAGACCCTGGTTCAGGGTTCTGCTATCACACACACACACACACATACACACTTGGTTCAGGGTTGTGCTATCACACAGACCCTGGTTCAGGGTTCTGCTATCACACAGACCCTGGTTCAGGGTTCTGCTATCACACACACACAGACCCTGGGTCAGGGTTCTGATATCACACACACACAGACCCTGGTTCAGGGTTCTGCTATCACACCGACCCTGGTTCAGGGTTCTGCTATCACACACACAC